>NW_003852406.1:4904040-4917723 GCF_000181295.1 Otolemur garnettii | reverse complement strand
GGAAATGGTGCGGTGGGTTAGCACTTGGACAGCCAGGTAGCAGACCACATTTGGTTTAGCATTGCAGAGGAGGACCGCAGGGATCCCATCCAGGGTGCTAAACAGGAAACCGAATTCTGGGTTTTTTTTTTGGCAGTTTTTGGCCGGGACTGGGTTTGAACCCGCCACCTCTGGCATATGGGGCCGGCGCCCTACTCCTTTGAGCCACAGGCGCCACCCTCAAGGTTTTTACTTTAACACTAATAAGTCCATTTTTATTCTGACAACTTTCACATCCCCAACACAAGGAAATAAGAAACGTTTCAGATTGGATATGCTAATGACTCTGATTTGAGATCATTACACATTGTATACATGTATGAAAGATCATAGTGCACTCCATAAATGTGTAATTATATGCTAATTAAGTTATTTTTATTATAGATTAATATGGGCTTACAAATGTTTATGGTACATTGTTTTTGTTTCTAAGGTTCAAGTTGTAGTTGAGTTCTGCACCCAGGGAGTGTGCTGAACACCCTCACAGTAGGGGGGGCCAATTGCCCTCCCCCTGCTCCCCTTCAACTGACTGTACTTGTGCTTTATCTTTCACACGAGCATGTAGTTGTTTATATCTTGGTATTAAGTACATTGGATACGTTTTTTCCCATTCTTGAGATACTTTCCTAAGAAGAATGTATTTCAACTCCAGGTAAACACAAAAGATGTAAAATAAATTTAAAAAACAGAACCAGGAAAAAAAGGATACAGACTGTCTAATAAGGAGATGGGATTGGGAATGATGCCGTGGTCAACTTAACCTACATAAGCAGATATGAAAAACTTATTGTAAGTGGTATGAGCATTTACATGAGGACTGTGGCAACAGAAAATGACTATTTTTGAACCTAAGATTTTCTAACCAACAAACCACTGTTTAGATTTATCATAAACCAGGAACCATGAAGCAGAAGTCAGTTTCCAACCTGTCTATTTTCCACAGTAATAAGCAGCCTCCCATTCGTAGGTCTATATCCAAGAGGAATTAAAACATACACCCTCACAAAACTTGAACACAAATATCCATAGCAGCATTATTCATAATAGCCAAAAGTGGGAACAACCCAAATGTTCAATAGACAAGTGGATTAACAAAATGTGGTATATCTATACAATGGGATAGTATTGAGCAATAAAAAGAGATGAAGTGCTGAAACATGCTATGACATGGATGAGCCTTAAAAACAAGCTCAGTGAAAAAAACCAGAGACAAAAGGCCACCATGGCTCGGCACCTGTAGCACAGTGGTTATGGTGCCAGTCACATACACTAAGGATGGCCGGTTTGAATCTGGCCTGGGCCAGCTAAATGACAATGACAACTGCAACAGAAAACAGCAGGGCATTATGGTGGGCACCTGTAGTCCCAGCTACTTGGGAGACTGAAGCAAGAGAATTGCTTAAGCCCAAGAATTTGAGGTTGCTGTGAGCTATGACACTATGGCACTCTACTGAGGGCAACATAGTGAGACTCTGTCTCAAAAAAAAAAAAAAAAAGGCCACCGTGTTCTATGATTTAATTTATATGAAAATGTCCAAATCCATAAAGAAAGTAGATTAGTGGTTACTTAAGGCTGGCCATGACAAGTAACTGCTAATGGCTACAGAGTTTCTTTGGGGGTAATGGGATGAAATAGTAGTGATGTTTGCACAACTCTGTGAATATACTAAAAACCAATCAATTATATATTTCAAAGGGCAAGTTTTATGGTATGTGAATTACATCTCAAAGCTGGTAACAGGCTCAGTGCCTGTGGCTCAAGCGGCTAAGGCACCAGCCACATACACCTAAGGTGGCGGGTTTGAATCCCCAGGCCAGGCCTGCCAAACAACAATGATGGCTGCAACCAAATGCTGACCTTGTTGGTGGGGCTGGTGCTAGTGCTGCGTGAACTCCTTTCCCCTAGCCATTTGCACATGCGCAATAGGATGCCTGCGACCAAGGTTACCACACGCACACCTGCACAAGTGTGAATGGCTCAGAGAAAGGAGGTGTGGCAGATAAAAGGTATTCCAGTCTTCCTTACCGCTCCACACCGAAAAGCAGGGTGTGACTATGCAGCGTACCACTAGGTCTTATTATCGGGGCAGGGCTTATATTTAACAAATACATAGAAATCCTGCTAGGGCTTAATTTTGGGGTAGGTCTTATTTTCTGGGAAATACGGTATATGAACTTTATGGACACCCTGTATTTATGGAAAAATAATAATCACTGGCTATTTTCAAAACTTTTTTAAAAACAGCCAAAACTGTTTTGTCACAGTCAACTGTTTTGGCTGTGAGTGGGGCAAATGAGCATGGTAACATCTGTTAGTTATTATAATACAAATAGTGAAAGTTTCTCTGTAATGCTAAGTTTTTACTATGTACAGGCACTGGGCTAAGCACTTGGCATGCACCAACTAATGTAATCCTTGTAACAGCCATATGATGCTGACTTCATTATCTTCATTTTTTAGATGGGGAAATTGAGGTTAGGAGAGTTAAATAACTTGCCCATGAATGCACAGCTTCCAAGTTACAGAGCCAGATTTCAAGCAAGTCTAAATGCAAACTGCCTCTTATTGTGTGGACAGGAAATCCGTGTGGAGGTTTATTTATTCATCTGTTGTTTAGTTATATTTATAATTATAAGAGTTACCAATGGCAGTGCCAGAGAATTTACCACTCTACACCAAGCCACTCCAAATCTAAGAAAAAAACTATGTGCTTACTGTTAAAAATAATGTTCAGCAAGGTAAAATCATGACTCTTACAAATAAAACATGAAAGTTAGGGCGCAGTGGCTCACGTTTGTACTCCTAGCACTCTGGGAAGCTGAGGCGGGTGGATTGCCTAAGCTCACAAGTTGGAGACCAGCCTGAGCCAGAGCAAGACCTTGTCTCTAAAAATAGCTGGGCATTGTGGCGGGCGCCTGTAGTCCCAGCTACTTGGGAGGCTAAGGCAAGAGAATCACTTAAACCCAGGAGTTGGAGGTTGCTATGAGCTGTAATGCCATGGCACTCTACCCAGGGCTATAGCTTGAGGCTCTGTCTCAAAAAAACCCAAAAAAACCACATGAACATGTGGCTCAGCGCCCATAGCTCAGCAAGTAGGGCGCCAACCACATACACCAAAGTTGGCAGTTCAAGTCTGGCCTAGGCCAGCTAAACAACAATGATAACTGTAACAAAAAATAGCCGGGTGTGGTAGGTGCCTGTAGTCTCAGCTACTTGAGAGGCTAAGGCAAGAGAATCGCTTAAGCCCAAGACTTGGAGGTTGCTGTGAGCTATGATGCTATAGCACTCTACCAAGGGTGTCATAGTGAGTCTGTCTCAAAAAAAGAAAAAAACATGGAAAATGTATCAAACTTTCTATTTTACCCAGGGGCAGTGGCTCAGTAATCCTAGCACTCTGGGAGGCCAAGGGAGGATTGTTTTAGCTCAGGAAACCAGCCTGAGCAAGAGTGAGACCCTATCATCACTAAAAACAGAAAAATTAGCCAGGCGTGGTGGCAGGTCCTTAAGTCCTAGCTATTCTGGAGGCTGAGGCAAGAGGACTGCTTGAGCCCAAGAGTTTGAGGTTGCTGAGAGCTAGACTGACACTACAGCTCTCTACCCAGGGGAACAGAATGAGGCTCTGGCCCCACAACAAGCTAGCACTTGCCTAAAAAAAAACAGAGTTATCTTCATAAGCAGGCATATATTTGCTTCAAAATTCTAGATGTCTTCACTTCTCCTAATAGTGCTTGCCAAAGGCTCTAGTGAGCATCTCTATTTAACACTTCAAGTACCACTGGGTCTGTTGGATCATAAGACCCAAATGGTAGGGCAGCTTTACTGCGGCCTAAAGCTTCTGCAGAGCCTAATCCTTTTCTTTCTTTCTTTTTTTTTTTTGAGACAGAGTCTTACTTTGTCATCCTGGGTACAGTACCAGGGCATCACAGCTCACAGCAACCTCCAACTCTTGGGCTCAAGTGACTCTCTTGCTTCAGCCTCCCGAGTAGCTGGGACTACAGGTGCCCATCATAACACCTGGCTATTTTTAGAGATGGGGTCTCGTTCTTGCTCAGGCTGGTCTGGAACCTGTGAGCTCAGGCAATCCACCCACCTCCGCCTCCCAGAGTGCTACAACTACAGGCATGAGCCACTGTGCCCAACCCATCTTATTCTGGTCCTCCACCCACCAGCCTGTTTGTTGATTGGGTTGAAGTAAGAGCATTCAAATGTGGTATATCTTGCCTACAAAATTCAAAACAGTCTATTGCTGTGAACTGAATGTTTGTGTCCCCCAAACCCCAGTGTCATGGTATTAGGAGATGGGGCCTTTGGGAGGTGATTAGATCCTAAGGCTGGAACCCTCACGACTGTGACAAGTGTCCTGATAAGAGATCCTAGAGAGCTCTTAACCTCTTTTGCAAGGTGAGGACAAAAAAAAGGAAACTGTCGTCTGCAAACTAGGAAGCAAACCCTCACTAGACACAGAATCTGTCAGCAGCTTGATCTTGGACTTTTTAGCCAATAGAATTGTGTAAAATGAATTTCTGTTATTTATAAGCCACCCAGTCTACGGTATTGTGATAGCAGCTGAAATAGACTAAGACGCCTACCAAGCTCTGTGCCTCTTTTTTCTTTTAAGTGATACAAGATATAGCAACTCATTTTTTACTCTGAAAGGGATATTTCAAGATGCTCCAGACCACTGAGCCTCCAAAATTTCATAGCTAGCACCAATTCTGTATCAGTCTGGGTCCAATCAAGAGAAAGAAACCATACAGTAATATGAACAGATAAAGTTTAATATAAGAAGTATTACCTTTATCAGGGGATTGCAGTGATGAGGTCTTGCCCAATAAAAAGTAAAGAGAACTCTAAACAATATAAGAATGATAGTATAAGCAGTAGCCACTGCTCTAGAACTTAATACTCCTTCAACTTTTATTATATTCATCAACTAAACTGCACTGTTGGCCATTCCTTTGTCCACCCATCGCTATACTGCAGGGTCGTTTAGGTCAGGGAACACGTCTTGTTTTCTATTTTATCTCCAGTTCCCGAGGGAGAGGCCTAGCACCCCAAAGGCTCTAACTGTACATTCGAGAATGAGTGAATATAGCTAATGATGGCGGGGGATGAGGGTGGAAATCACCTGTTTCCTGCCACATGAGCTAACTCCAAAAACAGGAAGTCTCCAACACACACCTGGATGCTTCTGTCCAATTTGGAAATGCTGATAAGGCTGCAAAAGAGCCCTCCTTACAGGGCTGTGTGTAGCCTTTGCCACCCTCTCCTTAAAATATTAGAGGCACTAAGTGATTCTACATTATAAGCACCTGAAAGATGAGGGACTAAAGAATAAAAAACGGCTGAATTTGGGACAACTGGGAATTGAGACTGGGAGAAATGAATCAGGGAACAGCTGCTATGTTAAGAGGAGGCAAACACCCCCGCTCACACTGCCCCCTCAGGTTCTTAGTAGCCAGGCCTGGAACTAATCAGAAGAGTCTCACAACGTAAACACGCCACACCTCCGGGCCTCGTCTCCACCACTGTGACAGGTGCAGGTGGGATTCCCATCAAAGGCTCCTTTCAGAACCTAGAAAAGCAACTGCTGAGGCCCATCTGGGTGGCCTGGGCGGGGCCTTCCAGGGGGAGGCGCGGCCGGGCCTAGAAAACAGGCAGGAGGCCCAGGCCAGCAGCAGCTAGGCCATGGCAGACCCGTTGAGGGAGCGCACCGAGCGGCTGCTGACTGACTACCTGGAGTACTGCGCGCGGGATCCGACTGCCCCGGAGCCGACGCCGTCCTCGCCCGAGGCCGCCTTGCTGCGCTCCGTGACCGCCTATATACAGCAGCGCCACTGGTCCTTTTTCTCCGCCTACATAGGCTACCCCGGGAATCGCGTTCAGGTGGTGGAACGGATGGTGAAGGCTATGCTCTCAGACAACCAGAGACTCAACTGGGGCCGAGTGGTGACGCTCGTGACCTTCGCAGGGACGCTTCTACAGAGGCCTCCAGTAGAAGCCAGGCGGGAGAAGCAGGACAAGTCGCAACTGAAGGAGGGAGAAGACGAAGTCGCCAGGGATTGCCAGCGCCTAGTGGCCCTACTGAGCTCTCGGCTGGTGGGGCAGCACCGCGTTTGGCTGGAGGCTCAAGGCGGCTGGGTGAGCGACTCTGCACAGGGACACCGAGGGGGGCGGGGGGCAAGGTGTCTAGAAAGGTTTTTTTGTTTTTCTTTTTTTACTGTATCACTACAAATTTTACTCATAAACCCATCTTTGTAGTTGTCATTTATTATATAAAAAATTCCAATTATGAACCGGTTTGATCAATCAACTTCAACACTTTCTAGAAGACATGGTACAAAAAGGTTCGCTCAGAATCGCCCAGATCTTTCACGGTCTCGTGATCGTCTCCTGTCGCGCTCCCGTCCTCCACCACCACCACAGTCTCTCGACCGAGAACGACGCCCCCGAGACCGGGACCTCGACCTGTGCTTCTTGCGCCGGCGTCCGTACAGCTCGCGGCGCAGCTCTCTGGAAATGGGCTTCAAGTGCATGAAGTTACAGAAGCCGCCTCGCGTGCACTCCCCCATCTCGTACTGCCGGCAGCAGGCCTCCCTGAAGTCGGTCACTGGCGAGAGCTCAGCATGGATCGGCTGCCCGTTAAACCAACGGTTGTTCAAGTCGATCACTGCCTTTTCTGCGTCCTCTTCCCGGCGAAACTTGACGTACACGTTCCCCACCAGGTGGTCTCCCAGGTTATCACAGACGTTCATCTCCTCGACTTCCCCGTACTTCTCCTCCATTTCTGTAAAAACCTCCTCAAAAAACTCATCGTAGTGTTCCTGCATCTCGACATCGCTGACGGTACAGCGCAAGCCGTCGGCAGACTGAGAAGAGTTTTGAGGGTTACGGTAAATGTTCAAGAGGGCAATGGTCTGGCTAAAGGTCGGTTTATTGTGCAACCGAGAGCACCGGTCTCCATGACGACAAGCTCCAATTTTGAAATAAAACGAACAGTTGACTTTGTCTTTCTCGGTGCCGAAGATGGAAGCCAAGTATTCCGCCATTTCCTACACGCCGAAGACAACACAGACGCCGATTCTGCCGAAGCCACAAACGCGGCTCACTCTGCCAACGCAGCCGACGACCGGCTGCTGACTCTGCCGAAGCCGCAGAAGCTACTCACGCTGCCAACGCAGCCGACGACCACTTGCTGCCGACCAGCTGCCGCCGGGTGTACAGTAAGTACTCTCCCCGACAGCTCTGTCTGGGAATGCGGGAAAGAGCGTCGCTGCATCTCTTATACAAGACTCGGTGACTCTCTCCCCGCCCCCAATGGGGCGGTGCCATCCAATCCGGAGCCGCGCTATCCAATCCGGCGCCGCGCTACCTGCGCTGGGGCGGGACGTATCGTGATGGGCGGGGCATAGCGCAGGAGGTAGCTTCCGCTCCTTGGCGCTAGAGCCGGGCTCTCTCCCTCCTGCGCTCTTTGTGTTGTTGGACTGTGGCGGTCCCCTTATCCTAGAGCCGCTGACTGAGCTCCTCCGCGGAACGTCACGGGCTGGGGCGGGGAGTGGGGGGGTGTTTCAGCTCGCCCCGGCCGCGATAGCACTGGAAAGTCCAGGCATTCCGCTGCCGCGTGGGCCCTGTCGCCCTTAAAGCAAGAAGGCTCTTTTCAGCGGGACTGGAACGTTCGGTGTCAAGTCGGGTTTGTTCTCTCTTGGCAGTCGGACATGCAGGAATCGGCTTTGCTAGACGGCTGTTGGGAGCCCATTCAGAGGCAGCAGCGCCCGAGTTGGGTCTACACGCTGCGTCCTCACCCAGCCTCAGCCCGCCCTCGGGGGCTTTCAGGAAGCGCCGCCTTAGGTCTGGATGCTCTTCCTCAGAGACCTCCAACTTGTACAGTGAACGGCGGTGTGGCCCAGGCTACGTCAGGTTTTTTCTCCACCTATCACATGCACCTATGGAAAGACTCCGAACCCCACTGATGGATCACAGCACTTCTTAGGAAGAACCGGGGCCACAGGCTTTGGAATGTGCGTGGTTACTAGCGGTGGCGCTGAGTTTCCTTAACTTTCTTTGAGATGGAGTCTTGCTTTATTGTCCTAGTTGGTCGCGAACTCTTAGGCTGAAGCAATCCTCCCACTTATGTCTCCCTGGTGGTTTGTAACTGCTGGTGGGAGTTGGAGCTGCAACTCCAGCTGGTTCCTTAACTTCTAGTTCACTGCACTCACCTCTCAGCAGGGACCTGTACCTCTTGAGTTCTTATCTAGTTCCCCTGTTTGTTTCTTCTTCCTTACTGGAGTTGAATCAACACTGAAATGACTCTTTTATGGGATTAAATATAGTCAAACTATTAAAACCAACAATTTTCTTTTAAATCCATAACTTCCTGTGGGCAGATTCCATTTAGACTTCTTATAGTGGCTAATTGGGTTCCATTTGAAGAGAGAAAGATAACATGAGGTATTTGTGTTGGTCTTCAGCTCTCTGGGCATTTCTAGGAACCCCACTTAAGCCTTGTCTTAACCAGCATCTGGCCCCCTAAGGGCTCTCTCTGCACCTACAGGGGAAAGGGGGGCTGGAGGACATTGTTTTTTGACTTCATTTTTCTGGCTATTTAATACTAACTGAAGATTAATCTCAGCCAGGAGCGGTAGCTCACACCTGGAATCATAGAACTCATGGAGGCTACAGGAGGATTGCTTGAAGTCAGGAAAACAGCCTAAGCAACATAGTGAGACCCCTTCTCTACTAAAAATAGAGAAAATTAGCTTTGTGTTGTGGCAGGCACCTGTAGTCTCAGCTACTCACAAGGCTGAAGCAGGAAGATTACATGAAACCAGATGTTTGAGGTAGCTGTGAGACAGGATGATGCTATGCACTCTAGCCTGGGCAACAGAGTGAGACTATGTCTCAAAAAAAAAAAAAAAAGACCTAAAATTTCAAATTAGGGCAACAGGATTCACCCTCATCTTTGCCAGCTGCAGTTAAAATGCCACAGCTTGGGGTTCCATCCCCTTAAATGGAGCAGCTTGCTCTGTTCACAAGTGATAACTTTTCAATCTAGTGCTTTAACAGCTTCCCGAAGGGCATCTGTCTTTGGCTCAAAACAACCTAGATCAGTCCACCTTCCTAGTGGTTTGGAATCAAAATGAGTGTTGCTGCTCTACGTGACAGTTAAAGGGCTGGTTCTGTTCACTCCATTGGACCACTCCTTACCAATTCTAAATCTTCAGGATTCCTAATGACAGACTGCCTATTGGTCAGAATTACCTTTCCTCTTTAAGTTATTGTACTGTTTAATGTAGAAATTCCTGTATATTTTCAGCATTGTGAAGCAATCTAATTCTTCTCTTGTCTCTCACTTGTAGGATGGCTTTTGTCAGTTCTTCAGGACACCCTTACCGCTAGCTTTTTGGAGAAGATTGCTGTTCGAAGTTTTACTGTTGTGCTTTTTAGCAACGGTCTTCATCTATTTCTGGACACGACTTACTAGGAATGTTTAAATTTTTAACCCAGTTTTACCTGCCTAACTGACCAGCTAAGTAATGATTGGAGCTGAGAGAGCAAGAACTGAAGTAAACCACCTTCTCTGGGACATTTTTACCTGAATGTGCGCAAGGAGTCCTGAGGGGATCTGCTGGCTAGTGTCTTAACTAAAGACGAGTAATCAGAGGTGTTTGGAGAAGGACACAAATGGCTCTTCTTTGGAGGAACCAAAGGCTCCTTGTTCCAAAGAACTGCAGGAGAAATTGCATCCCATTAAATGAAAATATGGTGCTATTTGCTAAGTTTAGCTAAGACTGAATACAAGCCTCTCATCTATCCGTGAGATAGATACGCTGCTGCTAATTTTAATCATGGCCATGATTCAGGGGCAAAATGATCCCCAAATCAGTATAAGTCCCAGCTGAACAAAGAATGTAATATTAAAACCTTTGAAAAGGAATTCTTTGAAATCTAATTCTTTGAAACCAAAATTTTTTAAATCTAATTTCTGGGACTTTTTTTGTGTCAACATATTTATTTCTGATTTTAATAAATTGTTGAATAACTTCAAAGTTTTAATAAACTTATCTTTTTAAAAAAAATCGATCTTTTTGACTCAACTAGCCTTTTACCTTAGGAGTAACTTGAAATGAATCTATTTTTGTCTTCTTGAATATACAACACATAAAGATGCTTTTAAAAATATTTTATCAGGGGGTGGTGCCTGTAGCTCAAGCAGCTAAGGCACCAGCCACATACACCAGAGGTGGCAGGTTTGACTCTGTCCTGGGCCTGCCAAACAATGACAACTACAACCGAAAAATAGCCAGTCGTTGTGGCAGGCGCCTGTAGTCCCAGCTACTTGGGAGGCTAAGGCAAGAGAATCGCTTAAGCCCAGGAGTTGGAGGTTGTTGTGAGCTGTGACGCCAGGACATCTACCCAGGGCATTAGCTTGAGGCTCTGTCTCAAAAAAATACATATATATTTAATCAGGGCGGGGCCAGGTGGCTCCCGCCTGTAATCCTAGCACTGTGGCAGGTGGAAGCAGGAGGATCACTTGAGTTCATGAATTTGAGGCCAGACTGAGCAAAGGGACTCATGGTCTCAACTAAAAATAGAAAAATTAGCCTGTGTTGTATCTGTATTAGTAGTACCTGTAGCCTCAACTACTATAGGCTGAGGCAGGAGGATTGCTTAAGTCCAGAAATTTGAGACTGCTATGAGCTATCCTGATGTCACAGCACTCTACCCTGAGCAACAGAGTGACACTGTCTAAAAAACAAAACATTTAATCAACACAGAAGCTTGACGCCCTCCCTCTTCCACTTCAATCCTGTAGTCCACCTGCCAGGTGGTTAAGTACGCTGTCTCTCCAGACCTTCCTAACCTTCATTATGCTAACCTTTTATTAATCTTAACTGGACCTGTTTTTTGACTCAATCTTATGAGTTCTTTGTCTTCAGAACATGCACTCTGCCGTGTTGTTCTGACTATTGCAGTGAATATGTTGCAGAGGGAATGGCCAGAAAACAATGGCAAAAATATTTTTGGCCTTTCTCACTTTGGGGGAACTGAAACCTGCATTACTGCCTCAGGCTAGTGACAGAGAGGGGCAGGGAATGCCTCTTGTTCTTTGTGCCTCAGGGAAAGCTCAAGGGAATTGGCAGAGGGCACAGATAGAGAGCCTCTTAGCTGAAGATGGGATTAACCTGGGTGGAGGTCACAAGACTGTTGCACAGGCCTCGTGATTTGTTTTGGCCCAAGATGGAATTATGGTAGCGGTTCTCAACCTGTGGGTTGCGACCCTTTCACAGGGGTCACCTGAATACATCCTGCATATCAGATATTTACATTACGATTCATAACAGTAGCAAAATTACAGTTATGGAGTAGCAATGAAAATAATTTTATGGTTGGGGGTCACCACAACATGAGGAACTGTATTAAACTGTTGCGACGTTAGGAACCACTGAATTATGGGATCAGAACCTTTAAAAGCGCTGGATTTCTGCCCAGAAGCAGGAATTTGGATTTGAGACCAGTTTCCTCCTTTGCTGGCAAAGTGATAAACTTCTTTCTCCTCAAACCATTTGTCCCTCTTTTTCTGATGCAGCTTCAGGGGACAGGTGCCAAACTTTCAAGAACAAGAAGGAAGGCTTATTTTTCACACATGGTAAACATATACTATTTTCTAGCATGGGGATGCTTGTTCCACAAGCTAAGTACTTCTGGCTCAAAAGAGGAAAAATGGTTAGGATGATATATACCAATCGCTGTAACAATTTCAGCAATTTTGGGTGCTAATTTTTTTTCTTCTTTTAAGATAGAATCTCACTCGTTATTGCCCTGGCTAGAGTGCTGTGGCATCAGCTTAGCTCACAGCAAACCTCAAACTCCTGATGTAGCCGGAATTTTGCTCTCTGCTGAGTCCTTGATCTCAGGGTTCAAAGACTGAAACATGGACCACATGAATAAGCAAAAGGACAGGGTTTATTGACAGATAAAGAAATAGATACGAGAAAGGGGAGGAACAGAACTTCCAGGAATGGAAGGAGGGCCCAAGTGAGCAGCCTGTTTCTGTGGAGGGGTTATGTACTGCTTTTCCTATCCTGCAAGGGGGGGTGGGGAGGACTGGGGAACGTAAGTCTGAAACATGTCACAATTGACCCAGAAAATATTCCTAAAATTAGCAAAGGAATCCAGACCTCGAAGTCGTTACCCCAGGTGAAGCAGTAGGGTATGTGTCCCCTACTCCAGGAGGAATTGCCCTGATGCGATCCCCATCGGGTTGCTTTTTTCATCCTTGCTTGGGCCCAGAGAATGCAGCCTCAAAAGCGCCTGTTTGCACGTGGAGATGGAGTCTGTGATGAGACTGCTTTCTGAGCTCACCCAGGCCTAGAAAATGAAGGGAGTAGTCCTGTCCACCCTGAATGGGGAGCCCTGTATCAATGGGTTTAAGCAATCTTCCTACCTCAACCTTCCAAGTAGCTGGGACTATAGGTGCCTGCCACAATACCCAGCTAATTTTTCTATTTTTAGTAGAATTGGGATCTTGGTCTTACTCAAACGAATCTCAAACTCCTGATACATGTATAAAACAATGTTGTCCAACAATAAGCTGGAACTTTATTTTGCTGAGTTGCTAAAAAAAAAAAAAAAAGGTCCACCATTCTTTTCCCTACCCAAGGGGTAGGGATCCTCCCACCTTGGCCTCCCAGAGTGCTAGGATTACAGGTGTGAGCCACCAAATGTGGCTTTGGGAGCCAATTCTTTTTTTTTTTTTTTTTTTTGAGACAGAGCCTCAAGCTATCCCGCTGGGTAGAGTGCTGTAGCATCACAGCTCACAGCAACCTCCAACTCCTGGGCTCAAGCGAGTCTCCTGCCTCTGCCTTCCAAGTAGCTGGGACTGCAGGCACCCACCACAACACTGGGCTTTCAGTTGCAGCCTTCATTGTTGCTGGTTGGACCCAGGCTGGATTCAAACCCACCAACTCAGGTGTATGTGGCTGGCACCTTAGCTGCTTGAGCCACAGGCACTGAGCCCTTATCAGCCTTTTTTTTTTGTTCATGACATTTCTCCCACAAGACCATTCTTTCCCAACTGCAATCCCTCCATTTCTGATGTCTAATATCCATATTAAATTTTTATCTCCTCAGTGAAGTTTCATGCTAAGCACTGTCCAGAGGTGGCTTAAACTGCAGCTTTGGGTTTTAGTTCCTCCTTACCCTCCATCCCCTTCTCTCACTCCCTCAAGTGGGCTGTAAATTATTTTAAAAGCACTGTCTTCTACTACCCTCGACTCGGTATCAACATGAAGCCACTATGTTCAAATACTTACTAATGACCTTCCCTATCTGTTTAATGGCCCTCACAGAGGCACATCAATCATTAATGCATCATTGCTGTGTGCACGCATGGTGGTCTTACTTTTTTAATTTTCTTTATTTTTTTATTAATTTTTTTTACTTAGACATGTGTTTATTAGGTTTCCACTTTTTGCCTTCAATCAATCATTAATTGCTGTGTGCACATCATTGCTGTGTACACGCATGGTGGTCTTACTTTTTTAATTTTCTTTATTTTTTTATTAATTTTTTTTACATAGACACATGTTTATTAGGTTTCCACTTTTTGCCTTCATAAAATTAAAAAGGCTTAAAATTTAATA
>NW_003852406.1:4899203-4903687 GCF_000181295.1 Otolemur garnettii | reverse complement strand
AAAAAAAAAAAGAATGGTGGACCTTTTTTCTTTAGCAACTCAGCAAAATAAAGTTCCAGCTTATTGTTGGACAACACTGTTTCATACATACATCAAACAGGTCAACAACAACAAATAACTTCATAGACAAAAAAAGAACAAAAAAAGAAACCTTTTATCTTTGGCCTTTTTAACCACCTCGTACAAACTAACTACTCATAGTACAAACAAATACATACACAGAAAAATTTACTGGAATGCTCAGAATAAGGGGTTTTGTTGTTGTTGTTACTTTTGTTTGTTTGTTTGTTTGAAACAGAGTCTCACTTTGTCACCCTCGTAGAGTGCTTGGCTTCATAGCTCACAGCAACCTCCAGCTCCTGGGCTTGGGCAACTCTCCTGCCTCAGCCTCCCAAGTAGTTGGGACTACAGGCACCTGCCACAACGCCCATCTATTTTTTTGTTGCAGTTTGGCCGGGGTCAGGTTCGAACCTGCCAACCTCGGTATATGGGGCCAGCACCCTACCCGCTGAGCCACAGGGACTGCCCTGTTGATTTTACTTTTTTACAAAGTGTTTTTTTTTTTCTTTTGAGATTATAATGAACAAATGAACATGACCACACACATAAGTGAGAGTCAAAGAGGCAGGACAGAGAGGGAGCTGGGGGCTGCTTTGGTTATCTGAGATCACTAAAGATGTCTGACCCCTAATACACACAAAATATAAAATGTAAAAAAAAATACAAAAAATTCCTTTTCTAAGTACTTTTAAGAAAAAAAGCAGGGCTTTGAGAGTTGAGGGGTTTTTTTCCTCCCCTGTTGCAAATTCTTGTGGTTTTCACTGGGTGGTGGGGAGCATGTGTTGTCTGTGAATGGCACTGCCCACATTGGGCAGGTGGGAGGCCCTGAGAAGGTGAACATGATTAGATTCTGAGACGGGAAGGGCAGGGTGAATAGGTGGTGGTGGCCTTTTCTTTTACCCCTGAGTTTAACTTTTCTTTCTTTGCTGTCTAGTCCTCCTCATCAGTCTTCTGCTTCTTGGTAGCAACATCATACATCCTCACGCCTGTAATCCTAGCATTCTCAAGGCAGGTGGAGTGCCTGAGCTCAGGAGTTTGAAACCAGCCTGAGCAAGAGTGAGACCTTGTCTCTACTAAAAATAGAAAAACTAGCTGGGCACTGTGGTGGGTGCCTATAATTCCAGCTACTTTGGGAGATAAGAGGATCATTTGAGCCCAAGGGATTAAAAAAAAAAAACCCCAGAAAATCCATCATCATCCTTATCTTCAGCTGCCCCTTTGCCCGTGGCGGCCTCAGCGTCCTCACTGTCATCTCCATCCTCGCCTTTGCCGTCACTTTCTTCATCCTCCCCACGTTCTTCCTCTTCCCCATCTACTTCACTGTCAGCCTCCTGTTCTCCATTTTCCTCATTAGCACTCCCAGTAGCAGGGGCGTCTCTTCCATTCTCTGCCTCCTCCACAGCTTTCTTCTTCTCCTTTAAGTCCCTGGTGGTGTCCACTGGTGACACGGTGCGGCTGCTCAGTGATCCAATGCAGGGGATAGAAAAGAAAACGAGACTTTGGGGACTCTGACAACAAAGCTGCCGGGGTTGGTGGCGGCAGCAGAAGTAGCTGTGATGAGAAGGAAGCCTGAAGCCCAGGAACAATCCACAGGATGGCTTTTCAGAGCAGCCAGTGGGTGGTCTTACTTATTTTTAAAGAGAACCACAAACTCACCACTCAAAAAACAGGGCCTTGGCTGAGCGTGGTGGCTCATGCCTATAATCCTAGCACTTTGGGGCCGGGCACTCATAGCTCAATGGTTAGAGTGCCAGTCCCGTGCACCAGGGCAGGCAGGGTCAAACCTGGCCAGGGCCTGCTAAACAAACAAACAAACAAAAATCCTAGCACTCTGGGAGGCCAAGGCAAGTGGATTGCCTAAGCTCACAGGTTCAAGACCAGCCTGAGCCAGAGTGAGACCCATCTCTAAAAGTAGCTGGGTGTTGTGGCAGGTACCTGAAGTCCCAGCTACTTGGGAACTGAGGCAAGAGGATTACTCAAGCTCAGGAATTTGAGGTTCCTGTGAACTATGACACCACGCCACTCTAACAAGGGAGACAAAGTGAGACTCTGTCTCAAAAAAAAAAAAAAGCCAGGGTCTTGCCCAAACCATATCTAGCTCTCTGGTCTTTGCCAGACTCTTGGCTCTGCAAGCATTTAATGCTACAAAGTGAAGGGCTTGTGCTATGAGAGTGTGCCAGGCAGGGGCTAAGCCAGAGGCTTCCAGGCAGGTCTCCCTCTGCAAGGCTTGTTTGAGTCCCAGGAGGACTGGAGAGGCCTGAGGAGCAGAGAGAAGGGGGGAAGCAGGGAGCTGAACAAGAGGAGGCAGGGCCTTAGGAGTCACGGCTGCCACAGAAGGGAAGCTGTGTGTGATCAGCGCTGGGCTGCTTTCTGATTGACCTGCCTGGCTTCTGCCTGGAGTGCAGGCCCCCTCCTCTCCACTGGATCTGGACTGGTTTTCCCACCCCTTGCCTCCGCCCAGCAGTAGGGCCCATGACATGGTGTGCTCTCTGTACCTATTCACCATGTGGCAGCTGGGGTTACTGTGACATAGTGCCCACAGGGGTCTATGCAATCCCACCTATTGCATTTTTTATGCAGCTGAATCCTGCTTGCTAGTCAAGACTTAGCTCAAGGGCAGCACCTGTGGCTCAAGGAGTAGGGCACCAGCCCCATATACCGGAGGTGGCGGGTTCAAACCCGGACCCAGCCCTGGCCAAAAAAACTTATCTCAAGTGTCTTCCCTTCTAGAAGTCACCTTGGAAGACCCTCTTCAGCACAACAGCCTACCCTCTGTGCATTCATGGCTCAGACTGTGGGTCCTGACTTGTCTCATTCCATCTGAACCATGGCGTCCTTAGGGCAGGGACTGTGTCCTGCTTATTCCATTTGTATATCCAGTTCCAAGCCCAGTGTCTGAGATGAGGAAGAGCAAGGGACCTATGGAACTAACCTGAACACCAAAGCTAATCAGATACTCCCATTCCAGCTCCCGAGGAAGTAGTGTTGGGCCTACTGCAGCAACCTGGTCAGATGGTCACAGGTGCGCCCTTTCTTACTGATTGTGCAGACCTATCATTAGGTGGCCCTGAGTCCTGAGCTGTTGTGTTAATGGTCTTGACCGTCTCACTCTTGAGACTGCCAACATTTGCTAGCCCTGGCCCTCTGTCAGGTACACCCACAGACCCTCCCTCTGTTCCCTCCGTCCCCACCACGCCAGACATCCCTTCAGCCTCCTGTTTCTACTCCTCACCTCTCCAGGATCTTCAAGGGATTTGTTTCTTCCATGTCGTGCATTTTGATGTAACCTCCTCACTGTGTCTCTCCTGTCTGACACACCAGAACCTAACTTCCCTTGGTCAGGGCTCTCCTAGAGAGAGGCTAGTTTATGGCCACTCTCAAAAAAGACCTCAAGACCAAATTAGAGAGAAACCATAGCAATGGAAATCACAACACCAAGTTATTTAACCTCCCTTAACTTCCATTACCTCCTCAGGAAAAAAAAAAAACATCTATTAATAGTATTTACAACATGAGGTTGTTCTGAAGATTGACACCACACTTAAAGTTCTTGGCCCAGAACCTGGAATGTAACAAGTACTAAATAAATGTTACTCCTAAAACTCTTATTATTGTTCCTACCAGTCATCAGCTTTGGGCAAGAGACTTCTCATCTCTGAATATCATATGCCTTGTCTGTAAATCAAGGCCTTTATACATCCCTGTTTTTTGTTGTTGTTGTTTGTTTGTCTGTTTGTTTATTCGAGACAGAGTCTCACTATGTCAGTGGTAGAGTGCCGTGGCATCACATCTTACAGCAACCTCAAACTCTTGGGTTTAAGCAATTCTCTTGCCTCAGCCTCCCAGTAGCTGGGACTACAGGCGCCCAGCACAAAGCCTGGCTATTTTTTTTCTGTTAAAATTGTTATTGTTGTTAGTTGGCCCAGGCTGGGTTCAAACCTGCCAGCCTTGGCGTTTGTGGCCAGCGCCCTACCCACTGAGCTACGGGCACCACCCAAAGATGAAATTCCTAAAGGTGATGTTCATCTAACCAGTTGTAAAGCTACCTAGATGAAATTCTAATTTCATGTTTCTGTTATTTTCACCTTTATTTGCCCACTTGTCTAAAGTGGCCAAATTTGGGACAATTTGAGCATCAAATAAATATAGTAAAGAATTAGTACCCACTGATTAAAGTTTAAAAACAAACACATAAGCCCATGCTGATGTAAATAAATAACCAAATTTCACCAGAACATTTTGCTGGGAAATAAAAATAAAAATAACTAATGAAGTGTAAGAGATGAGAAACTATTTCTGCAAGAGGACCTGATTTCTTTCCTCTTTTTTTTTTTTTTTTTTTTTGAGACAGAGCCTCAGGCTTTCCCCCTGGGTAGAGTGCTGTGGCATCACAGCTCACAGCAACCTCCAACTCCTGGGCTCAA
>NW_003852406.1:4894749-4898636 GCF_000181295.1 Otolemur garnettii | reverse complement strand
CTCACAGCAACCTCCAACTCCTGGGCTCAAGCGAGTCTCCTGCCTCAGCCTCCCAAGTAGCTGGGACCACAGGTGCCCGCCACAACGCCTGGCCATTTTTTGGTTGCAGCCATCATTGTTGTTTGGTGGGCCTGGGCTGGGGATTCGAACCCGCCACCTTAGATGTATGTGGCTGGCACCTTAGCCGCTTGAGCCACAGGTGCCGAGCCTAGAACTTGGTTACTTTTAATGACAGGTAGTATTAACACCTGTCATTACAGTTCATTACAGATGAATTGTATTTTACATCTGTATTCATTTTGCTTTAAAACTTTTTTGTTAGCAAGATTGTTTAATAGAACAAAACTTAGCTTTTTTTTTTTTAATTAAATCATAGCTATGTACATTAATGTAATCATGGGTACAATGTGCTGGTTTTATATACAATTTGAAATATTTTCATCAAACTGGTTAACTTAGCCTTCACGGCATTTTCTTAATTATTGTGTTTAGACATTTATATTCTACACCTAGTAAATTTCACGTGTACCCTTGTAAGAGGCACTGTAGGTGTGGTGCCACCAATTACCCTCCCTCCACCTATCCTGCCTCCTCCCCTCTCCTCCCCTCCCTCTCCCTTTTTTTCTTCTTCTTGGGCTGCCTCCTCCCCTCCCTCTCCCTTTTTCTCTTCTTCTTGGGCTATAATTGGGTTATAACTTTCATAAGAAAGCTATAAATTGGTCTCATAGTAAGGCTGAGTACATTGGATACTTTTTCTTCCATTCCTGAGATACTTTGCTAAGAAGAATATGTTCCAGCTCTATTCATGTAAACATGTAAGAGGTAAAGTCTCCATCTCTCTTTAAAACATATGGAACGCATCACAAATTTGCATGTCATCCTTACGCAGGGGCCATGCTAATCTTCTCTGTATCGTTCCAATTTTAGTATATGTGCTGCCAAAGCGAACACAAAACTTAGCTTTTTATCTCTTTGTGCTACCATTTCTATCACAAAACTGTTAATTTTGATAATAGGAAATGAACTATTCAAGATTTAAAAGATTTCTTAGTAAATAATTGAATATGTACTTTGGAGCTTTAAACATAATGTTTTCAGAACACTTCCTTCAAACCACATATATCTTAAACTCCCTCTTCCCAAATTCTACCGAAAAGACAGATTGCACAGGGGTGTCCAGTTTGTGGCTGATGGGCTATGGACTGATTTTGTGAGGACTTCTTGTTTATCTGTTGTGTTGGATAGCACAAAAAGTATGCTTCAATCTTTTTTTGCTAATCTGCTTTTGTTAGTGCTTGTGTGTGTACTATCTCTTATTCTTCCAATATGTGGCAGAGGGAAAAAAGGTTAAATACCCTTGGATTACAACTCAGTCATCAATAGTAGCCTTAGCAACCTGGGAATGGCCCATCGGCAATGTAAAATTTCTATATGGAAAGTCAATGGGCACAAACTGACAATAGAACCCAACACAGCTGAGGCAGTAAAGAGCATCTCAGGTAACAGAGTATCTCCAAGACTAGTGCCATTTTTCACCGACAAAACTATGGAATTATGCTGAGATCAGAAGTAGCAGCAGTCCCTGGTGGTTGGCCGGGCCAGCCTCCCACCCCTCCCACCCACAGTAACTCGCTAGTAACTGATCCCCAAGAATTGACAAACATTGCAAGAAACCCTAAGAAACTCAGCAAGAATACTCCCAAGGGGCTCGGAGCCCTTAGCCCAGTGGTTAGGGTGTCAGCCACATACACTGGAGCTGGCCCAGGCCTGCTAAACAACAATGACAACTACAACAACAACAACAAAAATGGCTGGGCATTGTGGCGGGCACCTGTAGTCCCAGCTACTTGGGTGGAGAATTGCTTAAGCCCAAGAGTTTGAGGTTGCTGTGAGCTATGACCCCACGGCCTATAGTGTGACATAGTGAGACTCTGTCTCAAAAAAAAGAAAAAACAGAATACTCCCAAGGAAGCACAATCAAAAAAGAAATTAGCATAACACTTTAAGGGAAACATGAATGCCTTAGACTTGGAAAGATCTTTCTTCACCAGTAAGAAAATTGTCCTGTGATAAAAGTTCTTGGAAGTTAAAAATGTTACTGAATTAAATATGTTGGGCATTACTTTTGTAACTTTTTGGAAAGTATATATTTTTTGTTTGTTTGTTTGTTTGTTTTGCAGTTTTGGGCGGGGCTGGATTTGAATCCACCACCTCCGGCATATGGGGCTGGCGCCCACTCCTTTGAGCCACAGGCACCGCCCAAAGTATATTTTAAGGTATGGTTCTTCTACTACTCTTTGCAGGTTTTAAGATAAAATTTGCATAACATACAATGATTTTAACCATTTTGAAGTGTACAGTTCAGTGTTTTTAGTATACTGACAGTGTTTTGTGGCCATCACCTTTATCTGATTGCAGACATTCCCATGGCCTCAAACAAAGCTCAGGTGCAACCACTCCCAATCTCCCTCCCCTGCCGCCTGGCAACCACTAACCTACTTTCAGTCTCTACAGCTCTGCCTATTCCGGACCCGCCTGTAAATGGAAATGGACAGCTTGGCCTTTTGCGTCTGACTTTTCATTTAGCATAGTGTTTTCAGGGTTTGTCCTCCTGGTGACGTGTGTCCGTAACCCACTCCTTTGTTGAGGCTGAGCAGCACTCCAGTCGTGGGGAGTTACCACTTCCTTCAGCCGTTCATCAGTGGGTGGACATCTGGGTTGTTTTCACTTTGGGGCTATTATGAATAATGCCACTATGAACACTGCCACAGGTTGTTGTGTGGACATTTTTCACTTTTCTGGGGTGTATACCTATAAATGGAATTGCCAAGTCGTATGGTAACTCCATTTAATGGTTGGAGGAACTGCCAAACCTTTCCACAGTGGCTGTGCTGTTAAACATTCCCACCAACACACGGGAGGGTTTCATCGCTGTACACTCTTACCCCTCCGAATTCCAAGGGGGAAGGGATAGGACTACTTGGGCACAATCTGGGGGAAATACACTGGTGTGGTGAGGGAGAGAGCCACACCAGGGGGGACAAAACTCCCTAAGTGGGGGCTTTCCCCACCACCCAGTCCAGGAGACCAAGAGAGGAACAACGGGAGAATTTACACACAGAGTTTCCATTGAGAATCAGAGAGACCCATACTGTGCCAGCCTGTAGTGAGGCGGATAGGTGCCTTACCAAACCGAAATCTTAAGAGCCTTTTATTGGGATTTGGGGGCATGTACATACAAAGTAAAAAAGGGAGAAGTTAACAGTCTCGTGACTCAATTAAACAGGTGGTCTTGGCGGGGCCTGGTGGCTCACGCCTGTAATCCCAGCACTCTGGGAGGCCAAGGCAGGCAATTGCTTGAGCTCAGGAGTTGTATTAGGCCTAGACTAAGGTGGAAAAATACCAGCTGACTCCTGGCATATTTCTGGGCCAGAAGCCCTCAACAAAGGGAGTAAGTCTGATTTACTCCCAAGATAGATGGAAAAGTACTCACTGACTTCTTGCTTGACCAACTCCCTGAGAAACGGACAGGGAAGTACCAACTATCCCCAGACTGACTTTTTTTTTTTTTTTTTTTTTGAGACAGGGCCTGAAGCTGTCACCCTGGGTAAAGTGCTGTGGCATCACAGCTCACAGCAACCTCAAACCCCTGGGCTCAAGCGATTCTCCTGCCTCCGCCTTCCAAGTAGCTGAGACTATAGGCACCCGCCACAACACCTGGCTATTTTTTGGTTGCAGCCGTCATTGTTGTTTGGCGGGCCCAGGCTGGATTTGAAATGCCAGCTCAAGTGTATGTGGCTGGGGCTTTAGCCACTTAAACCACAAGCACGGAGCCCCCAGACTGACCTTTAAGAAATACCAAGTGGGGCTCAGCGCCTGTGGCTCAA
>NW_003852406.1:4873357-4893911 GCF_000181295.1 Otolemur garnettii | reverse complement strand
CCCGCCACAACGCCCGGCTATTTTTTGGTTGCAGCCGTCATTGTTGTTTGGCGGGTCCGGGCTGGGGATTCGAACCCGCCACCTTAGGTGTACATGGCTGACGCCTTAGCCGGTTGAGCTATAGGTGCCGAGCCTATGCCCAAGAATTTGAGGTTGCTGTGAGCTATGATGCCACAGCACTCTACCTCATCAACAAAGTGAGACTCTGTCTCAAAAAAACAAAACAAAACAGGTGGTCTTTTGATCAAGAAAGAAGACTACCAGGGAGAAGGATAGTAAAGTATTAAATCATGAATTAAACAACTTTATTATCAGGGTTTAAGAAATGGTTACAGCCCATAGGCAGTAGCTATGGCTGGAGGGTAATTGTCAACTGTCTTTTTTTTTTTTTTTTGAGACAGAGCCTCAAGCTGTCACCCTGGGTAGAGTGCTGTGGCATCACAGCTCACAACAACCTCCAACTCCTGGGCTTAAGCAATACTCTTGCCTCAGCCTCGGGAATACAGGTGCCTGCCACAATGCCCGGCAATTTTTTGGTTGCAGTCATCATTGTTGTTTGGCGGGTCCGGGCTGGGGATTTGAACCCGCCAGCTCTGGTGTATGTGGCTGGTGCCTTAGCCGCTTGAGCTACAGGCACCAAGCCTGTCAACTGTCTTTTAACTCTACTGATATTTTGTCTTTGTTATGCTGTTGATTGCTATCTAGACGTTTTCCAGACTAAGTCCTCTGGCACATCAGCCTTATGCTTCTACCTTCAACACACTTTGTTTCTTTAAAATAGAGGACCAATGACTTCTGCCCCTTGGCTTTCCTGACATCATGTGGCCACCCACCCTCCTAGACAAGGTAAGGGGTCAACTGCAGCCATCCATCCTCTCTGCCTCTTACACACCCAAATGGTGCTCCCTCCACTAGCACTCGGCTACACCTCACCCTGAGGCCCCATCCTGTGTTGTCTGCCACTCAGCTGCTGCTACAAGTTCTGCTCAAGTAGCTAATGATTCATTTTTTAACAAGGCTTCTTCTAATAGTTGAAATCCAAAGGAAATTGAAAATGTGGGTGACCACAGCCAATAACGGTTCTGAGACAAAGTACACTTGTCCCCGTGTGCTTAGGCATTCACAGGGGTGGGGTTAGTCCTCTGCCCCCTTGAGCAGCACTTGTCTAAGGGATATGCTGATGACAGGCTGGCTGTGGCTCCAGGTCTGCTGGCCAAGTGAACCAGGTACCCCGACCCCCACCCCGTGCGCGCACACCCAAATCTGGACAGTGCCTCCCCCTACAAAGCAAGCTTCAGTTAACAGTGCGCTGTTAGCACCTTCCAGATTGTGCCCTGAGCTCCAGGGCTTTGTAAAGAAGTCACGTCGCATGTGATCCCCACACAGGTGGTTCCAACCACAGGCAGGCTTCCTCCATCAGCCAGACTGTCCTCCCCAGCCTGCTGGCTCCTGGGCCACAGCACCAGGGTGGGAAGCCACTTACCTCCACTACACACAGAGACAGCCACACACATCAGGCCAGAGACATGATTAACACTGGAGCACTCCAGGCCCCTTCCAGCCCCTGTGTTTTCCCAAGGAGAAGATTGGGGTGGGGGAGACTGGGCTGGGAGGGTTGCACTGGGGAGGAGAAGCCAGGAAGGGCCACTTGGCCCCACCACCACCTCCCGCCTGTTATGGCCTCCCTGCTGCCCTCTTGGCCTGTTTTCTGGACTCCCTTTTGCTCTGTTGGTATTTAACCCAGTGTGAGCCTTCTGCCATGAATTCCAGTTCTTTTTTTTTTTTTTTTTTTTTATTGTTAGGGATTCATTGAGGGTACAAGAAACCAGGTTACACTGAGTGCATTTGTTAGGTAAAGTCACTCTTACGATTGTGTCCTGCCCCTAAAAGTTGTGTCACACACAGAGACCCCACGCCCCTCCCTAATGCCGGTTCTTGTGCAATCCTTGTGGCCTTTGGCTTACCCAATGTTGCTCACCCAAATACCTCAGAGATAGAGATATGCGCAAAGCACTTAGGACGCAGCCTGAGCGTGGAGCCTCTGAGTGTTAGGTGCTGGTTTTAGGTCTCCATCCCCATCCACACACCAGGCCTCAGGCAGGACTTTTGATGCCTGGAGGCAAGCAGGGGCAGGCTCCACTTTGCTGAAGCGCCAGTTTCTATCTAAGCCTCAGATAAGGGCACCCCCTGAGAGTTGGGCCCCATTGAGGATGTTATTCATTACTTGGATTGGAATGACAGTGACCTTGGTTTCTTGATCAGCCCCACTTATCCTGGCATGGGCTTGCCTCCAAGCATTCTCTGCATTCAATTTTGAAAAATGCCAAGCAGGGAGGAAGTTTGTGCATACCAAATGTTTGCCCACAAAACACATTTAAAAAAATAAGACATAGGCCTGATGAATCATAAAATAATCCTGCCTCCAAGACTCATAAAAGGTGGTTCTAGCAGCCCAGAGAGAGGTGTGGAATTGTGAGGGTTTGCATTTCTCATTTACTGCAAATAATGGTTTTGAAAGCTTGGTTTTATGTGTTTGTGTTTTTAGGGGTCACAGGCTAACTTGTGCGCTGACTACACGATAAAGAGAGAATCTTTCAGCATTTGGTTTTCTTCAAGAATTAAAAAATGTTAATGGAAAAAATTAACAAATCTGTGCCCTGCACCCTCACATATCATCCTGGGCTGAGGCTGTGGAGGCCACTGGTTTCATGACCTTAGGACTATAGTGACACTGACCTGGACTCTTCCCTGGACACCCTGTTCCCAGCCTACCTCCAAAGCAGGATCTTCATCTTTGTTAACACCTCCCACTCCTGGAAGTGGAGCCAAAACTCTCCATTAGATTCTATGCCACTGATTAAATATCCTATGAATTGCATTTAAAAGAAACTTAAAGGTGAAATTTAAAATAATTCCTCAGGTTGTTACTAGAACAGGTTCTTAAATTTGATAAACTTTAGAATCACCTGAAATAGTATTATTATTTTTTTTTTTTTGAAACAGAGTCTCAATCGGTCGCCCTGAGTAGCGTGCCATGGCACCATAGCTCACAGCAACCTCATCTCTTGAGCTCAACCAATCCTCTTGCCTCAGCTTGCCAAGGAGCTGGGACTATAGGTGCCAGCCACAACACCTGGTTAGTTTTTCTGTTTTTAGTAGAGTCAGGGTCTCACTCTTGTTCAGACTAGTCTCGAACTTCTTAGCTCAAGCAATTCTCCTGCCTTGGCCTCCAGAGTGCTAGGATTACGGGAGTGAGCCACCACACCTGACCCCCCGGAAATATATTATAAAGATGGCTGCCTCTGCCAGCCCTGGAGATTCAATTTGATTGGCTTGGCTAGGGCTTGGCTTGAGTAAGTTTTGAGTTCCCCACGTGGTTCTAGTGTGTGTCCACATTACAAGCCATTGCTTAAATGTATAGTACTTATCATCATACATAGTACTTTTATGGTAATACCCTCCATTTGAGCTACAAGTTAATTGACCCAGTTAAGATTTAAAATAAATTTTAAGTACATAAAAATGCCTACTTGAATTCAATGAGAGCCAACTTTTTTTTAACCTTTTTCAAAATTATACAGTTATAATTTAAAGAGTTAAATGGTTCAATAAGGTCTGTTAGGAAAAACAGCAGTTTCTGATCTTTCTTCCTGTTTCCCAGCTCCAGCAGAAACTACTTTTAATGTTTATCTGATCCTTTTAGTATTTGTCTCTATGTCTTTAAAGAGAATGCTTATACTACTACTTTTTAATTGAAAAAAGACAATTTTATTTAAACATGAATCCCAGACTTTTTTTTGGCCCTGGGTAGAGTGCTGTGGCATCATCGTAGCTCACAGCACTGATGATGAAGAATTTGGGCTCAAGGGAGCCTCTTGCCTCAGCCTCCTGAGCAGCTGGGATTACAGGTGCCTGTCACCACTCCCAACTAATATTTCTATGTTTAGTGAGACAGGGTCTCCCTCTTGCTTAGGCCGATCTCAAATTCCTGAGCTCAAGCAATCCACCCACTTCAGCCTCTCAGAATGCTAGAATTACAGGCATGAGCCACCGTGCCAGGCCTCAAACACTAGACTTTTATTGATCAGATTCAGTTTTTCCCTTCCTAAACACTTAAACCAGAATACTGCTATTCAAATTCATATTTTGGGGCAGCGCCTGTGGCTCAGTGAGTAGGGCGCGGGGCCCCATATACCAGGGTGGTAGGTTGGAACCTGGCCTCAGCCAAACTGCAACAACAACAACAAAAAAATAGTCAAGCATTGTGACGGCACCTGTAGTCCCAGCTGCTCGGGAGGCTAAGACAAGAGAATCACCTAAACCCAAGAGCTGGAGGTTGCTATGAGCTGTGATACCACAGCACCCTACTAAGGGTGACAAAGTGAGACTCTGTCTCTAAAAAAAAAAAATTCATATTTTGGAATTTCTTTCTGATTTAGTCATAAAATATCAGTCTTATTTTTGTATGTTTCACTTTTGCACTTGAAATGGGCAAAATTATTTGCCTTGTCACTACTGTCGCTATTCAGAATAAATCAACTATGTTCTTTTGGGGGGGAGGCAGAGTCTTCCTATGTTGCCCTCAGTAGAGTGCCTCGGTGTCACAGCTCACAGCAACCTCAAACTCCCGGGCTTAAGCAATTCTCTTGCCTCAGCCTCCTGAATAGTTAGGACTATAGGTGCCCGCCACAATGACTGGCTATTTTTTTTTTTTGGTTGTAGTTGTTGTTGTTTACCAGGCCTCAGGCTCGAACTTGCCAGCCTCGGTGTATGTGGCTGGCACCCTACTCACTGAGCTATGGGCACTGAGACGAAACCAACTATATTCTAAAAGGTGGGGAAAATCGCCATTAAGTATATTTTAAAAGTGGTAGAAGATTCAAACATGGTTTCAGAAACTGGAGTTCTAAAAATGTTTTGCATAAAAGCTATGTCTCACTGAAATTATTTTGAAGCCTTAACTTCATCATTCTGAGGATATAGCACTCATTTAGTTGTGTATATTAAGAAAAATTAGTTTTATAGTCATACTTTATAACTCTTAAAGTCTCAGAAAATAGCCAAGTGAGAGACACTTTTGTCACTCTATGCCATTGACATTAAACATTACATTCCATCTCTCTACCTGTAAAACTTTCACATTTTCTTTTCTCATTTTCCCCTCTGTCTATAGTCAATATAAACAAAGGAGCATTCAAGTCCACTCAAGTGGATCTTGTGATATTTTCTATTTGTGGTACCCATCACTGCAAAAAATATATTAGCAACATCTCAAAGTACTAAGTCTATTTTTTTTTTTAAGAAAACTGTTTAATTAAAAGCTGGGTTTTACATTCCATGCTGTTGAAAGATTAAAAAACTTCACTTTGGATTGGATGGTACAATTTCAATTATACGTGCATGTACCATCTTTGTTTGTTTGTTGTCCATTGAGGGTACAAAGAATTAAATTACACTGATTGCATTTGTTAGGTAAATTCCCTCTTATAATTAAGGCCCCCCCTGCAAGAGGTGTGCCATACACTGTAACCTCCCCTCCCCATTCTTCCCCTCCTCCCTTGTTCCCCTGCCCCCCACCTTGAATTGATTTGAGTTTTTCTCTTTTGAGGGTACGTATTAGATCTCATTGGCTTCATATTAGAATTGAATACATTGGATTCTTGCTTCTCCATTCTTATACTTTACTAAGAAGAATGTTTTGACTCAATCCAGGTTAATACAAAAGACGTAAAGTCTCCATCTTTTTAATAGCTGAATAGTATTCCATGGTATACATATACCACAGCTTGTTAATCCATTCCTGGGTTGGTAGGCATTTAAGTTGTTTCTTTGAACTGTGATAAACAGTCTAGTGCAAATATCCTTATGACAAAATGATTTTTTTCTCTTTTGGGTAGATGCCTAGTAATGGGCTTGCAAGATCACATGTACTGTCTTTAAAAACAAAATCATGGCTTGGCACCCATAGCACAGAGGTTATAGCGCCAGCCACATACACCAAGGCTGGCGGGTTCAAACCCGGTCAGGGCCAGCTAAACATCAATGACAACTGCAACAAAAAAATAGCTGGGCATGTGGTGGGCGCCTGTAGTCCTGAACTACTTGGGCGGCTGAGGCAAGATAATCACGTAAGCCCAAGAGTTTGAGGTTGCTGTGAGTTGTGATGCCACAGCATTCTACTAAGAGTGACATAGTGAGACACTGTCTCAAAAAAATAAATAAATAAAAATCAATGAAAAGCTATAAAAGATAAATTCACTTTCTAATTACCTTCATTATTTGAAATTAAAGTATTCAGAAAATGGCTTAAGTGAAAATCTTATTCTACTTTCCAGTTCCACGAATATGAATATTAACATAGCACATTTTATATATATATTTTTTTTTAAATTTTTTTTTTTAAATAGAGTTTCACTTGTCACCCCCAGTAGAGTGCTGTGGCATCATAGCTCACAGCAATTTCTAACTCTTAGGCTGAAGTGATCTTTTGCCTCAGCCTCCCGAATAGCTGGGACTACAGGCACCCACCACAACACCAGGCTATTTTTAGAGATGGGGTCTTGCTCTAGCTCAGGCTGGTCTCGAACTCATGAGCTCAGGCAATCAGGCCCACCTGGTCCTCCCAAAGTGTTGGGATTACGGGCATGAGTAGGGTGACCAGATTCTAACATCTGTAAGGCGGGACAACATGGCGCTGGGCGGAGCAGGGGTGGAGTGGGGGGCGGAGCGGGGGCAGAGCGGAGGGGGGGCCAGGGGGATGGGGGCGGAGCGGGGGCGCGGGGCAGGGGATAGCAGGGCAGGGCCTGACAACAAGGCAAACTTTGATAAGCAGTTCTTGCTAATCACTTCTCAGCAATTATTTATTACAGTTTAACATTATAAAATTAACAAAAATAATATAAAACTCATATTCCGGCAAAATAGCCATATGGTGGCGAAAACCATATATTCCCTTCTTGTTCTCAAGCCCTTTCGTGCATTCTTTCCAAAAATGGGGACTTTTTTAAAACGCCGCGGGATGGGGGACAAATTGTTGAAAAGCGGGACTGTCCCGCCAAAATCAGGACGTCTGGTCACCCTAGGCATGAGCCACTGCACCCAGCCAGCACATTATATTTTTAAATTCCACTGTTGTGGAGGGACATGGTGGTTCATGCCTGTAATTCCAGCATTCTGGGAGGGCAAGGCAGGGGGATTGCTTGAGCTCAGGAGTTCCAAGACCAGCCTGGGCAACATAGTGAGACCCCATCTCCACAAAAAATTAAAAAGAAAAATTAGCTAGGTAAAGTACTGTGCCTATAGTCTCAGCTACTTGGGAGGCTAAGGCAAGAGGATCAGTTGAGTCCAGGAATTTGAGGTTTCAGTGAGCTATGATGATGCCATTGCACTCTACCAGGGCAACAGAAACTCTATCTCCCCTCCCACCACGAAACAATTCCACTGTTGTAGTCTAACATTTAATCAAGTTTTGGATGCAGTTTGTATTTCTTTGTTTCTGGAAAATTTGGCCCATTCTTATGAAAAGGAGACATATGCTATATCTTAAGATTGCATATTGACTGTCTAACTTAGGAAATATCTTTGAGAATAATAAATGCAAGACATTTTTAAAAACCAGAATGGAATTATTTGGTTCTATAACATTCCTTACTTTTTTATTTTATTATGGTATAACTTTTATCTCCCAAGTTTTATATACAACAATAAGTAATTTTCTCTTAACAATTCTGAGTTTGGGGAATAAAAGAAAGGAAATGATTTTCAAGCAGTAGTTTTGCTGGTCTACATTACCATGCTATTACCCACACTGTCATCAATATCTTACCTCTATTTTCTTTGGACCTGAAATAAGTTGGAAAATTCATCATTGGTATTTTACAGTTTAATACTTGAGGGGAAAAACAAGTGGTTTTGGGCAACCATATCTGGAATTCCAGCTTACCATTAAAGACATACAGAGTAAAGAAGATTTTCTTCTTACATATAACGTGAGAAATTCCACACAAGTTCTTTACATATTGGCAGATCTCTGCATGTAAACTAGACTACTTGGATTATAAATTTTCTCCTGGCTGGTACAGTGGGGTCTATAGTAGCTGAAGTAGTCTTACCGGGAGGACTGAATATATTCAAATGTCGGTCTTTCATCTGGGTCCTTCTTGCAAATATAGATTCATCAATTCACGGAAGGATCCTGGACAGCCCAGAGGACAAGCCATTCTGTATCCTCATTCCACCTGCTCCAGTGTCGGGGGGGAGGGCTTTTCACACCAACCCCTACCTGGTTTGAAAGCAGACTGGGCAAACTACGCTGAAAATAAATAACTCACACCAGTTTATAACATGGTGTTTGAGGATGCCTGGAGAAGACTTCTCAGGCTGAGTAAACCAAGAAAATGCAGCCCCTCTCTGGCCCCTTCAGAAGGCCTTTATTGATTTCTAACAAAGGTGCATATGCAAAATGTAAAAATGCCAAAAGACGGGTTGAAAGAATTCCAAGTCCCCAGGAAGACTGGACAGGAAGAGAGGCTGGGTAAATGGCAGGAGGCTGGTAGCTTACCAAACGCCGGTGGTGTACATTGAAAGGAGGTGGGGGGGGGGGGGGACTAGTTCTATCCCTCCCTCCAGGGGAAGTAAACCAGGTTTCCTAATCTAACTGCATATCAGAAGTTCAAAGCCTTTAATCCCTCCCATCTGTTGACTCTAGTCCAGCCTGTCTGAGCACCTCCAGACTCTTTTCATCTCCCACAGTTTTGACCAACCCCCAGGGATTGTCCATCTGTGGGCTACCCCCAGCTACCCCAGGATTGAGGTGGGGCACCCCGCTGAGAAGTCAACCTATCTATTTCCCACCCTCCAGGACTTCACAGTTTACCACACCTGCATATGACACTCTGCCCTTCGCTACCAGTTCTGTTGGTAGAATTTCAAATGACCACACATCAGACTTTATTGCAAATGGAGCATACAGTGTCCCCTCAGGAACTGTCCATTTGATTGGAAATTTTGTACCTTATCTTGCCATGTATTCATTGTCTTTTAATTAATCTTGCTACACCAAAATCTGCTCTTTTGCACATAAGATTTTCTTCCATAAGAATATTATCAGCCTGACAGTCTTGGTGGATGTAGTTCGTTCTTCAATATATGCCATGCCATCAGCATTCTGAGCAGCTAGATCGACTCGTTGTGGAAGCTTCAAATACTTGCCATCTCCTCCCTCAGGAAACCTAATCTCCCTTTGACATAAATTCAGTGACAGTGTAAATTGGCTCTTCAGGAACAGTAGCACATAGTGGAACAAGTTCATTGTGTCTTAATATTTTCATTATCTGAGCTTCTTGAAAAGAACCTTCTGGCATCATTGTACCTGGTTTTAGGGTTTGATTGCTACTTCTGTGGTTTCATTTCATGTCCATAATTCACCAAAAAACATCCTTGTCCTAGTTTGACCTTTAGTTGTAAAGATTCCCAAGAGACTTTCCAAACATCTTTTGCTAGACCGTAAACCTGAGGTTTTACAGTTGGACACACAGTTGTTAACTTGTGACATAATCCATCAGCATATTCTGTGTAGTTTCACTAATTTATGCAAAGTATCATCAAACTGTGCTCTGGGTGTGATAGAGTAGCCACCATTGTCCAGTGTCCTAATTTTGATGTGTTTTACATGGTCACCTCTGACCACATTCCAATCACGAATGCAAAGGGAATGAGCATCTTTTGTAGTTTCACTCTCTTTTCCTAAGAAAGTGCCTCATTGATTCCCAAGATTCAGAAGTAATCCTTCAGCACCTTTTCTTCCCATTTTGCCAAAATACCATTCTTCTGCCTGAATGGAATCTGCAGGCACCAGATAATTGTTAGGGCCACAACCATCCTTTCCTGTAGCAATGGATTTTGCTCCCCACCAGTCTCCTTCCATATTGTTAATTATTTGAAATCTTTCACCTTTCTCAAATGAAAGGTCTTCTGGGGTTCTAGCTTGACAATTATATAAGGTCACCTGTTAAGCCAGTAGGTTATAGACTTGGCATCACTGAAAATGAGGAAGATGCTCTTTCAAAAGGTGTCACCCCTGAGGAGCCTCCAAATGGTCTTATGGAGAGACTGCTAAAATTAACTTTGCTGAAGGTTCTGCTCCATAATGACTGACACTTGTACTGACAGGCTCTGGAGTGTTTTCAGTTCTATATTTAATGTCTGGGCTTTTGTTTACTTTTAATGCAGCCCATTATCAAATCTGCTCTCTGGGCTTGTGCTCTCATGAGTTGTAGCAGCTCAGGCTGGTGGGGAGGGGCAGTAGGTGGAAAAGAGGCCTGGACCTTCACCCACCTCCCCCTTCTCTTCCTGGGATCACTGGCAGTAGCAATTATAGCACAGCCTATTGGAGGCTCACTACTTCAGAAGGAGAGAATTCCCAGGTTCCCCACACATCCCACTCATCACTATCTCCCTTCCTGGGTCCACCCCTGCACTCCTAGGGATGGAGGTTGTGAGACTGAGTGGCCATTGCTCAGCAGAACTTGCCACAAATTTATTTTAATGTTTATATAAGGGAGTCTCTGGAAGGAAGACTCAACTCCCCAATAGGGATTGGAAACTTATATGACTTTCTGGTAAAATGGGTTATGAGCAGGGAAGAGGATTCTGCTGGGGGCGTGGGGGGGGACAGGGGGGCAATAAAGGATTACTAGGAAGGATTAATGGATGGGAACAAAGATTAACTGTTCAATAGATCTCTTTGGAATGTGAATAAGTCTGAGAGATGAGACATGACAGTCTTAAAGATTCTTTTTTTTTTTTTTAGAGACAGAATCTCACTTTATTGCCCTTGGTAGAGTGCTGTGGCATCACACAGCTCACAGCAACCTCCAACTCCTGGGCTTAAGTGATTCTCTTAGCTCAGCCTCCCAAGTAGCTGGGACTACAGGCACCCACCACAAAGCCCGGCTATTTTGTTGTTGTTGTTGTTGTTGTTGTTGCAGTTTGGCCCGGGGCTGGGTTTGAACCTACCACCCTCAGTATATGGGGCTGGTGCCCTACTCACAGAGCTACAGGCGCTGCCCCAACCGTCTTAAAGATTCTATTCAGGTGTGGTCAGGTTTCTACAAGGGAAGAAAAGAGCAATTGTCCTTCTAGGTGGGTCTGGATGTTTGGTAGACAAAGAAACTTAAATTTTTGGAGGGAAGAGCTGATGGTGGGGGTGAAAGAAAGAGAGACCTTGAGATTTTTTCAGCCAATCTATCATATCAAAATGCCATATTTTGAGTCCCAACATTCTCCTGTCTGGAACTTCCTTAGAGGTTTCACACACTGAAAGCTGAGTTAGTGGCTGTTGAAAGAAAAATTGAGTTAAAAGCTGAGTGGCAAGGGATCTGTTTGAACCAGTCATTCATTTCTGGAAACAGTCTCGTCTTTTTTTTTTTTTTTTTTTTTTTTGAGACATAGCCTCAAGCTATCCCCTTGGGTAGAGTGCCGTGGCTTCACAGCTCACAGCAACCTCCAACTCCTGGGCTCAAGTGAGTCTCCTGCCTCAGCCTCCCAAGTAGCTGGGACCACAGGCGCCTGCCACAACGCCCGGCTATTTTTTGGCTGGATTTGAACCCGCCACCTTAGGTGTACGTGGCTGGCACCTTAGCCACTTGAGCCACAGGCGCTGAGCCAACAGTCTCGTCTTATGAACAACTATGTCTCATTTCAGGGGATGGCAATGCAGGGAAGCTTTCAAACAGAAAAATAACCAAAGTTAATATTTGGAGCAGTTTATAAACCAGTTTCCTTAGGGTCTAGTGGGCATCCAGTTAAGGTGTTGAGAAAGGTTTTTAGATTTTTTCCCCCCAATCTTTGTTGGAGTTCCCTATATTCTCATTGTTAATCTTTTGTCAGATGGGTAGTTTGCAAATATTTTCTTCCATTCTGTGGGTTGTCTCTTCACTTTGTTGATTGTTTCCTCTGCTCTATATAAGCCAGTGGTTCTCAACCTTCCTAAAGCCACAATGTATTTTCATTATTACAAAGGGGTCATGACCCACAGGTTGAGAACCACTGATTAAGTTTTTTCCACTTGGGCGGCTCCTGTGGCTCAAAAGGGTAGGGCGCTGGCTCCATATGCCAGAGGTGGCGGGTTCAAACCCAGCCCCTGGCCAAAACCTGAAAAATAAATAAAATAAAATAAAAATGAAGTTATAACAAAAAAAAAATATGCTTATAAAAAAAAAGTGAAACTATTAAAAAAAAAAAAGTTTTTTCCACTTGATATGGTCCTATTGGTCCAATTTTGCCTTATTGCCTATGCTTTAGGAGTATTGCTCAATAACTCCTTGCCCAAAGAAGGAGGTGTTCCCTCAATATTTTCGGTTAGTGGTTTCATAGTTTCAGGTATTAAATTTAAGTCTCTAACCTATTTTGATTTGATTTTTATATATGGCAAAAGATAGGGTTGAGTTTCATTCTTCTACATGTAGATATCCAGCTTTCCAAGCACCGTATATTGAAGAGACTGACCTTTCTCCACTGTACTTCTTGATACCTTTGTCAAAAGTAAGTTCAATATAGATGTATGGGTTTATTTCTAGATTCTCAGTTCTGTTCCATTGGTCATGCTGTTTTGGTTACCATATCGCTGAGGAATAATTTGAAGTCAGTTAATGTAATTCCTCCAGTTTTTTTTTTTTCTTTTTGTTTTGACTTTAGCTATTCTGGGTCCTCTGTGGTTCTGTATAAATTTTAGGATTAGTGTTTCTATTTCTGTGAAGATTGTCATTGGTATTTTAATGGGGACTGAATTGAATCTATAGATTGCTTTGGGTAGTTTTAATGATATTGATTCTTCCAGTCCATGAGTATAGACTATCTTTCCAATTTTTTTTGTGTCCTCTTCAACTTCTTTCATCAGTATTTTATAGTTTTCATCATAGAGATCTTTTACTTCTTTGGTTAAGTTTATTCCTAGATATTTAATTTCTAGATATTGTAAATAGGATTACTTTCTTTGTTCTTTTCTTTTCTCCTTCCTTCCTTCCTACTTGCTTTCTTTCCTTCCTTCCTTCTTTCTTTCTTTCTTATTTGGCAGAGTCTGTGTTGTTACCCAGGCTGGAGTATCATGGCCTCCACTTAGCTCAAAGCAACCCAAAACTAACTCCTAGGCTTCTTAGACTCTAGCAATCTTCCTGCCTCAGCTTCCAGAATAGCTGAGACTACAGTCATGAGCCACCATTGCTAGCTAATTTTTCCATTTTTAGTAAGACAGGTTCTTGCTTTGCTCAGGCTGGTCTCAAACTCCTGAGCTCAAATGATCCTCCTGCCTTGGCCTCCCAGAGTGCTGGATTACAGGTGTGAGCCACCAAGTCTGGTCCTTTCTTGGTTTCCTTTTCAATTTGTTTACTATTGTCATATAGACATGCTGCCATTGTTTGTATGTTGATTTTGTATCTTGCAACTTTACTGAATTTGTTTATCAGTTCTAACAGTTTTGGGGTGGAGTCTTTAGGTATCTCTAGATAGGAGATTATATCATCTGCATAGAAGGATACTGTCTTCCTTTCCAATTTGGATAACCTTCATTTATTTCTCTTGTTTGATTGCTGTAGGTAGAACTTCCAGTACTGTCATAAATAACACTGGTGAAAGTGGGCATCCTTGTCTTGTTCCAGACCTTAGAGGAAAGGCTTTCAGTTTTTTCCATTGAAAGAAATATAGAGTATTCATATTCAGTATATTCAGTATATTACTAGCTGTGGATGTATCATATATGGGTTTTTGTTTGTTGTTTTTGTTTTTTATGAGACAGAGTCTCACTATGTTGCCCTCAGTAGAGTGCCGTGGCATCACAGCTCACAGCAACCTCTAACTCTTCAGCTTTAGCAATTCTCTTGCCTCAGCCTCCCTGGTAGCTGGGACTATAGGCACCTGCAACAACACCCAGCTATTTTTTTGTTTTGTTTTGTTATTGTTGTCATTGTTGTTTAAATGGCCCTGGCCAGGTTCGAAACCACTATCTGGGGTGCATGTAGCTGGCGTCCTACCACTGAGCTATGGATGCCCAGCCTATATATGGTTTCTGTTGTGTTAAAGTAAGTTCCTTCTTCTTCTTTTTTTTTTTTTTTTTGAGACAGAGTCTCACTTTGTTGCCCTTGGTAGACTGCAGTGGTGTCATAGCTCACAGCAACCTCAAGCTCCTGGGCTTAAGTGATTCTCTTGCCTCAGCCTCCCAAGTAGCTAGGACTACAGGCACCAGCCAGAACACGGGTATTTTTAGAGAGCAGGTCTCGCTCTGGCTCAGGCTTGTCTCAGACCTGTGAGCTCAGGCAATCCACCCACCTTGGCCTCCCAAGGGCTGGGATTACAGGCATGAGCCACCATGCAAAGCTCACTCAGCCTATTAAGTTCCTTCTATCTCCAGTTTTTTGAAAGTTTTTGTCATGAATGGATGTTGAATTTTATCAAATGCTATTCTAGCATTGATTGAAATGATCATACAGTTTGTAGTTCATTCTGTTGAGATGATGCTTCACATTGATCTCCACATGTTTAACCATCCTTACATCCCTGAAATGAATCTCACTTAATTGTGAAAATAATCTTTTCACCATGTTGTTGAATTTTGTTTGCTAGTATTTTGTTGAGGATTTTTGCATCTATGTTCATCAGAGATGCTGGGCTATAGTTTTCTTTTTATTATTGTTGTGTCTTTTCTTGGTATTTGCATCAGGCCTCACAGAGTGAATTTGGGAGTATTCCCTCCTCCTCAGATTTTTTTGTCGTGAAGAATAGTTTAAGTAGGTTTGGTATTTATCTTTTTGAGCAGTGAAGTCATCAGCTCCCAGGCTTCTCTTTGAAGGGACATTTTTTTATTACTGCTTCTATCTTGTTAATTGTTATTGGTTTATTCAAGTTTTGGGTTTCTTCTTGGTTCAATTTTGGTAGGTGGTATATGTCTGGGAAATTATCTGTTTCTTCTAAACGTTCCAATTTATTGGCATGCAGTTGCTCAGAGCAGCCTCTAATGATCCTTTGGATTTCTGCACTATCAGTTGTAATGTATCCTTTTTCATCTCTGACTCTATTTGGGTCTTTTTTTCCTAGTCTGGCTAAAGGTGTGCCTATTTTATCTTTTAAAAAAACAACTTTTTGTTCTTGTTTGTTTCAATTTCATTTATTTCTGCTCTGATCTTTCTTCTAATTTTGGGTTTGATTTGCTCTGGGTTTTTTTGTTTGTTTGTTTGTTTTTTTAGTTTTTTGAGATGCAGTGTTTGTTTATTTGAAGATTTTCTATTTTTATAGCATTTACTGCTATAAACTTCCCTCTTATTATGGCTTTTTTTCTGTATGACATAGGGCTTAGGGGTTTTTTGTTTTGAGGATAAGGTTAGCAAGGTCCCAACAGGCTTACCTAGCCCAAATTTATCCTATAGGTTTTGATATGTTGTGTTTTTCTTTTTCTTTCTTTTAGAGACAGAGTCTCACTTTGTCACCCTTGGTAGAGTGCCAAAGGTGCCAATCGCTCATCACTCTTGGGCTTAGGTGATTCTCTTGCTTCAGCCTCTTGAGTAGCTGGGACTATAGGCATCTGCCACAACGCCTGGCTATATTTTTATTGCAGTTTTGGCCAGGGCTGGGTTCGAAACTGCCACCCTTGGTATATGGGGCTGGTGCCCTCCTCACTGAGCCACAGGTGCTGCCCTCATTTTCATTTTTTTCAAGAAATTTTTAAATTTTCTTAATCTCTTTATTAACCCACTGGTCATTCAGGAGCATAGAGTTTAATTTCCATGTGTTTATATATTTTCTGATGTTCCTCTTGTTATTGATTGCTAGTTTTATACTATGTTGTCAGAGAAAATACATAAAATTATTTCACTTATTTTGAATTTTTGAAACTTGTTTTGTGGTCTAACATATGGTCTATTGTTTTTTTTTTTTGTTTTTTTTTTTTTTTTTTTTGAGACAGAGCCTCAAGCTGTCCCCCTGGGGAGAGTGCTGTGGCATCACAGCTCACAGCAACCTCCAAGTCCTGGGCTCAAGCGAGTCTCCTGCCTCCGCCTCCCAAGTAGCTGGGACCACAGGCGCCCGCCACAACGCCCGGCTATTTTTTGGTTGCAGCCGTCATTGTTGTTTGGCGGGTCCGGGCTGGGGATTCGAACCTGCCACCTTAGGTGTACGTGGCTGGCGCCTTAGCAGGTTGAGCCACAGGCGCCGAGCCGGTCTATTGTTGAGAATGACTCCTGAGCTGAAGAAAACAAATTCTGCAGCTGTTGGGAGAAACATTCTATGAGTATCTATTACAGGGGTTCTCAACCTGTGGTCAGCACCCCTTTGTAACAATGAAAATACATCCTGCATATCAGATATTCACATTACAATTCATAACAGTAGCAAAAGTACAGTTATGAAGTAGCAAAAAAAAATAATTTTATGGTTGGGGGTCACCACAACATGAGGAACTATATTAAAGGGTCACAGCATTAGGAAGGTTGAGAACCACTGATCTATTAGGTCCATTTGGTCCACGGTATGGATTAAGTCCAGTGTTTCATTCTTGATTTTACTGTCCAGAACTGCCCAATGCTGAAAATACAACGTTGAGTTCTGAAATAGTTATTGCATTGGGGTCTATCACTCTGTTTGGCTCTGATAATATTTGCTTTATATATCTGGCTGCTACAATGTTGGGTGCATATATGTTTAGAATAGTTATATCTACTTGCTGAATTGATCCCTTTATTGTTATATAGGACATTCTTAGTCTCTTTTTATAGTTTTTTTTTTTTTTTGCAGTTTTTGGCTGGGGCTGACGCCCTACTCCTTTGAGCCACAGGCGTCACCCTAGTGTTTTGTTTATTTGTTTGTTTGTTTATATAGACTATCACTTTGTTGCCCTAGGTAGAGTGCCGTGGCTTCATAGCTCACAGTAACCTCAAACTCTTGGGCTCAAGCAATTCTCTTGCCTCAGACTTCTGAGTAGCTGGGACTACAGGTGCCAGCTATAACACCCAGCTGTTTTTAGAGACAGGGTCTTGCTCTGGCTGAGGCTAGTCTTGAACCTGTGAGCTCAAGCAATCCATCTGCCTCGGCCTCCCAGAGTGCTGGGATGACAGACGTGAGCAACCATGCCCAGCCTCTGTTTATAGTTTTTGTCTTGAAATCTATTTTATCTGATAAAAGAATAGCTACTCCTGCTCTCTCTCTCTTTTTTTTTTTTTTGAGACAGAGTCCCAAGCTGTTGCCCTGGGTAGAGTGCTGTGGCATCATAGCTCACAGCAACCTCAAGCTTTTGGACTCAAGCGATTCTCTTGCCTCAGCCTCCCAAGTAGCTGGGACTACAGACATCTGCCACAACACCTGGCTATTTTTTGGTTGTAGTTGTCGTTATTGTTTGGCAGACCCGGGCTGGATTCAAACCCACCAGCTCCAGTGTATGTGGCTGGCGCCCTAGCTGCTGAGCTACAGGAGCCAAACCTACTCCTGCTCTTTTTTGGTTTACATTTTCATGGCATGTCTTTTTCCATCCCTTTACTTTCAGTCTATGTGTGCCTCTATAGGTGAAGTGTGTCTCTTGTAGAAAACATATACTTGGCTCTTCATTTTTTATCCAGTCAGCCACTCTGTCTTTTTTTTGCAGGTTTTTGGCCAGGGCTGGGTTTGAACCCACCACCTCTGGTATATGGGGCCAGTGCCCTACTCCTTTGAGCCACAGGCACTGCCCACCACTCTGTCTTTTGTTGGAGAGTTTGGTCTATTCACATTCAATATTGTTATTGATAGGTAAGAATTTACAAATGCCATGCTGTTGTTTGACTTCTCATTATTATGTGGTCTTCCTTTCTTCCAATTGTCCTTTGTATAAAAAATAATTTTCTCTGGTAGTGTTTTAATTTCTTTTTCGGTTTTTGTGTATCTGTTGCAGGATTTTTATATTACCATGAGATTTACAAAAAAACATTTTATAACCAATTTTAAACACATGACAGCTGTGCTTACAAATAAGTAAAAAGAAATCTGATAAATTCTACCCTTTAACTCCATCCCCCCCTTCTTAACTGTTTGTTGTTTCTTTCTTTTTTTTTTTTTTTTTCAGTTTTTGGCTGGGGCTGAACCCACCACCTCCAGTATATGCGGCCAGCGCCCTACTCCTTTGAGCCACAGGCCCTGCCAACTTTTTCTTGTTTCTATCCATATCTTTTTATACTATCTATCTTTCAAAAAGTTGTTATTTTTGAGGGGTTTTTAAAAGATAGAGTCTCACTCTGTCACTCTGGGTAGAGTGTTGTGGCATCATAGCTCACAGTAACCTCAAACTCTTGGGTTTGAGTGATTCTTTTGCCTCAGTCTCCCAAATAGCTGGGACTATAGGTGCTTGCCACAACACCCAGCTAGGTTTTCTATTTTTAGTAGAGATGGGGTCTCAAACTCCTGAGTTCAGGCAATCTACCCACCTTGGTCTCCCAAAGTACTAGGATCACAAGCATGAACCATTGTGATAAGTTTGTCTTTTAGCCTTCAGAAGATTTCTTACTGTTCATTAATATTCTTTTATGTTTGTTTTCTTTTACAAAAATTTTTTTCAATTTTTTTTCAGTATAACAAAGAGAAATTTTATTTAAGAAGAACAAAGAGAAAGTTTAGAGTACTTCCAAAGAGAGTTGGAAGCAGGTTCCTCTCATGAAGGAGAAAAGATAAGAGAATTTTTCTTTTTTCTTTTCTTTTCTTTTTTTTTCTAGGCAGTCTCACTCTGCAGCTCTGGGTAGAGTACTGTCGTGTCCTCATAGCTCACAGCAGCCTCAATCTCTTAGGCTCAAGCTATTCTCCTGCCTTAGCCTCCCAAGTAGCTGGGACTACAGGTGTGCACCACTAGTAGCTGGCTTTTATATATAACAAATGTCAAATGTTCACTTGCATTAATAATTCTGTTGGTTTTAGTCCCTCCAAGGAACAGCTGTATTTTTTGAGAGCCCGTACAGGTGCGTGGCTTCCTGTTGACCTGATAAGACCTTGGCAAGAATCACCAGCCCTATTGATCTTGCAGCTGATAGCAGACAGAATATTGAAGAGAAGCAAGCAGTTCCTCAGATTGCTGATTGCTACCATCATGGGACTTATTGCTGTAATTACAACTGCTACCACTGTGGTTTGGCTCTTACCCAGGAAATTCAAACTCAGAATTTTATTGCCAATTGGCATAAGGACGCTAATCAATTATAGACTGCTCAAAAACAAATTGATACTGAATTGTACAATGACATTTCTGATCTTGAACAAACTGTTGTAATGTTCAGTGATGAACTGGTTAATTTGAAAAAACAAATTAGATTGAAATATGATTGAAGTATGACTACATTTTGTATTACACCTGTTAAATATAATGAAACTGAATTTCCTTGAGATAAAATTAAAAGGCATTTGTTAAATCATGAGAATTTAACTGAAAAAAATGTAACTTTACAACACAAAGTGTACTCCACTTTTCAAAACAAATTGCAAAAAATTGATGGTGATTAATATTGAAAGAAATTGCAGATGGTATTGAACAAATTAATCCTATGACTAAAATTCAAGGTTTAATTGGTAACTCTATTGGATCATTTACTCTGTTTTTGATATTGATTTTGCTTTTATATGTTATCTGTTGAAAGATTAATCAAACTCAAGTAGGAGCAAGAGACATGATGATGACAAATATGAATGCCTCCCATCAGAAAAAAGAAAGGGGAATTGTGGGGTAAAACCCCACAAACTGTGTGCTCACTTTAAACTCCAGAAGCAGGTGGACAGACTTCTGTGGAAGGCAGGTCTGTCGATGACCCGGTATCCCCGGTCAGCATGGAATAGGGCCTGGGGATTAGGGCATAAAAACCCATCTGCAGTGACTCTGGCCAAGTGGCTGTTAAGCCCGCAAAGAAGGGGTTAAAAACTTTTCTGCAGAGACACAGCCTAGGGGTTGATAAGGGATCAAAAACAGCTTAGGCCTCCAGGTTGCCTAGAAACAAAGGTCATGAAAACCTGCTTTCTTATTTTAACACGCATAGCAAAACTTCAAAGCCTTACTCTCCTCTTGGTAATCTCAAGTCTCTAGATGTACTCCCTTTTGCAGCTGTCCTGAGTTTTCAAACTTTGTGTCTCTTTGAAGATTGAACTAACTTTTAAAAAGATTAGTAATATGTATACTTTACTTGTTAATTAATAGTGTGTACATGACCAGCCGACTATAAAACGGTGGTCAAGACCAGCTAACTATAAAAGGGTGGTCAAGAACAATAAACTTTGCTACTTCCATCAGAGGAGTAGTCGGTCTCTTTCATCATAATAATTCCAGATGCAAGACGACACCTGTGGCGACGCTGTCTGTCTCTTGTGAAACCCCAACACAACATTTATCCTTCATATTTGAAGAATATTTTTGCAGGATATAACATTCTAGGGTTAAGGTTTTTTTCCCCTCAGCCACTCTCCCCTGGCCTGTAAGGTTATCACTAAGAAATTTGTCGCCAGATGTATTGGAACACATTTATATTTGTTTCTTTTTCTTTCTTTCTTTCTTTCTTTTTTTTTTTTT
>NW_003852406.1:4868413-4872683 GCF_000181295.1 Otolemur garnettii | reverse complement strand
TTTTTTTTTTGGCCGGGGCTGGGTTTGAACCTGCCACCTCCGGCATATGGGGCCAGCGCCCTACCCTTTTGAGCCACAGGAGCCGCCCAAAAAAAGTAATCTTTTTTAAAAAGGCTCTCATAGTTTGATTCCTTGCAACACCTTCCCCATCCCCCATTACTTGCAGCCAATTGTATTCCTAACTGATACATTTCCACTGGGACCAGGTGCTTCATCAGTATTTTTGTTTGGCTGAATTCTACAGCAAGGGTGAGAGATTTGAACTCATGGATATCACGTGTGAAATCACATCTTCCTGGGAGAGAAAAACTAAAGAGAGAAAGGAAAGTACCCAGGTCCTTCTTGGTATCTGTAGAAAGTGGTCAGGAGAACCAAGAGGAACTTTTCTTCAGAGTAGGCAGAGAAAGATATCAGGGGTGCGGGTGCTTGGAGAGAACAAGAAAATATCAATGTCATGGTAGTGTAAGAACACGTGTAGCCTCACAACATGGAAAACCACATTTCCTCATCACACATTTAGAGGGCTAGGTAGTATTTGCGTGAAATTTGTTAAAGCAACGAGAGAGGATAAAGACCTAAGCGATCTGGCAGAGCAGCACCGGGTTTTATCAAAAGTACAGATACATCTGTTTGTGCTTCTTCCCTGTATTTGAACCCAAATAGGAATCGCCCTGTAATCTGTGCTCCCAAGGTAGACCATCTTGAATGAATGTTGTAACAGGAAGCAAAAGAATGCATAAAAAGATAATGCTTATTTCATTCCCAAAAAGAGACTTTGAAGCTTTCTAGAAACAAATGTATTTCAGCATGATTATAATTATATGTTTTTGTCACCCAGAAAATCAAGCAGCTAAAGGAAGAGTAAATTTGATTTAAAAAATATGTATTCACCAATTGCACAGTCAGAAAAGGCCCAATTTGTTCCTGTCTACACAGACTTATGTAAAATAAACAAACTAGAGGTCCAGTTTGTCTAAAAAACAAGAAGTGAAAAAGTCAGACAGGGTCAGATCAAGGGGCGCCAGGGCCATCACCCACCCACAGGATTCCTGTATCCTGTGTGTACCTTTAGAATTAGCGTTTCTTTCTGGAGAACATTTAGGAGTTTAAAAAAAGGCAAATGTTTTTAAAAAGAAAGAAACTGAAGTTTCCTCTGCTGGTGACAGACCAGTGATTCCAGGAGGGACACTGTTTCTCAGAATCAGTTGTCAGGAGAGAGACATTGGGTTTGCTGTGGTTTGACAGCTCTAATCAGTACTGTCCTCATGGGGGCTGTTCATATTTTTAAAGCTGCTTCCCAGTAGCTGTGGGCAGCCCTCGAGGCTGGCAGTTGTCCTAGGAGGCTGCAGCTACAAGGCTTGTCTGCTGAGGCCCAGGGCCTGCCCCAGGAGCAGGGAGATGGGAGGCAGGGATGGGTAGGGGAAAGAAGTGGCCAAAAGCCAGCAAGTGGCATCATGATTGAGGGTGAGGGCTCTAGAAGCTAAATGTGTGGCTGAGTGACCTGGCACAGGCCGGGCCACAGCCGGGGAAATGCAGGGCATCTCTCCTCCCTGACAAGGGACACTCAGAAGCTGCCCTGCTCTCCCAACACAGACTGCTGCTGGAGCTGGAGAGGAGAAAAATCTCTCCCACAGCAGGCCTTACTGTGGCCCTGGCTCCTCCTTTTGGGGGGGGGTGCACCCCAGCCTGCTGCTTCAGGGCTCCCCTGCGGTGAGGTGGTGGGACGACTGCCCCCTCCCCCCAGCCCTAGAGGACCAGCAGCAGGAGGGTGACCTTTCCTCTAGACTCACAGAGTTGGTCTCCTAGGGACCCAGAGTGCTTGGTCTGCCTCCTCTCTGCTCCTTGGGAGAGAACGGGAACTCTGTGATTGTCAGTGAGCTTTCTTCAGCTTTTCTTCTTTTGAGTAGAATTTAAATTCTGTCTCACCCTTAGCTCTTTACCTGTGAAAGCTAAGGTTTCCAAGTTCTTATTTATACATATATATAAAAAATGGGGTCTTCTTTATACTCAAACGTTTTAAACTTTCAGCCTATGTAATAATTTGTCTTAATAGGTGGATAGTAGATATAGATTTTTTTTTTGAGACAATCTCACTCTGTCACCCAAGCTAGAGTACCATGTTGCATCTGCCTAGTTCAACAGCAATCTCAAATTCTTGGACTAATGCAATCCTCTGGCCTCAGCCTCCTGAGTAGCTAGGGCTAGAGGTGCCTGCCAGAACACCTGGCTAATTTTTCTACTTTTAGTAGAGACGAGGTCTCCCCTTGCTCAAGCTGGTCTCAAACTGAGCTCAAGCAATCCATCCACTTTGGCCTCCCAGAGCACTAGGATTATAGGCATGAGCCACCACACCTGGCCTAAAATATATTTAAAATAATAGGATATATATAGCTGGGCATTGTGGCAGGCACCCATTGTCCCAGCTACTTGGGAGGCTGAGGCAAGAGAATCACCTAAGCCCAAGAACTGGAGGTGGCTGTGAGCTGTGACTCCACAGCACTCTACCAAGGGCAACAAAGTGAGACTCTATCTCTAAAAAAAAAATAATAATAGGATACATAAATAACTTATGATAAACATGTAACCATCTAAAATTATCATTATGGTTCTACACACCTGATAGAGGGAATGAAAATTGGTTTGGCCACTTTTTATTTCATTTCTTCTAGATTTTTATTATGCACAATTTCAAAAATACAGATTTAGAGAAAATAACATAATGAATCCTCATATAACCCCATCACCCAGTTTACACAATGACCAACTTAGGGCCAATCTTGTTACACCTCCACCCTCACTCCTCATCTCTTTAGCTTAGCAAATCCAGCCTTTCATACAATCTCCCGAGTCCTCTGACATGAACACAGTGGTGCTGGCTTTTTAGCATGACAAGATGTTCCAGGTTCATCCTGTAACTTTTTTTTTTTTTTTTTGAGACAGAGCCTCAAGCTGTCCCCCTGGGCAGGGTGCCATGGCATTACAGCTCACAGCAACCTCCAACTCCTGGGCTCAAGCGAGTCTCCTGCCTCCACCTCCCAAGTAGGTGGGACCACAGGCGCCCGTCACAACGCCCGGCTATTTTTTTTTGGTTGCAGCCATCATTGTTGTTTGGCGGGTCCAGGCTGGGGATTCGAACCCGCCACCTTAGGTGTACGTGGCTGGCGCCTTAGCCAGTTGAGCTATAGGCACGGAGCCACTTTTTTTTTTTTTTTTTTTGAGACAGAGTCTCACTATGTCACCCTTGGTAGAGTGCCATGGCACCACAGCTCACAGCAACCTCAAACTCTTGGGATAATCTCTTGGCCTGTAGTCCCAGCTTTTGGGATGCTGAGGCAAGAGGACTGCTTAGGTCCAAGAGTTTGAGGTTGCTGTGAGCTATGACACTACAGCACTCAACTCCAGGGAAAAAGAGTGAGACTCTCTGGAAGCACAGCACACCAGCAGGGTAGCAGTGGGCATTTCTCTAGCCCCGTGTCCCCAAGTAGGGATTATCAGATAAGGTACAGGACGCCCAGTTAAACTGAAATTCCAGATAAACAACAAATTAAAGCCTTATATCCCAATTAGGAACTTATGTCTCTGGTAATAACTTCAGGGCACTAGATTCTCTATCCCCTCAAGGGACAGGCTCCTTTCTAAGTGTCTTAATACTCAACTCAGGGGCGGTACCTATGGCTCACTGGGTAGGGTACCAGCCCCATATACCAAGGGTGGCGGGTTTGAGCCCAGCCTCAACCAAACTGCAACAAGAAATAGCCAGGCATTGTGGTGGGCCACTCAGGAGGCTGAGGCAGGAGAATCACCTAGGCCCAGGAGTTGGAGGTTGCTGTGAGCTGTGATGCCACAGCACTCTACTGAGGGCAACAAAGTGAGACTCTGTCTCTAAAAAAGAAAAAAAAAATACTAAACTCAGAACTCCAAAGCCCCAGCTTCCCACCAGGTCTTTACGATTCATTCATTGCCCTCACTGTCCAGACACAGTAGGTCACATTTACTGCAAGTAATGTTGCCTGGTAACACAGCTGACATCCCACCTCTTTCAGGTTTCCAGGAGAACGGAGCTAGAAAGTAAAGTCCTCATGGAGAATGAGGATTGAGGGTTTTTTCCTCTTTGTTTTTTGCCTTCTATGTATATAAGCCTTTTCACTGATCAAAGCTAGGAAAATAAAGAGCCATGGTAGGTAGATAAGTAGGTATAGAAATTAATAATACAGGCTCGGCGCCTGTGGCTCAATTGGCTAAGGCGCCAGCCACGTACACCTAAGGTGGC
>NW_003852406.1:4866596-4868213 GCF_000181295.1 Otolemur garnettii | reverse complement strand
GGCTCTGTCTCAAAAAAAAAAAAAAAAAAAAAAGAAATTAATAATACAAAGAAAACACATTAGGAGGTTTTTTGTTTTTGTTGTTGTCATTATTTTTTGTTGTTGTTATTATTTTTTAAGCAGGCTCAGGCTGGATTCAAACCCTCCAGCCCTGGTACATGTGGCTGGCGCCCTAACCACCAAGCTACAAATGCCGAGCCACATTATGAGGTTTTATTGCTATTTCCCATTCCAACTCAGGATTATAAGATTTTTCTTTTTTTGAGATGGAGCCTCACTATGTTGCCCTCAGTAGAGTGCTATGGCGTCACAGCTCACAGCAACCTCAAACCCTTGGGTCCAAGTGATTCTCTTGCCTCAGCCTCCCAAGTAGCTGGGACTATAGACACCCACCACAACGCCTGGCTGCTTTTCGGTTGTAGTTGTCATTGTTGTTTGGCAGGCCGGGGCTGGGTTCGAACCTGCCAGCTCTGGTGTATGTGGCTGGTACCCTAGCTGCTGAGCCACAGGCGCCAAGCCCGGGATTATAAGATTTTTTATTTAGTTGTATTGATATTTCCTGTCCTCCATGCTAAAAATCCAACCACTTAGCACACAAATCTCATTTGATTTTTTTGCACAATGTATAATCCAACTATCTCAAGATTAAGAATGCCACCGAAATCCCAAACAGTATGATTACTAAAAACAGTGTAGGGTATTTCTGCAGTTCTTTTTGTCCTTTAAGGGTATATCCCACTAAAAATGTGTAGCCAAATAGCTCTGTTTCAGTGTTCCTAGGAAGAGTTCTTTTTGCAGTTTTTCTTTTTTTTTGGCTGGGGCTGGGTTTGAACCTGCCACCTCCAGCATATGGGGCCATTGCCCTACTCCTTTGAGCCACAGGTGCCAGGAAGAGTTCTTTGTATAGTTATGCCTCCAACTCAGTATGTAGTTCATTTTGTTTTTAATAATTTAGAGGTTCATTTTATAAGTGTTTTTCAATTATATATTTCCATGGTTCCAAGGCCAAATCTGTAAAGTCTGTTGAGAGAATTGTAGCTTCTATCTCTGATCTTTCAACTCTTTTTGCTTTCTCCATGGGTAAAAGTTTATTTTCATCGTCCCAGTGAGGTGGCTTCTGTGGAGGCTGTGATGGTGGATGGCTTGAGCAGGAGTTCAAGATCAGCCTGAGCAAGAAGGAGACCCTGTCTCTATCAAAAATAGAAAAATTAGCCAGGTGTTATGGCCAGCACCGTAGTCTCAGCTACTTGGGAGACTGAGGCAAGAGGATCACTTGAGCCCAGGAGGTTGATGATGTTGCTGTGAGCTAGGATGATACTACACCAATCAACCCAGGGTGTCAAAGTGAGACTCTGTCAAAAAAAAAAAAAAAGAGAGAGAGAGAGAGAAAGAAAGAGAAAATAAAAGAATAGAAAAATAGAAGACTTGTGTCTTTTTTTTTTGAGACAAAGGTCTCACTCAGTCATGATGAAGTTGAGTGCAGTGGTGTCATAGCTCACAGCAACCTCAGACTCTTGGGCTCAAGTGATCTTCTTGCCTCAGCCTCCCCAGTGGCTGAGACTACAGGTGCCCAACACCATGCCCATCTAGCTTTTCTATTTTTTTTTTTTTTTTTTT
>NW_003852406.1:4854581-4866466 GCF_000181295.1 Otolemur garnettii | reverse complement strand
TTTTTTTTTTTTTGAGACAGTCTCATTATGTCACCCTTGGTAGAGTGCTGTGGTGTCACAGCTCACAGCAACCTTCAACTCTTGAGCTTAAGCGAATCTCTTGTCTCAGCCTCCCAAGTAGCTGGGACTACAGGTGCCCACCACAATGCCCAGCTATTTTTTTGTTGCGGTTGTTTAGCTGGTCTGGGTCGGGTTTGAACCCGTCACCCTCGGTGTAGTTGCTGGCGCCGTAACCACTGTACTACAAGTGCCGAGCCCAAGACTCATATCTTAAGTCATCCTTCCATACATGGTTATTTAGCACCTACTATGCCCTCAGAACTGTTGAGGGTATTTGGGATATGTCACTGAACAAAGCTGACAGAGATCTTGCCTTCTTGGTGCTTACATTGAGGGGGAGGGGAAGAGAAGCACAATTTACATGATAAATAAGAAAATCATGCAGTTGGTAGGGAGAGGGTGATAATTGTGAAAGAAAACAAAAGTAGAGCAGGATAGGGAAGCTGGAGTGCTGAGGGGTGGGGCCAGAGTGGGCTGCGAGCTAAATGGGGCAGCTGGTCTTCAACACCAGAAGGTTGTCTGGAGGAGTGACTCGACCGCTAAACTTACATTTCAACTTCTACCTTACATGTATGCCCTTGTATAGAGTCTTTACATATTTCAAATGTTTTTGTAGAAAAAGGGCCAGGAAAAAAAATACATCAAAATGTCAACAATGACTCTCTGTGGAAGAATATGGGATTATGGACATTTATTTTAATTGGATCTGTTTAATAACTTGCTACATAATTTTATGATGAGTAGGCACAGTTTCATTATCAGGAATAAAGCAGTATACATTTCTATACGTTTTTTGAAAGCAGAGTTAATCTGCCCTCTGATCTCAGGAAGGGTTTTTTGCAAGGGGTGATGTATGGTTCACAGGTGACAAGGGGTGTTGGACCTTTCCAGATAGAGGGTTTTTGCCACAAGGGGGCGCCAAGCCTTCAGACAAAGACACAGCTGAGCCCAGAGTTAGGGGTTGGATTTTAGGCAAGTGGAGTTGCTGAGGGTAAATTTTGCATAATTCCACTGCCATGCCCAAGAACCATGCTCAGAATGGTCTGAAAGCTTTTGGCACTCTAATGGCTGCCTCCATGGTCACTAATAATATAAAAGTGGATTTCCCTTGAACTTGGTTAGCAAGTTGAGAGTAGTAAGGCTTCAGCTCAGAAAATGTAAGGAGAACACGTGCTCCTTGACCTTGAGGAGTCAGCAACCTAACCAGAAAGGCCGAACTCACAGCTTCCTTTCACCATGTACTTACAACACCTGGGAGAGAGGCAGAGCGAGACCTGTGGGCCAAGGGAAGATCCAAGAAGGCCTATAAAGAAGGCAGCAAATGTGCATGGCTGGGGTGTTGTCAGATGCTGACAGAGGGCTGCATGAGGAGGGACGGGACCTAGGGCCGGAGAGCGGGAGTGGGGGGACAGAGTGTGGGGAGACACAGACGGTACTGTAAAAAGCCACTGACCTGACAACACTGGGGATTTTGCAACCTAATGGCCCAGGACTGGGTTGCCAGGAATTGCACCCTTGGCCTTGGTCTTTTAGCAAATCTGACCTCATGACACCAAGGAGACTGTGGCTTATGGCCAATTTGGCTTCTCTGGTCTGAGGAAGTGGAATGCACCTGCACAACCACGGTTTGCATCACTGCATGCATAGGGAAATAGGGAATGACGGCGGACAAGACATGCCTCTAGGGGACAATGGACCTTATACCAACACAGGATGCTAGGGGGGCAGAGATGAGAACAACCCAGCCCAACCTGAGGGGTCAGGGAGAGCTTCCTGGAAGAGGTGGCACTTGAGCTAATGGGGGCAGAGTATCCAGTTTCAGAAGAAGAAATGGCTCCAGGCAGAACAGCACAGGGGCAAGAGAATGCGGCCTCTGAACATAGAAGTAGCTCAATGTGTCTGGAGCCTGTGGTGAGCAGGTGAATGTTGTCAGAGGTGATGCTGGAGTGAAGGACGTTTTATCTGGGGGGTACTGGGAAGTCCTGGAAGGGTTGTAAATAGTGGAGTTACCAGATCATGGACATAGAAGTTTGCTAAGGTCACCAGTGATCTTTATGTTCCCAAGTCCCTTGGGTACTTTTTTTAAATTTTTTATTTTCTGAGGCAGAGTCTCACTGTGTCACCTTCGGTAGACAGCAACCTCCAACTCCTGGGCTCAAGCGATTCTCTTGCCTCAGCCTCCCGAGTAGCTGGGACTATAGGTGCCCACCACAACACCTGGCTATTTTTTAGAGACAGGGTCTTGCACTTGCTCAGGCTGTTCTCGAACCTGTGACCTCAGGCAATCCACCCTCCTCAGCCTCCCAGAGTGCTAGGACTACAGTCATGACCCACGGTGCCCAGCCTCATTGCGTACTTCTCAATCTGCATCTTATGTGAGTTCTCTCACTGGCATTAGAAACTGCTGACTTCTCCCTCCATGCTGAAGCTTTCTTGCCTCTTGACTTCTGAGTCACCCTGTTCTGATTTTCCGTCCACCTCTCTCATCATTTCTTCCTGGCCTCCATTGCTGACTATGCTTCCTCCCCTCTTTGGCCTCTGAGTGTTGGTGTCCTGCAGGGCTGGGTCTTTCTCACCATTCACTCTTGTTCTCAACCACCTCAGTTCTTGGCTTCACACGCACCTACTGTGTATGACAGTATCAGGGGAGAGGCGATGACACAACCAACCAGAGGGTCCTGCTGTGACTGAGACACTTCCAGACTGAATCATGAACAGTCACGGGATGGGTCAGGATGAGTTGTTCAGGGATGAGCAGAAGCACGCACTGGAGGGTGACGCACTGCTGATTAGTATAGTCAGTGCCCTAGATCTGAGAGAAAGCAGAGTCCAGGACTCGATGTTTCCAAGGGCAGAGGGAGGCGTGTGGACGCAGTGATGTGCATTCGAAGGCCAAATTCAAGGTCTGAGAACATGAGTACAGGGAGGGGCAGGAAAGATGGGCAGGCCCAGCAGAAAGTGGACTCCAAAGTCCAGAGAGTCAGCAGAGACGGGGGAATCCAGGTCAGTGAACTGGGTGCTGTCCTCTGGACCTCTGCTGTGGGCTCAGCAGGCAGGTGTCCAAGGGATGTGCTGCCAGCCTTTGGGGGTGTTGGTGAGTCCTGTCTGCAGCCCAGACCACACAGACTCATCAACAACAACAGCACAGAAGTTATGATCCATCTCTTGTGCCTTCTCTTTTCCAATCTCACATGTCCCAACAGGACAAAGAATTTCTCAAGGCTCTGTCACTGTGGCCACTGAGAAGGCAAATTCACTTTGTGCCTCAGCACGGTAAAGGTTGCAGTTAAGATCCAAAGAGGTCCAAATAAGTTTTTGTCATTCATAAACACTAAATTCTGTCACCTCCTGTCATTTACTTTGTATTCTTTCAAATGTGTTTTTTCTTATGTATGTTATAAAAGCATATTTTATGACCCCTTCTCCTAATAAATACTTGTCAGTGGCAAAAAAAAAAAAATAAGTTTTTGTGGCTTTAAGATTAGAAGTAGATAAATTATTCAGTCAGTAGTATTAGAACAATTGCATATTTGAAAAAAATTAAGCTCGAGTCTCAACATCACACACAAAAATAAATTACTCACAGGCTCAGCGCCTGTAGCTCAAGTGGCTAAGGCGCCAGCCACATACATCAGAGCTAGTGGGTTTGAATCCAGCCTGGGTCTGCCAAACAACAATGACTACAACCAAAAAACAGCTGGGTGTTGTGCCTGTAGTCCCAGCTACTTGGGAGGCTGAGGCAAGAGAATCACTTATGCCCAGGAGTTGGAGGTTGCTGTGAGCTGTGATGCCACGGCACTCTACCCAGGGGGACAGCTTGAGGCTCTGTCTCAAATAGATAAATAAATAAAATTGCTCACACCTGTAATGTGGAAGTGAGCTGCACAGTTTCCAAAGGTAGGTGTTGAGGTCCGTCAGTGAACAACTCTGACCGAGACTTCCACCTTCGTGAGCTTCCATTCTAAGGGACAATAAACTGTAGGTCTTATATAGGTGGCAAATCAAAAATGATGCAACTTTGATGATATGTAAAGAAATTAAGTAAATTTAAATATTCCCCTAAATACAATGTTAGAGGTTATAATTGTTGGCAAATAATAGAAGTATAAAAATGAAAACATAATTTTAAAATTAAAAATTGTCAAATCCATAACTTAAAAATCTAACAACAAAAAAGAAACATATTGTATGGTGTGACAGCTGAGAAAGTTAAGTATATTTTTACATATATAAAAAAACTGGGCTCGGCACCTGTAGCACAGTGGCTACAGCACCAGCCACATACACCAAAGTTGGCGGGTTCGAACCCAGCCTGGGCCAGCTAAAATCAACGATGACAATTGCAACAAAAAGTAGCCGGGCATTGTGGTGGGCACCTGTAGTCCCAGCTGCGTGGGAGGATAAGGCAAGAGAATCCTTTAAGCCCAGGAGTTGGTGGTTGCTGTGAGCTGTGATGCCATAGCACTCTACCGAGTGCAACATAGTGGGACTCCGTCTCAAAAAAAAAAAAAAATCCAACCTGGAAAAAAAACACCTAAGCTTTTGATAACCTGAATTCTAGCCCTGATTCCACCTCTGCACAAGCTTGCTTAATTTATTTTGTATCCTACACTTGCAGCTGGGGAGAATAATATCTGGTCTACTTGTCCTCAGAGGATGATTGGGAAATTCACATGAAATATAGAAGTATGCCCTAAAAATCAACAGACACTACCCACAAGTCAAGGGATTGTGATGGATAAAGCTGCAGATTATCCGAATGAATCCAGGAAGACAAGCTAGTGGCATCAGTGCCTGGAGGGAGCCCAGAGGGTCGGGTGGGAAGAGACAGTTACGTCTGACAGCTAACTTAAACAGAACAGGAAAGAGATGGCTTAGTACTATGTGTAGCAGGTGCGTTTGGAAGCAGCCAGCTAAGAATGACTCTCCTGGCTGCTCCCACTGCCCACCGGCAAGGGTTGACCCCCAGCAGCACTGCTCCTGCAGTACAACCCTCCATCTCGCCATAGCTAACTGGACTAGTGGGGAGCTGATATGATTGGCTTTCAGAGAAACTTTCACTTGAGAGAGAGACACAGGCAGAGGAGTACCCAGACCGAGGAACCCCCTGTAGTTGGAAGGGTTACATTTGAAGCTGGAGCTATGAGCAGCCATGTACTGTCAGCTGTTTGCATCAGCCCAGCTATGAGAAGAACAAAGCAGAGAGGAGAGGCAGAGTCCTCCTTGGGCTGGTGCCCCCACACTCCCCACACCCCCGCCAGGTTCTGCCTTGGAAACATTCAAGTCACCTTGAATCCTGATCAATTTCCCCTTTCTGCAAAGGCTAGCATGAGGTGGCTTCTGTTGCCAAAGATCTTTAAATAGACATACAATCTAGGCCTGGCTCATCTGCCAAGGTTACAATTAACAGCGATAAAGCAGAGGCCGTTGAAAAACAAATTGCACTGTGCTGCCTTAACTAGGTCACGAACATATTGTGCAATCCTAACAGGTACAGTCATCCCAACCAGAACAGGCAAAGAGTCAAGCGGCTGACTCAGGAGCAATACAATTGTTACCCGGACTGCGCCCACATTTAACGATGCAATGAAGGGTGACAAACCGGCCAGACCAGACTTACATTTTCCACTGCTTTGGGGAGTGCAACTCAGAGCTTGCCGGTTCTGAAGAGTCATGTCTAAGGAACTCCCTTGCAAATTATATAAAGTTAGAAAACTATAAATAAAGCTGTAGGTTCTCCAAAAACTCAATCCAAAACTAATAAGCAAACCTCAGAACTATCGATAGAGAGCCTCACTATTCCAGGGCACAATGAATCCAGAAGCAATTCAGAAAGCAGGTGGTCACCACTAATTTCCTTTGTGCCCTCATTTAGTAAGTGTTGAGTGCTTACTTTGTGTCAAGTCAGTGTCAAGGGCTGGGGATATAGCAATGAGCAAAACAGATGAAGCAGCTGCTTCGAGGAGCTTATATTCTAAGTGGAGGGAGAAAGACAATCTGTGAATAAAGATAAGTGGTTATGTGCTGGAAAGAAACAGCAAGCAGGGCAGGGGCATGTGAGCGATGGGGTGTGGGCCACGTGATGTGCACTGCTCAGCACAGCTCAGCACAGCTCTGTGATAAAGTGACAGAGATCTGTGGGAGGGTGGGAGGCAGCTCCCTGGGCCAAGAGCTTTTCAGGCAGCAGGACGAGCAGGTGAACTCCCTAAGGTGGGATTGAGTGTAGGACACTGTGGTCAGAGCCATGGGAGCTCAGGAAAGAGGAGTGGAGAGGTGGCTAGAAGCCTTGGTAAGGGTGTCAGCATTTACCCAGGAGGGAAATCATTCAGACTGTGGGAAACTAGAGGGGCATGTGGTTGACTTAGAATTTAAAGGATCACCCTGGCTGTTGGGAGGGTAGTCAGGGTAGCAGCAGGAAGAGCAGTTAGGAGGCTATCGTCATCGCCTGGCAGACACCAGGGTGGATTTGCATCATAGGGTTAGCAGTAGAGGATGTGAAAAGATTTCAGATTCTGGATATAGCCATAGGATTCCTTGATGGATTGGATGTCAGTGCTCAGAGAAAGGAGTGAAAATGACTTCAGGGCTTCTGGCTTCCAAATGAAGAAGCTTGTTTGGGGACAGGGGCATGATGCCGATTATTCCAGAAACACAGAAAATGAACATGGACTCTGTCTCGTTAGTCTTTAGGGGTTTGAGAGCAGCTGGCACTGAATTGCTTTGGGTAAGGGTTTGGGCTGGTAAGAAAGGACTAAAGATTGGAGCCAGTAGTTGGACAGAGCTGATGAGCAGTATGGTCAGAGCAAAAAGCCGTGTCTAGGTCAAGGCCAGATGTTACGATAGATTGGGGGAGGCTGGGAGCAGTGGCTTGGATCTATAAGCCTAGCACTTTGGGAAGCTGAAGCAGGAGGATCACTTGAGGCCAGGAGTTCCAGACCAGCCTGAGTAACATAGGAAGGCCTTATCTCTAAGATTAGCTGAGTGTGGTGGTATGTACCTGTAGTCCCAGTTACTAGGGAGGCTGACAAGGCTGTAGTGAGCTATGATAAGGCCAGTGTACTCTAGACTGGGCAACAGAGTGAGCTCCTGTCTCAAAAAAAAAGGGCAGCACCTATGGTTCAGTAGGTAGGGTACCGGCCCCATATACTGAGGGTGGCAGGTTCAAACCGGCCCCAGCCAAACTGCAACAAAAAAATAGCCAGGTGTTGTCGGGTGCCTGTAATCCCAGCTACTCGGGAGGCTGAGGCAAGAGAATGGCCTAAGCCCAAGAGCTGGAGGTTGCTGTGAGCTGTGATGCCACGGCACCCTACTAAGGGTGACAAAGTGAGATTCTGTCTCTAAAAAAAAGAAAAGAAAAATGAATGCAAAATCAAGGTCAGAGTTCAGTGTTTCAGTCCAGTTTGGAAGGCATGGGCAATAATTCAAATAGGACAAGGAAAAACGATAACTTATTCTGTACCAGACATTATGCTAAAAGGCTTTGTGTACAATAGCTCATTTAATTCTTAGAACAGTCCTATGAACTGGGTGTTATTTGCCCTATTTGACAAACGAGAATAACCAAGCGGGTGAATACCTTATATGAGGCCACAAAGCTGGTGAGCAGTAGAACGCAATTTCAAGCTTAGTTTGGACCTGAAGTGTGTGTACTTACTAAGCATTGTGCAATACCGCAAGGTTCAGTGCCTCAACCAGTAGCTGAGGTCACCTGAGTTCAAGCCATGTGGGTGTGGGAGTGGTAAGTACAGGTGGAAGCAGAGTCCAAGTGTACAGACATGGCTCCAAGGCTGTGGTTTAAGTTGGGCATGAAAACAGGATGGGGTTGGAGTTTGGACCCGGAGCAGCTTCTCAGAACAGTCTCCAGCATCCCCACTCAGCCACCTGCAACTACACTCAGACTTAGCCAAGGTGGTGCAAATATAAAGTGGAAATCGAGCACTCTGCTTAGCTAGGGTTGTAACGCCATCTTTACACCAAAGCATCCAAGATAAACATACAAATTCAGCAGAATTTCATTGTTAGACCCCTTTGTGTTATAACTGAAACAATTCTTGAATGTGGGTGGTCAAACACTCCTCCCTTCTGTGAGATACTGGTTCCATACCAGACATTAGGAGAGCTCACAGAGACCCTTCTCTCTACCTGGCTTATTTTAGGAGACTTCCCTAGGCCCTAGGAGGAAAGAGCTTGGTGAGTTCAAACTGCTGGGGGGGGGGGGTTGTTGTTGTTGTTGTTGCTGTTTTTTGGTAGAGACAGAGTCTCACTTTATCACCCTGGGTAGAGTGCCATAGCATCACACAGCTCACAGCAACCTCCAACTCTTGGGCTTAGGCTCACAGCTAGGCAATTCTCTTGCCTCAGCCTCCCGAGTAGCTGAGACTACAGGCGCCTGCCACAATGCCTGGCTATTTTTTTGTTGCAGTTTGGTCGGGGTCGGGTTTGAACCTGCCACCCTCAGTATATGGGGCCAGCACCCTACCCAATGAGTCACAGGCGCCTCCCCAAACTGCTGTTTTAACGGCAAACAACCCTAGGGTTCTAATACTTCTGCCTTTCTTTACCAGTCAACCAGTAAGAAGGGTGCACTGAACGCACAACTTCTCTCATTCTGCTAATAAGGCAGATTAGTGCACCCAGTCCAACATAGATATTATAGAAATAAGATCTATAAGCAGCATATCCTGGTGAGGGTTAATCAGTGTGCCATTATGAATTAGAACTCGAGATGCTGCCCTGTCCGTAAGGTGCTCCAGGTAGACTGTATTGTGAGGTTCCACTAACATGCATCTTCTAGTTGATAAGGAATGTGGGCTCAACAAGATCAAGCGACACCCAAGGGGACAAAGAATGAGTCAGTGGTGAAACTGGGTCCAGAATTCAGACCTCCAATTCCCAGTTTAGTCCTTTCTTTTCAACTCAGAAGGTCCTAGTTCTGAATGATAAGCAATCCTCACATCAGTAGGCAGAGGGTAAAACTCCACTGACTGACACTGTGGATAGACCTCGTTGGAGTAGAGCCTCTGTTAGCTTTGAATGCAATAGCAGTTAAGCAGGAACTGAAAAGGCTGAGATTAGATAGAGTTCAGACCATCAGCCTACCTGATGACCTGTGCTCTATATAAACACATCGGAGAGAAAGCAGTGCTTTTAAACAACATGGTTTTGTAACAACATGGAGTGGTATTCTGCAGTAGGATTTTAACCTAGAAGCAAAGGTGATACTATATTGGGTTTTATTCTGAAAACACGATTTGATTCACAATGCTCTACTTCTATTTTTTAGATGTGGGCCCCAGTGCCAATCATATAATTAGCTCGGTCTTTAAGATTCCTGGAGCAATAGGAAACAAGAAACAAGGCAATCTCGTCACTGAAGTGGCTACATAAGGATTCCTAAGGTATAGTCATGATTTTCTGTCATGCAGTTGTTTAGAATTAGAAATTCTGATTCCTAATGTCGTTAAGGTAAACTGAACATAGCAAGACAGACTTGGTTTCCTAGCACTCTGGGAGGCTGACGCACGAGTATAACCTGAGGTCAGGAGTTTGAAACTAGCCTGAGCAAAGTGAGACCCTGTCTCTACTAAAAACAGAAAAAAATAACTGGGTGTGGTGGTAGGTGCTTGTAGTCCCAGCTACTTGGGAGGCTGAGGCAGGAGGATTGTTTGAACCTAGGAGTTTGAGGTTGCTGTGAGCTAGGCTGAGGCCATGGTGCTGTAGCCCAGGTGACAGAGTGAGACTCTGTCACAATAATCATAAGAAGAAGAAGAAAGAAAGAAAAAGACAAGACTTGGTTTCTGATTTGAAAGGCTGTGTAGGGGCAGGAGCTCCGGTACAGTGCTGGCAGAAGTGTGAATTAGTATAATCACTTTGGGATAGTGATATAGCACCTCATGGACCTGAAGATGTGCATTCTCTGTGACTTAGCCATTCTAGATTTATGCCCTAAAGACACTCGTACACATATTCACAAGCTTTCTCACTGCAGAGTGTTTGTAGGGGCAACACATAAAATGTCATGTTAAAAGTGCATACTGCATCATAGCAATTAAAATGAAATTAAAGCTACATGTGTCAACGTAGTTAAGTTTTAGAAACATATTGAGGGAGAAAAGGCAATCTGTAACAGATGAGAACAGTAGGTCCTGAGATTTCCTGTGAGATGGCGGTCTCACTCTGTTGTCCAGGCTGACGTACAGTACTGCACCCACGGCTCTCTGCAACCTGGACTTCCTGTGCTCAACTGATCTTCCTACCTCAGCTTCCTGAGTAGCTGGGACCACAGGCATGCACCACTATGTCTGGCTAATTTTCTATTTTTGTAGAGGTGGGAGTCTTGTTGTTGTTCAGGCAGGTCTCAAAATCCTGGCCTCAAGTGATCCTCCTGCCTTGGCCTCCCAAAGTGCTGGGATTACAGGCATGGGCCACTGGGCCTGGCTGAGATTTTAAAACATACAAAATGATGTTTACAAGATCATATAGTAAAAGTCAACATAAAGGGATCCCTTCAAATTGAAATGAAAGGATGCTAGACAGCAACACAAAAGCACACAAAAATATAACCTAACTAGTAGAGGTGAATATATAGGCAAATGCAAAATCCTGTAATACGATGGTAACGTAATCGCTTTTATTTATTTATTTTTAAATTTGATATTATTAACTTTTTACTCTTCACAAGTCCTGAGTAAAAATTTCTCAATGGGTTTGCTTTAAAAGTGTATAAAGATTCCATGATTTGAGAGTTTATTTATTTATGTTCTAGAAAAATAATGTACATATTTAGAAGTTGCATTAAGCTGACATAAGATTTGGTCTTTTTTAAATTAAATCATCACTGTGTACATTAATGCAATCATGGAGTGCAATGTGCTGGTTTTATATACAATTTGAAATATTCTCACCAAACTGGTTAACATAGCCTTCATGGCATTTTCTTAGTTATTGTGTTAAGATATTTATATTTTACATTTAGTAAGTTTCACATGTACCCTTGTAAGATATATAATCACTTTTAAAGCAGGTATAGAATCTAAAAGTATTTAAAACTTTACAATTTTTTTTTTTTTGAGACAGAGCCTCAAGCTATTCTCCTGGGTTGAGTGCTCTGGCATCACAGCTCACAGCAACCTCCAACTCCTGGGCTCAAGCAAGTCTTCTGCCTCCGCCTCCCAAGTAGCTGGGACCACAGGCACCTGACACAACACCTGGCTATTTTTTGGTTGCAGCCATCATTGTTGTTTGCAGGCCCGGGCTGGATTAAAACCTGCCAGCTCAGGTGTATGTGGCTGGCACCTTAGCGGCTTGAGCCACAGGCGCCGAGCATACAGCTTTTTTTTTTTTTTTAATCACCCTCAGTAGAGTACTGTGCCGTCATAGCTCATAGCAACCTCCAACTCCTGAGCTTAGGTGATTCTCTTGCCTCAGCTTCCTGAGTAGCTGGGACCACAGGCACCTGCCACAATGCCCAGCTATTTTTTTGTTGCAGTTTGGCCAGGGCCGGGTTTGAACACACCACCCTCAGTGTATGGGGCCAGCGCCCTACCCATTGAGGCACAGGTGCCGCCCAAACTTTACAACTATTAATGAACTGTTAATAAATACAAAATATCAAAAGACATAACTTATAATGTTGATAATACACAAAGGGGATGTGAAGTAGAATTTCTGTATGCAGTTGAAGGTAAATTGCTGTCAGCTTAAAATAGATTATGTTTTATGAAGATTGCCCACACAAACACAACACACACACACAAACTCTGCAGAATATGGCCAAAAGAAAATGAGAAAGGGGCTCAGCGCCTATAGCTCAACTGGCTAAGGCG
>NW_003852406.1:4852916-4854329 GCF_000181295.1 Otolemur garnettii | reverse complement strand
AAAAAAAAAGAAAATGAGAAAGGAATCAAAGCACATCACGCACGCATACGGACACACACAAAAATCAATGAAAACAGGAGGAGGCAGTCAAAGAGAAAAAGTGGGACAAAATGACTACAAGACACAGAAGACAGGGCCGTGCCAGCTGACTCCACTGGGCACCCTCACAGTTAGCGGCCAGTGGGGAGGTGGCAGAGGTCCTTGAGGGGAGCATGGTAGCAGACACCTTATGACTCCAAGGGGCTGCCTCTGGTCCTGGGGTCCCCAGCTGCAGCCGCCGGCCACTGGCCTTGCAGCAATGTGTTCTAGGTCCCTGGCTTCTAAGACTCCAGCTGGATTTACTGGACTGGGAAACATGGGAAATCCAATGGCAGAAACTCTCCTGAAACATGGCTAACCTCTGATTATTTGTGATGTGTTCCTGGAAGCATTCCAAGATTTTCAAGATGAGGTTGAACAGGTAGTACCTTTCCCCGCAGGTGTAGCTGGAAAAGCTGAGGGAATTATTACAGTGCTGTAATACTGGTGAGTCAGCACTAACGGGTGAGTCAATGCAATAGAAGCTTCTTCTGGAGCAAAGGGAATTCTAAAAAAAGTAAAGAAAGGCTCCTTATTAGTAGATCCCAGTACTACTGATTCTGCAGTATCAAAGGAGCAAAGAAGTTGAGAAAATGGGAGTTTTCATGGATGCCCCTGTTCCTAGTGGTGTAGGAACAGCTCAGTCAGAGAACTTCACTTTTATAGTGGGGGGAGTCCAAGGCGATTTTGCTGCCTCCAGAGAGTGGCTGCGGTGCATGGGCACCAACATGGTCTGTTGGGACAGTGCTGGCTACAAAGATCTGCAACAACAAGCTGTTAGCTATTGTGACTGGGACCGCTGAAGCTGTGAGTCCTGAATTGGGTTAGGGCTTGACCCAGAACTATCAGCTAAAGTCCTAAATAAGAGCTTAGGATGGTGCTGGTCAAGTGACGCTTCTAATCCTGTACCAGGAGTGATGGACAGAGTTCCCTCAGCTAGTAATTATCAGAGTGGATTTAGAACAACATTCATGGCTAAGGATCTGGAATCGTCACAAGACTCCACTGCCAGTACAAAGAGCCCAATCTTTCTGGGCAGTTTGGCCCATTGGATCTACAAGATGGTGTGTGCAAAGGGTACTCAACCCCAGACGTCTCATCTGCAGCCCCGTGTCTCTGAGAAGAGATCTTCTGAGTGGGCCCTTTGGCCATGGGCACTGTTGGGAACCAAACTCCACCTTGGTGCCTCCTTCTAGCTCAGTCCACAGTAAATGGACTTAATCAAAAGTCACCTGTCGGCTTGGCGTCTATAGCTCAACCGGCTAAGGCGCCAGCCACATACACCTAAGGTGGCGGGTTCGAATCCCCAGCCCGGACCCGCCAAACGATAATGAC
>NW_003852406.1:4844104-4851102 GCF_000181295.1 Otolemur garnettii | reverse complement strand
GCCACCTTAGGTGTACGTGGCTGGCGCCTTAGCCGGTTGAGCTATAGGCGCTGAGCCTGAAACCTGTCTTAAAGGGAAGACAAGACATCGGTATGAGAAGGGGAAGCCAATGTGGGAAGATGGCTTGAGCTGAGTTCTAGACTAGCCTAAGAATGAGACCCCATCTATACTAAAAATAGAATTTAGCCAGACATGGTGATCTGTGCCTATAATTCCAGCTACTTGGGAGGCTGAGGCAGGAGGATCACTTGAGCTCAAGAGTTTGAAGTTGCTGTGAGCTAGGCCGAGGCTATGGAACTCTACAGGTGACAGAGCAAGACTATGTCAAAAAAAAAAAAAAAGCCAATAACAAGCTTAAGAGAAAATGCTCAACATTGCTAATTATTAGGAAAATGCAAATCAAAATAATATGATAGCATCTCACACCCTTTAGGATGGCCACTATCAAAAAAGCAGAAAATAAGTGTTGACAAAAATGTAGAGGAATTGGAACCCTGGTTCACTTGGTGGGAACGCAAAATGCCGTAACTGCTGTGGAAAACCAACGTGATGATTCCTTAAAAAATTAAAAATAGAATGACTATATGATCCAAGAATCCCAAATCTGGGTATATATTCAAAATAACTGAAAACAGGATCTTAGAAAGATATCCACACACCCATGTTTGGTGCAACATTATTTACAGTAGCCAAGAGGTTGGGGCAACCTAAATGTGCATCAACAGATTAATGGGGGCTGGATGCTGTCTGTGGCTCACAACTATAATCCTGGCACTCTGGGAAACCGAGGCAGGAGGATCGCTTAAGCTCAGGACATCAAGACCAACTTGAGCAAGAGTGAGACTCCTTCTTTCTAAAAAACAGAAAAATTAGCTGGGTGTTGTGGTAGGTATGTGTAGTCCCATCTACTTGGGAGGCTGAAGCAGGAAGATCTCTTGAGCCTAGCTTGAGGCTGCAGTGAACTATCATGATGCCAACGCAAGACTGTCTCTAAAAATGAAGGGTAAAGAAAATGCAGTATATAAATACAATTGAACATTATTTGACTTAAAAGAATGGAAATTGTCAAATACCTTTAAAAAAATTTTCTTTGAGACAGAGGCTCAAGCTGTCATCCTGGGTAGAGTGCCATTGTGTCATCATAGCTCACAGCAACCTCCAATTCTTGGGCTCAAGAGATCCCCTTACCTCAGTTTTTTGTATTTTAATAGAACAACTGAGGGACAGGTCTTGATCTTGCTCAGGCTAGTCTTGAACCCATGAGTTCAGGCAATCCACCCACCTCAGCCTCCCAGAGTGCTAGGATTTGCAGGTGTGAGCCACAGCACCCAGCCTGTTATAGCCTACCTTGAGGAAATTACCCTAAGTGAAATTAGCCAATCACAAAAAGATAAATGCTACATGAGTCTACATTTATATAAGGTAAATAAAATAATCAAACTCATAAAAAGAAAATAGAATGCTGGTTGCCAGGCTCTGGGGAAGGGAGTAAAGGGAAGTTATTCACTGCACATAGTTTGTTTTGCAAGATGAAGCTCTTAGAGATCTGTTGTACAATATGCAGTTAACACTACTGTGCACTTAAATGGCTTAAGATGGCAAGATTTGTTATTAGATCTATCTTTAAAGAAAAAAAAATTTTCAGAATCTATGTCGGTAGAGTGCTGTAGCGAGCGTCACAGCTCACAACCACCCTCAACTCTTGGGCTTAAGTGATTCTCTTGCCTCAGCCTTCCAAGTAGCTGGGACTATAGGCGCTGGCCACAAAGTCGGGCTATTTTTTTGTTGCAGGTGTCGTTGTTTACCAGGCCCGGGCTGAGTTCAAACCCACCAGCCTTGGATGTGGCTGGCACCGTAATCACTGTGCTGCAGGCAGTGAGCCAAAAGAAACTTTTTTTGAGACAGTCTCATTCTGTCGCACTGGGTAGAGTGCCATGGCATCAAAGCTCACCATAACCCCAAAGTCTTGAGCTTAAGAGATTCTCTTGCCTCAGCCTCCCAAGTAGCTGGGACTACAGGAACCCATCACAACACCTAGCTATTTTTAGAGATGGGGTCTCACTCTTGCTCAGGCTGGTATTGAACTCCTAAGCTCAAGCAATCCACCCGCCTTGGCCTCCCAGAGTGGCAGGATTACAGGCATAAGCCACCCAGCCTGGCCCAACTGGATGCATACTTTTACCCTGGCAGTTTACTACCAATAAAAAGAGCTGATTCTCTTTGCCCCAAATGTGACTCTTTCCAATCTCAAGTCACCTTCCTAGAACCCTAAACATTAACATTTCTTTAAAAAGTACATTATCTTTATTACCCTATAAAGAAAACATTGTAATTGCAGGAGGCAAAGGGAAAAACGAAAATAAATGACACAAATAGTTCTAGTTGGAACCTGACTTAGCAATTTAATAGCCAGCCTGGGTCCCCCTGGAGTGGGCCTATTATATATAAACAGTTTCAAAGTTACTTATCTTCTGTCTTCTTCCTTTGATGGCTTTCAAAAGTCAACAAAGATGACTTAAAATAGTCAACAGTAGTCAGACTATTGTGTATATACCCACAAAATTGCCAAAGACACAGTAATGAATATAGATTAAGTCCAGGAGCAATGTTTCCTAGTAAGAAAATAAGTTCTAGGCCTCCCTCAGGTATGACAGCATTTTAGATTCAAGGTAACTATGATTTTCTAAAGGAATTTAGATCAGCAAGAAGGGTAGTATGGGAGCTTCCTTTGCCTCCTGACACTCTGGCAGTACTCAAAGGCCTCGGCATTCAGCACCCTGCCCAGCTCTGACCACCAGTCTCACTTCTTCCAATCTATCCCTTGTTATTTTTCCGTATCTTCTCTCTCCACAAATTCTCTGACTAAACTTCAGAGCTTGCCTTTTTAAGGTAACCTCAATATATGTTCAAATACTTATTTATGTGTACATTCATAGCACAAGAGTATTCATCCAGAAAATATTTACATTTTCAAAAAATTTTGTGAATCCAGATGAAGTCAATAGGAATCAGTCATCAGGAAGGCAGAAGCAGCCCAGATACCAACATACCGTATGTTGTACAAAATCAGGATGAAAGAACAGGAAAGCGAAGTGAAAGAATGGTTTTACACTTGTATAGGTGAAGAGGCTAAGTTCTTGAGCAAACAAAAGGGGTATTATGGAGCAAATGATACATTATAGTTCAAAGCTTTCACACACATTTTTATAATAGTTTTTAAATATATAAAACATTCCATTTTAATGGGCGATGGTTTATGTCAAAAGATTTTTGTGTGGAGACAAAGAATGTTTTTCTTTTCAGCATCTTTGAATTGTGGCTATACCCTGTTAGTTTATAAGGCCAAAAAGTGGAACTAAAGACTCAAGAAGTCACTTTGATTCTAGCAGATAATTTTCATCCCCCAAAGAGTGAAACAGAAGACATATTTGCTGGCCATGTTTTATTGGGTCTTTCTTCAAACAGGATAAACCAAAGATACAGACATAGTCAATAAAATAAAATAGATGAAACAAATTCTAAGAGACTGTGATGCCACATGCTACACATTTAACCTAATTTTATTCATGCTTGCCTTGGGATGGGGAATAGATTGTTCAGTAAAAACATACAGTAAAAACAAAAGGTCTTACCATGTACAACTTTTAAACTACAATAATGATGTACCTTAATTACTTCCATGCACACAAGTCTAACAGTTTTTTAAAAATAAACACAATTAAGACTTCTAGGAGCATTTTATAATAAAGTAATTCCTAATTTTTCTTTGTAGATAGATCAAGCACCTCCAAAATACAAATTCCTATACACAGTGAGCACTTAAAATGAACACTTATGTAAATTAAGTACGTGGACAGCCTTAGGATAAGCTGACTTTATATATTCAGCTAGGTAGGCAACAAACCATAGTGCCAAATGGGAAAAGTATATTTGCAAATAAATTTTAAAAACTAAGTTAACTTTTAAATACAGAAAATATACTGATTTGCTAAAATAAATAAGATGTGATGTATTAACACTTCACTATAAAGAAGGCATACCAGAACATTTATAAATGGTGAAGGAATCTTATTAAGAATATTTACTACAATAAACGCTGGCTACATAGAAGTGCATATCGTGAAGCACTATGGGTGGTATATGCTCTGCCACATACTTTTGTTACCTTGAGGTAGATAACACATGTGTACCAAATTCGGCATTCATTTTCAGTTGCTGCTGGTATCATGTGTTTTAAGAAATGTGTACAGTATGAAAAACTTGAAAATACTCATGAATGAAAAATGTTTTAGGAAAAAAATAGATATTTTCATGCCATCATGTACAGTCTCACTGTGTAAATTTCAAGGCAAGATTTGTTTCCTGTAAAACAGATCATTGTTCTATGAGAGAATGTGTTTACTTGTCTTAGTGCATTTCTTTTGTCTCCTCCTGCATTGCATTATTTTGTTCTATTCTTTATTTTTGTGTGCAAACGACATGCCAGTTAAAATGAAAACTACCTCACATGTAGAAAAAAAGGTCTAGATTTTAAAAACTGAAAACTAATAAAATTCTTACTAAATGACACCATCTGATTCAAGTAAAAAATGACTTTAAACACTAGTAATAAAAAAAGACGACACATTTCATGAAGAATACAAAGAGAAATGTCTGCTGAGTGTTTTAGTTCAGATGTTTCAGAATGCTGCTGTACGTTTTATGAGGAATTTGAGGGGAAGATTTCATGGCAGAAGGTGTTAATGTGGCCTGTATGGACTTAAGCGGTGACCCAACTGGACTGTGGAACTGTGGGATGCCTATGGATTCAAGCTGCTTGTTAAAGAGGAACTCCCCACTGTTGTTTAGAAATCCTGCCTCATTTCCTCTCTCCCCAAGCTTACCATCTTCTATTGGCTCAGTTTCTAGCATTTCAGTATCTTCTTTCCTGCTAAAAAACTTGTCCAAGTAACTAGTGTAAGTATTTTCCTTCTCAACTTGTTCATCCTTCCTTACCTCACAACAAAACTGATTTATGAGAAAACAGTCCTCCCCGCCACTCACAAACTGGCTATCCCAAGAAGATTGGTATAAGGCTTCTAACTGAGCTAGATTTGCCATTCCTTTTTCCTGTTTTTCTTGGCTTACAGATTTTGATATCAAACTTTTCAATTCTAGCTGGGACACTGAGCTATTCAAGTCATTTAATTTATCAACAACATCGCTAGGCTCGTGCTGTGAACTAAGCTGAATAGTTCCTGCAATAAAGGAATCAAAATCAAATCCCTGATTCTTTTCCCTTTCCTTCTCAGCCAGGTGCTGTGATGCTTCTTCCAGAGCTATCTGGGCTTTAACCAATCCATTCCTTTCACATTTTGACTTGCCTTTCTTATCAGATTTTTCTTTACTTTGTTCTTTCCAGTTGGAAAGATCTATAATAAGCTTGGGTTCATAGTAATGGTTAACTTCGCTCTCTCTCCAAACTAAGTTATCTAAATATGATGATGACCTCGTTTTGTAGTTACAAGTATGGCTACATTCCAGATCACAATATTTGTTTTCGTGATGATCTGGGTACTGCCAGCAAGGCTCCGTAGAGTAATTGGTATCGAAAGCAGGATCCTCTAGATACTTTTCCCGATCTCCATCTAAATATTTTCGAGGATCAACTTGTACTTCTTCTTCATCAGTGACATCAGACAGAGCTCTTGGGTCAAGCTGAACTTCATCAATATCAAAGTTGTTATGTATAGGCCAGTCATGCTCTGAAAACTGACAATCATGGTACCTAAAAAAATTAACACATTAGTGTTACTTCATGCATATGATTTCATTATCTTTTTTTTTTTTAAGAGACAGTCTCACTTTATTGCCCTTGGTAGAGTGCAGTGGCATCACAGCTCACAGCAACTTCCAACTCCTGGGCTTAGGCGATTCTCTTGCCTCAGCCCCTTGAGTAGCTGGGACTACAGGCGCCTGCCACACCGCCTGGCTATTTTTTTGTTTGGCCGGGGCTGGGTTTGAACCTGCCACCCTCGGTTATGGGGCCCGTGCCCTATCCACTGAGACACAGGCACTACCCCCATGATTTCAAATGACTACTGACAACCTTTTATGTGACAGCACTGTGCTAGGAGAGATCTACGAGGGGATACCAGAGTAAGCCATGAGCCTTCCCTGCCCTACTGGAACTCACGCACTATGTATTTGATAACTGCCCATGGAGTATAAAATTTCATGAAAAACCAAGTCCTCTATTCTTAAATAATATCAATTATTTATTTCTACCATATTTTCATCCACCACAAACTGAACTGATTAATATCTGGGTAGCTGATATGTCTACAGTTTAATTCTATCATAGGTTCATACAGACAACAAACAATTTACGGCCACAAAATGCAGATTTCTCATTCCATTCAGGTACCTTAAAAATTTTCACTCTATTGATAAGACAAACTAGAAGAAAAGTTGTGAACAGAAAGGGCTACTGAATATGGGTATTCTCTTACTGACCTATCACAGCAATGTATTCACACCACGTCCAAGTAGAGACACAAGAAAATGGGTGGGAGAGAGGGAACAGAAAAGAGGTTAGAAATGTTCCAATTGGAAGATCTTTGAGTATGCGTGAAAAGAGCGATACAGGGGGAGACAACGGACATGTGTGATGTATGTAAACATACAGATACCTCTAATCACTTATAATTATCTCTTTTTAAATACAGAAATATATGACATTTTAAATACTGTCATTAATGGCTCCCAAGCTCAGCTACACATCAAAACCACCTACAAAGAAGCAGAAATTTAGAAATTCTTTCATTTTAATTATGTTATCCATATTTTGATGTTTCGTAATGTTTACATTAAGAAAATAGATTCAGGGAAGTGCCTGTGGCTCAAAAGGGTAGGGCACTGGTCCCATATGCCGGAGGTGGCAGGTTCAAACCCAGCCCTGGCCAAAAAAAAAAAAGAAAAGAAAATAGATTCAAATATAAATACCATGAATCAAAAAT
>NW_003852406.1:4837019-4843562 GCF_000181295.1 Otolemur garnettii | reverse complement strand
CAGCTTGAGGCTCTGTCTCAAAAAAAAAAAAAAAAGAATGGAAGAAAAAGTATCCAATGTACTCAGCCCTACTATGAAACCAATTTATAGCTTTCTTATGAAAGCTATAACCCAATTACAGCCCAAGAAGAAGGGGTAAGGGGAGACGGAGGAGAGGGGAGGGAGCAGGATGGGGGGAGGGAGGGTAATTGGTGGGACCACACCTATGGTGCATCTTACAAGGGGATATGTGAAATTTAGTAGGTGTAGAATATAAATGTCTTAACACAATGACTAAGAAAATGCCATGAAGGCTATGTTAACCAGTTTGATGAAAATATTTCAAATTATATATAAAACCAGCACATTGCACCCCATGATTGCATTAATGTACACAGCTATGATTTAATAAAAAAAAAATTTCATCCTAAGACATAATTGATAAAAATGATGAGACACTATAGATTATGTTATTGGATAAGACTGAGTCTTGTCATCCAACATCTTAAAAAAATAATTTTGTTTTGTTTTTTAAGACAGAGTCTCACTTTGTGGCCCTGGGTACAGTGCTGTGGCATCACAGCTCACAACAACCTCAAACTCTTGGGCTTAAGTGATTCTCTTGCCTCACCACAATACCAGGCTATTTTTTGGTTGTAGTTGTCATTGTTGTTTGGCAGGCCCAGGCTGGATTTGAATCTGCCAGCTCCGGTCTATATGTCTGGTGCCCTAACCACTAAGCTACAGGCAACGAGCCTTAAAAAATAGTTTAAAATTCAGATTTCTAACTTTCATATTTAAAGGACCTTATAATCTTAAATATGTTTTAATGACTTCAAAAATGTTTCAAAATAGCATCTGACTTAGTATCTTTAGACTTTATGTGATTTAAATATTTAATAAATTTAGCAGGAACCCAAAGAAACCATTACTAAATATAAGACTTCTGCCTTGTCATATATATAATTTGAAAATAAAACTCATAGTATTATGGGTCTCTGAAAATTCAATAACTGTTATTTTTCTAATTTACCTTTCCCAGTTATAAATGTGACTATGTGTTTCATCCATAAGCAAAATATCATCAACTTCATCTTCAATATGGAAAGGATGACTGGAAATTGGTTCATCCATCGGAAAAGAATATATGCTCATGTAAGGATGGGAGAGCGCTTCTTCTGCCGTCAACCGATCCATGGGGCTAAATGTCAAAATTTGTTCCAGGAAATCCAGTGCTGCAGAATGAAGAGCGGAAGTTGCTGAGAGGAGAGAAACTGAAAATGCTGGTCTTATTACTTCAATGGTGACCCAAGTGATTAACTTACCACTTCATATTACACAAAAGGTCTACCAAGTCATATAGGGAAAAATAAAGACTATATAAATAAAAGGTAAGTTAATTTTAAGTTTTGCTGGAAATTACCTTAACCTTATTTTATAGATTAAAAAGAAAAAGAATTTCTTTAATTAACATAGTTAATATTTGAGATGTAACCCAATCTCATTATTATGACCAGTTAGACAGAAAAGTAACATATTAAGATAAATTGTATGAAACTGCCTGTTTTTTTTTTTAGAGACAGAGTCTCACAGAGTCTCATTTTATTGCCCTCAGTACAGTGCCATGGCGTCACAGCTCACAGCAACCTCCAACTCCTGGGCTTAGGCAATTCTCTTGCCTTAGCCTCCCAAGTAGCTGGGACTACAGGCACCTGTCACAATGCCCAGCTATTTTTTGGTTGCAGTTTGGCTGGGGCTGGGTTCAAACCCACCACCCTCAGTATATAGGGCCAGTACCCTACTCACTGAACCACAGGTGTCCCCTGAAACTGCTGTTCTTAAAATCATCAAATAACAGCAATTTCACATGGCTCAACCACATGTGATGTGTGTATGTATGCATATTTGTGTGTATATATATATATATAAAATATATACCTAAAACTATTTTAAACTGCACAACTTTACGGACAACCTGTATATATGTATGGTTTTTTGAGATAGGGTCTCATTGTGTCACTCAAGGCTGGAGTGCAGTGGTATAATAGTAGTTCACACCAACCTCAAACTCCTGGGCTTGAGGGATCCTCCTCTCTGTCTCCTAAGTAGCTGGGACTACAGGCTCACACCTGGCTAATCTGTCTTTTTTAGAGTTCGGGTCTTGCTGTGCTGCCCAGGCTGGCTTAGAACTCCTGGGCTTGAGGGATCCTCCTCTCTCTGTCTCCTAAGTAGCTGGGACTACAGGCTCACACCTGGCTAATCTGTCTTTTTTAGAGTTGGGGTCTTGCTGTGCTGCCCAGGCTGGCTTAGAACACCTGGCCTCATGTGATCCTCCAGCCTCAGCTTCCCAAACTGCCAAGATTACACATAGGAGCCACCATACCTGGTCTATACAAAAGTCTTAATCCCAGCCCTGCAACTCGCTAGCTTATCTGAATTACTAGCTGTGTACTGCTACATAGGCTACTAAAACTTACTTCATTTTCTTCATATGTAAGATGGACATACAGATATCCCTTAAGTGTAAAAACTAAAATATAGTGTCTGGTGTGTAATAAAAGCCCTTTCCCCTCCCCTTCCTTCACTGACTAGCTGTTGAACTAATCTATGGATCTCTGCTTCCCATCAGTTACACTCCAGTGTAGTTCACACGTTGCCCTTGACTATCTTAGGGTTCTGGAGCTAAACACACACCCAACTATTCCCATTAACTAGCTTATTAGACCTACCTAAGCTCCTCACCCAGTCTAAAAGGTGTCCCAACACCACTCACACTTCTATGCTTTATGATGGATGTCAATCTTTAACTCTAAATCCCCTCTACCATCTACTTTCTGTTCCCCAGCCACAAAGTACTAGTGAAAACAGGCTACAGTAACAAATATTCGTACTAAGCAATTTCAATTTGGCCATCTCTATGTTCTCAATCTTCTCTATCATTCTCAACAGATAAACCCACTTCATGTTTATCAATACTTACATTTTCACTATAGTCTCTCACCCATCCTCTTAGTCTTACCTTCTTTTTAAAAGAACTTTGCAGACAGTTCTTCTCTCTAAAATTAATCTGTACTCTAGAAAGGACCCTATTCTTAATTCCTAATCTCTCATTAACATAAATAGCTAGTATTTTTACAGCCATTCATATTTTACAAAATGCTTAACACATACTATGTCATTCAACTTTCATATCAGTCCAATAAAGACTAAAGAAAAGAAACCTAAAGCTCATTGCTACTCATGCCTTATAATGGCCAAGATTCCTTCTTTGTTCCCCCATATTTTTTCCACTCTAATCTAGGAAGTCATTTCACAGAACATCAAGCTATTCTTGGTTCTCCTGAAAAAGACTTCATCTTAACTAACCCAGGGGCCATGTTTCAAGGCAGAGAAACTCTAAGGCAAAGAGTTCCGGGTGGTGAACTCAATACAATCCCATTCTGACAGGGAAAGGAGATACATATCCAACTACCCAAGGAAAACATATTCTAAAGTCACTTCCTAGCATCTGGGAACTGCAGACAGAAAGATGTAACAAAGAAACTAGGCAGGCTGAGCTCTCAACTGTATTCATATACAGAACATTTTCATCACTGTGGAAATATCAGGCAGCACTGCTCTAGTGGAAACTGGTCTATTTGCCACAGCAGTGCTGAAGCATGCTAAGAAATAGATGGGAAAGAGATACATAAAAAGTGTGAATGAGACTAAGTATAGAGGAAAATGAAAGTTATTCACTTAAAGACATTAATCAGAGGAGGGTTCCTAGTAGTCCTGGTAGCATTCATTCATATGTACTTGATAAATGTTCTCTCCCATTGTGTTTATGATCTTTAGAGGAAAAAAGCAAACAGGATTATTTTTAACCAAGTTGCAAGTTGCCACTGCCTCAGAATGTGCCTTGCATAAAAACAAAACCCCACTGTATGAAGAAACTGGTGTAGAGCATTAATCTTTAGTCTTAGGAACTTGACCTACACTGTTTTATACTTTATGTAAGCACAGCTCTACACGTGAACACCAACGCTCTTTGCTCAATGGTTAATTTAATGAAACCAGAGACATGAATAAATCCCACCCACTGGCCAAAGTTCAGCTTGGTTCAAAACTAGGTAACACATGGTTCTCCACCCTAATGAGTACAGGGAAAGGGAAGATTCAATAGCATTTTTTAGCAAGATTACAAATGCTTCAACAACAATGTCCTCTTTTGGTAAAACACACCAAGAGCAACAATGACACTGAAGTAGAACCAGGTTATCCCTGAGCACTCCCAATCTGGCTAAGCAGAGTCATACCTGTACAGAGGGTTTTTTAAATGCAGACACCTTCCCTGCTGCTCACTCCACCTCCCAATTCTTTTTGTTGTTGTTGTTGCTAAGGCAGAGTTTTACTCTGTCACCCTAGGTCAGAACGTTGCGATGTTGCCTAGCTCATTGCAACCTCAAACTCCTGGGTTCAAGCGATCCTCCTGCCTCAGCCTCCTGAGTAGCTGGGACTACTGTCACATTTTTCTATCTTCAGTAGAAAAAAGGTCTCTTACTCTTGCTCAGGCTGGCCTTAAACTCCTGAGCTCAAGGAAGTGCTAGGATTACAGGCATAAGCCACTGCACTTGGCCCCAATTCTAATTTAATAGTCTCCATTTTAAAATCATTCCCACAAATGACTCTGATGCATAGTCAAATGTTATATGGCTGCTGTTCACTTACGACATCCCTGTTCATGACAGCAACTCCAAGTTAGGACCAAGAGAGCTAGCAATGGAATGCAATTGTGAAGAAAGACTCAAAGACTAGTTAGGAATGTGAACTACTAAAAAAGAAATCTGCTGAAATTAAATACAGTGGCTTCCTTTTTATTTAGGCATTTTTGTAGGAGTTATAAGGATAGCTAAAGGGAAAAAAGCATCATCACGATTTTGCCATTCAGGGCCTATTTTCAAAATACTTGCTACTTTAAAAATCCTTTGGTATAAGCCCAGCACGGTGGCTCACACTGGTAATCCTACCTCTTTGGGAGGGCCAAGACAGGCAGATTGCTTGAGCTCAGGAGTTTGAGACCAGCCTGAGGAAAAATGAACCCCATCTCCACTAAAACTAGAAAAAAACTAGCCAGGCATTACGGCAGGCACCTGTAGTCCCAGCTAATCGGGAAGCTGAAGCAAGAAGATTATTCAAGCCCAATAGTGTGAGGTTGTTGTGAACTATGATGATGCCACAGCACTCAACCCAGGACTAGACAATGAGACTATCTCAAAAAAACCCAACCCTTTGGTATATACAGACTCGAACCATATAATGATGGAAGTAGGTGATAAATATAATGGATACATAATTAGGAGGAAGTTGAAGACGTTTAGGAAATTATTCCTATCTTTTTTGATTGAGAAAATTATTCAATTCTGACTTTATCTTAATACAGTATAATTAATTCTGAAAGATACATACATACGAGTCAATTTTTAAGAAAAAATTTTCATTAACATTTAAGAAAATGTTACATTACAGATAACTACTATAGAAGTTAAAGACTTTTGTATCTAATTTATACAAATAAATCCTAAAGACATGCCACTCCACTGTGAGACATGAAATTAATCACTTTAAAGTTTTCTTTCCAAGTTCCTCTTACTTTCAAGCTGGTACAACCTCTCTCATTTAGGATCTAATACTCAACACCAATCCATAAACTCTTATATAATGTTTTGCTAATATGAATTAATACATAGTCACACACACACTATATTTGCTTTAATTTGCTCTTTCTTCTACCTCTTCTTTGCCCTAAATATCTTTGCTTTCCCCACCCCAATATTCTTTGACACTTAAATCACATTCATACCCATACTTATATAATGCTCTCAGCAGTCCATTCCAGCTTAGCAACAGGTAGTAATTCAACATAATTCCCTACAGTAGATAATCAGAGGTATAAGGTAAAATAGTAAATGTGGAACCAAGAAAGGTGTACGCTGTCTGAAATCTGGAAAAATAGTTAGAGGAACAAAGAAATAGATCCCAGTCTAAGTGCCAGAACTTAGTAACAGTTGAAGTTTCAGGTATACATTAAGCGTCTAAAGATTATTGGGGAGATAAGTACACATCTAAGGATAAAAAGCAAAAGCTTTCTTTCCTGCATATATCCTGCTTGTTTACATACATTAATGTGAGGATCACAATACCTTCTCGACTAATTCCCGGAAGCAGCTGAGTTAAAGGTTTGTGTGGCTCAGTCATGTCATTTCTAATGTAAACTGGAATTACACTGAGAAGCTCCTGACGATCTTCCTCATGAACGACAGGGATAGATTCTAAAATCAACTGCATCTGTTCAAGTTCATGTGCACCTAAAATTAAAAAAAAAAAAACAAAAACAGCAAATGTAAACACATTCTTCAATGCTTACTGATTTGGTAATAAATATACTAAAATAAAATAACTTAAATATGATGACCAGTGGGAGTAAAATACTTTCAACTGGGCTCGGCGCCTATAGCTCAACTGGCTAAGGCGCCAGCCACGTACACCTAAGGTGGCGGGTTCGAATCCCCAGCCCGGACCCGC
>NW_003852406.1:4833896-4836999 GCF_000181295.1 Otolemur garnettii | reverse complement strand
GCCACATACACTGGGGCTGGCTGGTTCAATCTCAGTCCGGGCAGCTAAACAACAATGACAACTGCAACAAAAAGATAGCTGGGCACTGTGGCAGGTGCCTGTCGTCCCAGCTACTTGGGAGGCGGAGGCAAGAGAATCGCTTAAGCCCAAGAGTCGGAGGTTGCTGTGAGCTGTAATGCCACGGCACTCTACCCAGGGGGACAGCTTGAGGCTCTGTCTCAAAAAAAAAAAAAAAAAAAAAACTTTCAACTGAATCATTAATCAGCAAGTTTCATTGCTTTGAATATCACCACTCTATCTACTTCAATTTCATTGATGTATTTAGTTTTAGCTGCTTTGTTTCCATAGGAAACTGACTCTTTAAGTTTGGCCTCATCCTAAGGTTATCACAAAGTAGTGAAAAAAGCCTTGAATTGCAATTCAAGAGATCTGGATTCTAGTCTCAGCTGTACCACTAATTAACTGACTATAATTTTGTAGACAATGCTTACTATCTGTAGGACTTAATTTCATCATCAACAAAATAAGAGTATAGGACTAGATTTATAAAACAAATTTAATAGTTACGTGTTAGGCCTCAGTTAGCATTTCTAGGCTATTAGCATTTTAAAGAAATAAAAGAAGGCCTGACACAGTGCCTTGTCCTTGTAATCCAGCACTTCTAGATCTCTTCAGTTCAGGAGTTTGAAAACAGCCTGACCAAGTTGAGACTCCATCACTACTAAAAACAAAAAATCAGCCAGGCGTCGTAGCAGGCGCCTGTAGTCCCAGCTACTCAGGAGGCTGAGGCAGAATGATTGCCTGAACCCAGGAGTCAGCCCGGGGCAACAGAGTGAGACTCTGTCTCAAAAAAGGGGAGGAATACTATGCTAAATCATTAGTTTAAAAAAAAAAAAAAATCTATGGCTCGGCACCTATAGCTCAACCGGCTAAGGCGCCAGCCACGTACACCTAAGGTGGAGGGTTTGAATCCCCAGCCTGGACCCGCCAAACAACACTGACGGCTGCAACCAAAAAATAGCTGGGTGTTGTGGCGGGCGCCTGTGGTCCCAGCTACTTGGGAGGCGGAGGCAGGAGACTCGCTTGAGCCCAGGAGTTGGAGGTTGCTGTGAGCTGTAATGCCACGGCACTCTACCCAGGGGGACAGCTTGAGGCTCTGTCTCAAAAAAATAAATAAATAAATAAATAATCTATTTACCTAATTTCTACAAATTTATTCAACGTTCAATTTTTTTTTTTTTTTTTAGTTCTTATGAGCAGGAATACAGCTGACCAAGTCTCTGCCTTTAAGGAGCTTACAATAACATGGACAAAGATGATTCTGTAAACACCTAGTACATCTAATGGTGACAAATGCTATAAAGAAAAACAGAGTAAGTACTGTTGGGAGGAGTAGGGTTGCTAATTTATAAAGAATGACCATCAAGGAAGGCTTTACCAACAAGCTGAAAATTATGGAAGTGAGGGAATACCCCAAACATTCATTCATATGGGACAAAAGAGTTCTAGGAAGATGAGACAAGACTCAAAGGAGAGAGTGGGCTTGGGCTCGGCGCCTGTGGCTCAAGTGGCTAAGGCGCCAGCCACATACACCTAAGGTGGTGGGTTTGCATCCTCAGCCCGGCCCGCCAAACAACAATGATGGCTGCAACCAAAAAAAAAAAAACAAGAGAGTGGGCTTGGTGTGTCCAAGAAACGACAAGATGAGTAGCTGGGGGCACATAGCAAGAGATGAAATCAGAGTGGTACCAGAATGCAAAAAATTCATTTTATACTGAGATTTGATGGGAAGCCATTACATGATTGGAGCAGAGATATGACATGATCTGACTGAAGTTTCAACAGGACTACTCTGACTGTGGTGGTAACTAACCTACAGGGAGCAAATACTGAAGCAGGAAAGTCAGTTAGAAGGTCCTGCATTAGACCAGGAGACCTATCGTGGCTGACTGGGTGGGGGAAGAGGGTAGTAGGAGATAACAACATAACAGTTAGTCTTTATATATTTTGAAGGAAAAGCCCATAGGACCTGAGCTTGCTTATTTTTTAAGTACTGCAGATCAAATGGAATGACCCCACTTCTAATAAAAGTGAAACAAGACAAGATTTTTGCCTTCACACTGAAAAATAGGTATTGCTCTCTTTTAGATCTTTCTTTTGCTCCCTTTCTGCAGAAAGCCAGCTGCCATACTGTGGACACACTGAGGCACAATCCCATGGAGAGCCCACGTGGTGAGGAACTGAGGCCTCTTGGTAAAAGTCATGTAAGTAATTTACCTAGAAGTGGATCCTCCTGCCCCAGTTGAGGCTTCGGGTAACTGCAGCCCTGACCAACATCTTGCCTGAAAAACCCTAAGCTGGAACCACCTAGATAAGCCACTTCTCAATTTCAACTCACAGAAACTTTAAGATAATAAACATTGCAACAAATACTGGCATTAAACACATACTCAAGGGTATTTGTGCATACTGTCCTTTCTTCAGAACCCTAATGTGTCTTTGCTAAACAAACTGCCCACTCCTTTCCTCTGCTTGTAGCATAACCTAAGAGTGGTGGGAAGGTCAGTTTTCTGAAGGAAAAAAGTAATGTCAAAAGACTGCAAGAAGGCTTGGCACCCGTAGCTCAGTGGTTAGGGCGCTGGCCACATACACTGGGGCTGGCTGGTTCAATCTCAGTCCGGGACTGCTAAACAACAATGACAACTACAACAACAACAAACTAGCCAGGCATTGTGGCAGGAGCCTGTACTTTTAGCTACTTGGGAGGCTGAGGCAAGAGACAACCTTGAGCCCTAGAGTTAGAGGTTGAGGTTGCTGTGAGATGTGATGCCACAGCACTCTACTGAGGCATGACAAAGGAGACTCTGTCTCAAAAAAAAAAAAAATTGCAAGAAGACCTAAATCACAATCAAATCACTTGCCCAACTAAAAAAATCTGCAGTACCCTACTATTTCCTAGTCTTCCAAATGGAAAGTCCCCAGCTTTCTTTTTTTTTGAGACAGAGCCTCAAGCTGTCACCGTGGGTAGAGTGCCATGGCATCACAGCTCACAGCAACCTCCAACTCCTGGGCTCAAGTGAATCTCCTGTCTCAGACTCCCAAG
>NW_003852406.1:4824972-4833531 GCF_000181295.1 Otolemur garnettii | reverse complement strand
ATTGTTGTTTGGCAGGTCCGGGCTGGGGATTCGAACCCTCCACCTTAGGTGTATGTGGCTGGCGCCTTAGCCGGTTGAGCTATAGGCGCCAAGCTGATACTTTCTATGTATTTCTGGCCCCATCTCAGTCATAAGTATCTTTATTTATTTGACATCATGCTTTCATCAACTGTCCTCCAGGAATGTACCAGGCTTATGCCTTTATTTATATGGCATACCTTTAAATAGACAAAACATTTTTCTCTTTCCCCAATCAACATTCTTTACTAAGTGACTCCATTAATGCCTTCCAATCCAGCTATCACTGATATAGCCTACGTATACAGCTCCTACAGTCTGTACTACATAATTTTATACAAACTCATATTTTGCCTTATGATACATGACATTTTTCATGGATTATTAATCTCTTCTCATTTGGGGCAAAGTTTTCTGTCTCACACTTCTTTAGATACCTTCATAGCACCAAACAAAAAATTATTTGTTTGGTTGCTCCTAAAAAGTCGTAGCAGTCAGACATCAGGATATAAAGATTCAAGCAACAGAAATGATAGGGCATAGGAGAACCAGGAAAAATTTGAAGGATTTTGGAATGATAGGGCATGGGAGAACCAGGAAAAATTTGAAGGATTTTCAACAATAGCTAAAAAAACTTTCACCAGGAAGTGACAAACATAGAAGTATACAACTCAATTATCATTTAACACAGATTACCAAAAAGTATTATGGAGCCACAAAATATGAAATTATGTTTAAGGAAAGATGGTATCTATAAAAAGTTATTTATAGTGACCAATTTAGTAAATCTATCATCAAGCTTAATTTTTTTAATAAAAGTACAATTTTATCTTTTCATTTTAATATTACTGACCATAATACATTGCTTTAAATCTTACATAGATCTTGCTTCATAGATGTATGCAAAATTTTTTCTCTTTGGGATAATTTTTTCCTCCACGTAATACTAACCTGCAAAAAGGGTTTTACCAGTCAGCATTTCAGCAAAGATGCAGCCTGCAGCCCACATGTCAATGGCTTTAGTATAATTATTAGGAGAAAGTAAAAGACGTGGAGATCTGTACCACTTAGTAACCAATCCTTCAGAAAGATGACCCTAAAACAATAAAAAAGAAATTGTTTTTACTGTCACTGAAGAATAGTACATAAAACTTGATTCATTAAAGAATTCTTCATCATGAAAAACTAAAAAAAAACCCCAAAACAGCAGCAACTGTTAAGTGCTAAAAGAGACAGTTGATTTCTTTTTCTTTTTTTTTTTTTTTACTTAAGCGCAAACACAGTCTCCCCCACCACCAATTATGCAATCGAGTTTTCCACATTTGAAGAAATCGCAGGGGTCAGCACTTCCGGAGTGCAATGGATATTTGCCCTGGGAAAACCACCTTCAACCTTCATGATCATGGTATCTCCCTGCCAGGTAAGTATTGAGACTGTTGATTTCTAAGCCTGTCTTCAAGGTTCTTGTACTTTTGAGGCTGGAGTTAAACTCCCCCTGGGATAAGCCATCTAGGAGATGATGTTCATAGCAAGTGACCAAAATGTGCTGTAAGAATTTATAATAGATAACTTTCGTCAGTTACAGTGTTAACTACAGGCCACACATTTTCAGAAGATGAGTTATTTTTCAATAACTCAAGATATTATCCAAGTCTTAAGATAATTAAGGAGTAGATATGCTTCAAGCCAGAGAAAAAGGCAGGGAAGCGCCTCAGTGGTGCTACTTAGAACCAGTGCCAACCTCTTTACTGACAACCCAAGGGACCTAGCTCTACTATACACCCCATTGATAATCAATCCATTCTACCACTTGACATTTACAAAGCATTTGATGAAAACACGTACATATAGAACCTCTATAAGTTGACCACTCAAGGAACTATCATAAACTGGTAAACAAATGGAGATGGTCAACATATAGAAGTAGGCTTACTACAGAATACATACATGTGGTACATGTCTGGTCTATGAAAATTAGGTCAACTATGGTATCTAGTGTATATCTATCTACACATGTATATATAACCTTATTTCATCCAGTGAACAATACTAAGAAATTGTGATGGCAGATATTAACTTCATTTTACAGATGTGATAACAATCAGATGTTAAGGGTCATACAGCTAGTTGGATGTAGAAATAGAAGTCAATTTTAGACAGTGTAATTCTTAGTTTAGTGTTCTACCCATAATACTTCACTGTTACCCATAAAAAAGAAGTGGCCATCCAGGGCAGCGCCTGTGGCTCAAAGGAGTAGGGCGCCAGCCCCATATGCCAGAGGTGGTGTGTTCAAACCAGCCCTGGCCAAAAACTGGCAAAAAAAAAAAAAAAGTGGCCATCCATTTCAGTATAGTACCTATTTTCTATGTTAAAAATTTTAAGGCCAAGGCTTCTAGCACCTTGGGGGACGAAGGTAGGAACAGCACTTGAGGTCAGAAGTTCAAGACTAGTCTGAGCAAGAGTGAGATCCTGTCTCTATTAAAAACAGAAAAATTAACCAGGCATTGAGGTGCATGCCGGTAGTCCCAGCTACTCAGTAGGCTGAGGCAGGAGGACCACTTGAGCCCAGGAGTACTGAGGTTAAAGTGAACAATGATGAATGACACCACTGCACTTTAGCTGGGAAAACAAAGCAAGACTCTACTTCAAATTTTTTTTAATTAAGAAAAAAAATCCTTAATGTGAGATGATTATGTATGAATAAAGATTTATTTGTTTTAGACCCATACTATGGATAACAAGCATGCAGGGGTCCCAGGGGTTCTTTACAAAGAAAGCACCTCCAATTTTCTATTTTAAACATCAAGTTCTCGTATAATATTTCATTTCAAAACTTAAGGACCAGGGTTCAGCTTGGAAAATGTTATTAAATTCTTGTATGAAGTCAAGTTGCTATGAATCCTTTTGGCTACACTTACTGTCAATTATTTACATGAATTTAGATTTCAAACTATGTTTGCTTTAACAAAGCAAAACTCTGTTAAACAAAGAATAGAACAGACTCAATGGGACAAAAGAAGACCTAAGCTGGACATGGTAGTATGTGCCTATGGTCTGAGCTACTTCAGAGGCTAAGGCAGGTGAACTGTTGGAGCCCAGCAGTTTGAGATTAGCCTGGGCAACACAGTAGGCTTGTCTCTTTAAAAAAAAAAGAACAAAAACCTTAAAAACTGAAATAGCATTCCCTCTTACCTTCAAATAGGATAGATAATTCTGTTCCAAACAGATAAGAATGCATTCCACTTTTAAATAAGGGACACTTTAATTTATAATAACCATATGCTGCAGAACTTCATTATAATAAATAGCCATATACATTTAGCAATTTGCACTTAATTAGAATCCTACTCCACCTTCATTTCAAAAACAGGGAGATTGTGAATGAGACCTGATCTGTATCAGAAAAAAGGCATTATGTAAAGTTCAATCTGATTAAAAATGCTGCCACAAAATAGAAAGAAAATTACCTACTTCTGATGAGCTACATCAGTTTAAAGGACTAAGCTGGCTTTTTACGTACCTTATGGGAATAATGAGGATCCATGATCCGTGCAAGACCAAAGTCACCTATCTTCAGCACCAAGTCTTCGGTATTAATGAAAAGATTAGCTGGTTTGAGATCTCTGTGCAGTACGTTTGCAGAGTGAATATACTTGAGCCCCCGTAGCAGCTGATACATGAAAAGCCTGGCATGCTCTTCCAGTAAAGGGCCTTGCTCCAGCACGTTCGCCAAGTCTGTCTCCATGTACTCCTGAACAATGTAGACACTGTTCAGTTCAGTAAGAGAGCCCACATCATCTGTTAACTGGCTTCCACTGGGACCAAGAATTTCAAACACTTTCACAATGTTATCGTGGTCAAGTCTTCTAATAATTTTGATTTCACGTAGAGCATGTTTGACACTCTGGGGATCAGTTAGGACAATTTTCTTGATGGCTACTCTTTTGTCACAGTCATTGTCTACAGCAGAAAAAACCAAGCCATTGCCTCCACAACCCAATGGTTTTAAGTCCATATACCTAGAGCCCAGATCAAAACCATGAATGTTCATGAGACTTTCAAATTTCTCTGCCATTTTGAAACCCTTACTATTGCCTTTTCCTTTCGAATTGTTGAACTTGTGTAAACAAGGAAGAAAACTGGCATCAAAAGGAAAGATCTTTCAAAAAGGGAGAAGAAAAATAATTATGCTTCCACAGCAAGATGATTTCTTGATGTTCATTGCATATGCCAACCAGGCCCGTTGAGTTCCCCTTAGATTTTAAGCTCAAAAAGCTCTACTCATATTGAGAATTAAGAAGATTGCAGTACTCATAGTTCAAGAAAGGGGCAGCAACTCCGCAGACATTTAAAGAAAACACTCAAGAAACTCAAACGGAATGAAATGACATACTATGCACTCAGATTTACTGTGCTAAACGATTTAACATTTAACAAAAATGTGAATAAATATGCACACAACAGGTTTCTATGAACATTCTCCTCACAGTGCAGATACATTCAGTGTTGGACTGGTCCTGAGCAGCATCATTCTAAGGTGCTGGTAAGCACTATTTCCGTTTTGCTTCTCTTCTTCCTCTGTTGCTATATATTTCAACAGGAAGCCCTGGCAGCTGTTGGTTAACAGATGTCTTTTGTTAGTGATCAGGTGGCTCCAGCTCACCACAATCACAATCAAAGCTACCGTCCATCTTACTCAGCTACAACCTGGGGGATGAGAAAAAGCAGAGTCACCAACACGGGAAATATTCTTTTCTTCAAATTTGTAAAACACAAACTGGCCATTTAGCAAAACTACCATTGGTACGGTAAACTCAGTTATGGTCATTAAGTGACAAATTACCATTAATCAAAAATATTATAAGCAATTAAAACATGTTGGCCCAGGCTCCAGATCCCACTACATCAGATTCTTTATAACACTCGGGTTCGTTAGGTTATACCATTTCTGAAATACCAACAGTATGGGAAGGTTCATAACATTGTTTTTTTTGTTTGTTTGTTTGTTTGGCTGAGGTCGGGTTGGAACCCACCACCTCTGGTATATGGGGCCAGCACCCAAAGTTCATAACATTTTTACAGAATCCTGTTGTTTTTTTGAGGGATAAAACATCAGTAATTTTTATTTATTTATTTATTTATTTATTTATTTTTGAGACGGAGCCACAAGCTATCCCCCTGGGTAGAGTGCCATGGCATCACAGCTCACAGCAACCTCCAACTCCTGGGCTCAAGCGAGTCTCCTGCCTCAGCCTCCCAAGTAGCTGGGACTACAGGCGCCCGCCACAACGCCTGGCCATTTTTTGGTTGCAGCCATCATTGTTGTTTGGCGGGCCCGGGCTGGGGATTCGAACCCGCCACCTTGGGTGTATGTGGCTGGCGCTTTAGCCACTTGAGCCACAGGCGCCGAGCCAGTAACTTTCTTTTAAAATAACATATAACAAGCCTGCGTGCAATGTGTTAGTTTTTAAAGAGCATGTTTACTTGTTTACTTATTAACTCTGCCTATCATCTGTTCAAAATATTGAACAAAAATCTAGCAGTGTAAGAAAGATGAATCTGCAGAACATGCTCTTTCAGTTTACGAAAGGGTAAAACACAAACAGTGAATAAACCTACAAAAAGGTGTTTCAACATCACTGATAGAAAAAATTATCTTAATATTTCAGATTGTTAAGACATTTTTAGAGTTTGCTAACATGAAGTCTGAGAAGGACTGTGGAAAAACAAGAATATTCAACATCATATTGGTGGGACTTTAAATTAGTAAAAAAAACTTCAGAACAATTTGGCACAAATAAATATCACGCTGTATAAGCTGGCCATTTTCTTCAAGGTAAACTCTCTACAGAAATGTTTGCAAATAAACATACAAAGGCAAATGTGTTTCTTTTCTTTTCTTTTGATAATGAAAAAGAAAACAACCTAAACTTTTAAAAATAGGAGGACATATGAGTTATATTCACATAGTAGTGAAAATGAATAGAGATGGCTAAAACCTTCAAAAATACATTTAAAAAGCAAAGTACAAATAGAAATGTACATGCTGAAACAAGTTATATCAAGTCCAAAAATATGCAAAATAATGCAGAAGTATATACGTATGCGACAAAAGCATAAAAAACATAAGATACCAAATTCATGACACTGATTACCTTCAGGAATGAGGAAGGAGATTACAATCATTTGTTCATGGCTTAATGTGTTATTTCTTTTTTAAAATAACAAGTGTGGCAGATTATTAGAATTCTATAGCGCTGGGTGGAACACACATGAAGGTTCATTTATTGATCTCTTTACATTTGAAATACTTCACAATAAATATTAAAAATACCCTATAATAAGGGAAGGAAAAAATAGCCTCAACTCCAATAAGATTGTTCCCTAGGTACCCTGGAAAAATAAACTGATCCTTTAGTTTCTTTTCTTTCTTTCTTTTTTTTTTTTTTTTTGAGACATTGAGTCTCACTTTATCGCCCTTGGTAGAGTGTCATGGCGTCACAGTTCACAGCAACCTCCAGCTCCTGGGCTTAGGCAATTCTCTTGCCTCAGCCTCCCGAGTAGCTGGGACTACAGGTGCCCTGCACATAACGCCTGGCTATTTTTTGTTGCAGTTTAGCCGGGGTGGGTTCAAACCCGCCACTCTCGGCGTATGGGGCTGGCGCCCTACTTACTGAGCCACAGGCACCACCCCGGTTCTTTAGTTTCTTAATGACCTAATCCTTGAATCTGCAGATGTCTATATCCAGAGTATCACATACAAGACATTATAAAAAGTAAGGTGGCCAGAATTTCTAATAAACAACAGACAACATTTTAGGCAGAAAAATGTAATCTGAAGCCACTAATTTATTCATTCATTTAATTTAATATATAAACAAGTATTGAGCAACTTATTATATGCTAACCAGGGGTAAAACAAGACATGAGCAAAATAGGATTCTGGTCCTCAACTTATTATCCAGTAGAAGAGAAACAGCTTTATTTAATAAAAATTGAAACCTACTATCCCTCAGTTCTTTTAATAAATAGGAACTCTTCTTGTATCTGCTTAATATTATGAAGGACATTAATAGCACAACAGGTTTCTTTGCTTTACTACAAGAGATGGCTTCTTCCATTTGCAAGTTTTTGTCTGCTTCTAAAAATTCTGTAGCTTACCAATTATTTGTAGTAAAACACTTAAAAGTTAAATTAAATATTTCAAACAATTTAAGTCTAACAGTTTATCATTTGCTATTATCCAATTGAGGTGTTTGTCTCTCTTTGATATTTAGCCATGGTGTATTTTCATTGTTATTTGATCTAGCTAGTGTGATTATAGAAACAATAAAAATAAAATTTTGTATTGGTTAAAAAAAAATTTAAGATTTTTAAAGGGCTTTAATAATATTGCATATCTCCACTCTGCTGCCTATTTTTTTCTATTTGTACACTTCTTGATTCTTTCTGTTCCCCACCAAATATCCTAAAGAAACAAGTATTTTTCAAAGGCTTCAGTATTTCCAAAATTTTACATTTCTAGTCTCCACCTAAAATAAGAATGCTCGTTCAGGGCAGTGCCTGTGGCTCAGTGGGTAGGGTGCCGGCCCCATATACTGAGGGTGGCAGGTTGAAACCTGGCCCTGGCCAAACTGCAACAAAAAATAGCCGGGCTTTGTGGCAGGTGCCTGTAGTCCCAGCTACTTGGGAGGTTGAGGCAAGAGAATTGCATAAGCCCAAGAGCTGAAGGTTGCTGTGAGCTGTGTGACACCACAGCCCTCGGTAGGGCAATAAAGTGAGACTCTGTCTCTACAAAAAAAAAAAAGGAATGCTCATGCACACCCACATTCTGGCCTTAATGTACACAATTCCTCAAAGCTCAGTTAATTTTACATTTTTAATATACATTTTAAAGTTCTAAAGACAAATAATAAAATCTCTGAAATTCTCTTAAGCTTCTAGTTCACTAATAGAGCAATCTAGTCAAACACAAATGCTTTGCCAAAAGACATCACTATTATCAGAATAGGACTACAGTTAGAAACTGTAGCCAGACTGTCCCAGAAAACCATGAGAATGAGAAATCCTTACTCAAAACCTCCATCTATATCTGCCCCCCTTAAAGTTTCAGTGAGACCAAGAAACACTGTAAGCCAGAAACAACTGCAAGGATGAGAGTGTCTTTTCAGAAATCTCTGTAACTGGTCAGTCTTTACAGGGGTAAAGAGTGGGTAAAAACTGATAGGAGGAGTTTGTGCCTAGACTGAGAACTGCAGAGTCATCCTTACAACTGGGGTGATGAAAACCATACATTCCAAAGAAAGAAGATAATATTCACCAACAAAACTGTAATTCCACTACCTAGTGAGGACTGTACCATTAAAATATCGGGGGGCAGGGGGAGAACGCAGCATTTACAATGACAGTTGGTTCTTTCCTTGGTGACTCTGCCCCATTTCTCTGTTTTTTTTTTTTTTTTTGAGACAGAGCCTCAAGCTATCCCCCTGGGTAGGGTGCCATGGCATCATGCTCACAGCAACTTCCAACTCTTGGGCTCAA
>NW_003852406.1:4819661-4824391 GCF_000181295.1 Otolemur garnettii | reverse complement strand
ATCAGACGTCAGAGGTCAGACTGTGTGCCTCTGGCAGCCATAAAAAAGGCAGAGACCTCCTATGCTCATTCTTAGTGACCCTATGGAAAACTGTTTCCTTCTTATCACTTTGACTCTTATAGCAGTTACATTCCAAATTCTGATCTTTCCAATCACTTTCACCTTTCACATCAATCCTGGAACTCACTGGAGCAGCAGCAGATTACTTACTAGTCAGAACATCCTCTCCCCGCATTAGTGACCTGTAGATATTGCCTATTACTATTTTTCTCCACTTCATCTTTTATACCTAACTTCATAAAAGCAAAGTTCACGGCTTAGACCTAGGAAAAAACTGGGGCTCCATATTCTTTTTACCCCATTCCACACACTGCAAAGGAGGAAAAGGAAAGTAACTTATAATGAACCTTTCCAGCATCCAATTTCTTTCTCTGCCTCCAAATAAGTATTACCCATTCCTTTCAACAGGAGTACGAACTCTGTGCTGTTTGGAGAGCAACTGATCATTAATTAAGTTTGAATTAGTTGGTATAATGTTGTTTTGTTTTTAGCAACTTGATAAATAAAATGAAGTACAAAGAATGACTTATAAAAATAAAGGTGGTTTTTTGCTTTACTTTGGCCTTCTTTCAGAAATCTACCATAACATGGAAATCAAAGCTCTCAGTAATGCCCAGGTTGAGTACCAGCTTCCTAAATTTACAAGGCAGGTCCCTCAAACTGCATTAGCCACAGCTGTCTCCTTAAACATTCCTCTCTTCTCTAAATTACCCACTGGCTCTCTGTCATCTGGTCTATCCCCTCATTCCAAAATAAATACCAGGTACTATGAATCAAGCCTAAGTGTATTAAGTTATGAAATGCAAAAGAAAGAAAAGAAGAACTGGCTAGGTATGGTAGCTCATGCCTGTAATCCCAGCATTTGTAAGGCTGAGGTGGGATGATCACTCAAGGCCAGGAGTTCAAGACCAGCCTGGCCAACATAGCAAAACCCCATCTCCACACTAAAAAATTTAGTTAGCCAGGAGTAGTGGCTCATGCCTGTAGCGCCAACTGCTCAGGAGGCTGAGGCAGGTGGATCCCTTGAGCCTAGGCATTCCAGCCTGGGCGACAGAGCAAGACCCTATCTCTAAAAATAAACAGCTGGGCACTATGGCTCACACCTGTAATCCTAGCACTCTGGAGAGGCTAAAGCTGGTGGATTGCTTGAGCTCAGGAGTTCAAGACCAGCCTGGGCGACAGCAAGACCCTGCTCTATTAAAAATAGAAAAACTGAGGCAAGATGATCACTTGAGCCCAAGAGCCTGAGGTTGCTATGAGCTACGATACCACAGCACTCTACTCAGGGTGCCAGAATGAGAGGCTGTCTCAAATAAAACAAACAAAATAAACAACCTAAATCTGTACAAATGGGATTTTCTTTTTCTTTTTATCCAGGAACAACTCGGCCTATTGTCAGAAAGGTTATCTGGATGTGCTAAATGTGAGTTAAAGCCCTTAGACCTAAAGATTACTTTTCTGGTTTTCTCTACCACCTTCTACTCTGCTGCTTCTCAAGGTTAAATGTGGATATGGATCATCTGGCCTGTTTACACTCACTGACAGCACTCCCTCTCCCTCCCTATTTTGGTCTTCTTCTGAGTCAAGTGAGTAATTTGAGTTAACAGAAATCTAGCCAGCCTCATATTTCCTCAGCCAAAAACCCAGCTACTTCTGGAGCAAAGGAAAAGATTGAGCTCTTCTTATATTCACCTAGTACTGTCTCTTAACCCTGGCACAATCAGGTGTTGTTACAGCAAATTCATCCTTCCCTGAGATCTCCTCTCAAGCTTTCATCAAGCTACTAAGTTTCCAGGCAGAGAAGGCCAAGGGCTACAGCTTAGCTTACTTGCTCACATGCATTCTTGACAAAGTCCTTCCTCCTAATGCAGAGTGGCCCTAGAAGTTATTGGTGACCCCCTTCAGGATCTGGACCTCAAGCAGGCCAGTAGCATGAACTAATATCAGTGAATAATCTCAGGAACATGGGAAGAGATGGGACTTTAAGCCGCCAAAGCCTAAACAGGTTTTGCCTAGTATGCTTAGTCACAGACACAAACTTTCAAAGTCAAAAGCCATGGTTACATAGCGTCTAACAAAGTATCTCATTTAAAAACAAAACAGTCCTCCTCTACTACCAACATTTGTTCTTCGATTGTCTAAACTTCTGCCTAAAATTTAACCAGGACTTTCACTTGCCTTTGGCCATTTAAAAAGTCATTATATAATAATAAAATACATGCCCTTGTATTTATTTTATTGCTCACCTCTACTTTTATAAACTACCCTCCTGGAATATCAAAACTTCACAGATCAGACAAACTGGTCAAAGAGTCTTTAGACTCTCCCAATTCTAAAAGTCTATTGCCTACAAAAGCGTAAAACAAATTTCACTGGTTTTATTACCAAGCACTTACAATAAGGGTATTGCCCAGAATGGGACAGATAGAAATTGCTACATACTAAACATTAAATAAGCACAATCTCTTCCACAAATTTATGGCTGGAAATTTAAAAACACTTACAATAACCCTTCATCCCATCTTCTACCTTCCTCCTGCCAGAACCTTCATTCTCAGATTCATTTCTAGCCTAATGTTAAGGAAACACTGGGGGAAATATGTATATAGGAACAGGAGACACGTGAGCAGCCTCTGTGTTCAAGTACTTTTGGACATCTGAGGATTCCAATCAGATTAAAATATAAAACTTTTGCAGCAGGCAGGATAGCCACAAAATAGCCCCCAAATCTCACTGACTTAAAACAAAGTCTTAAATTTTGCTCATGCTACAAGCCCAACACAGCTGTTGTCGATGCTGCTGAAGTAGCTACCGTCTCTTTACCATTGATATTCAATGTACCAAAGAAGAAATGAGGACATCTCACTAGTGCTTATTTAGAAATGATAGTTAATTTTCCTCATGTTTTACTGACCAAAAAAGGTCACATAGTCACATACCCAAGGGAGTGGGAAAATGCTATCCCAACATGAGCCCAGAAGGACAGAGAATCAAGATGTTTTTAACCACTTTCAGTGAATCAGATTCAATTTTTCCATCTGTCCATCACACTTTCTTTCATTCAACAAAATTTTATTGAATGCTTTCCATGTGCCAAGAATTGCTTTAAGCATTAAGGTATAGCAGAGGTCAGATTCCTTCCCATCCTGCTAACATTTGGCACTTTTCTTTCGCCTCTTTTTTTTTTTTTTTTAAAGCAATGGGATCTCAGTCTATTACTCAGGCTGAAATATAATGGCACAATAACACCTCAGTAAAGCCTTGAACTCCGTGGCTCAAGTGATCCTCCCACACTTGAGTAGCTTGGGACTACAGATGTACAGTACCAGTCTGGCTAATTTTTCTTACTTTTTGTAGAGGCAAGGTCTCCCTGTGTTGCTGAGGTTGGTCTCCAACTCCTCGCCTCAAGCAATCCTCCCACATCAGTCTTCCAAAGTGCTCAATTATACATAAGCCACCATGCATTGTCAGGCCTCTTTTCTTCTCTTTCTTTCTTTCTTTTTTTTTTTTTTTTGGCCAGGGCTAGGTTTGAATCCGCCTCCTCTATCATATGGGGCCAGTGCCCTAACCTTTTGAGACACAGGCGCCGCCTCAGGCTTCTTTTCTAATAGCATTTTCATTTCCTTGTCTTTTACCATCCCTCCCCAATCTAATCTCATTTCCTCGGGTCCTCTACTCTTCATTTTCCAGGGCACCATGCCTCTCTTTTTTTTTTTTTTTTTTTTTGTGGCTCTATTACAGAAGAAATGGTTTGGGACTAAGTAGCTTTGCTGACATTTCCTGATCATAGTATAGTACCTGGCATTAGTCACTCTAAAAATGGTACTGAATGAATTAGGGTAAGCAGCATACTCTACTTGGCAGTAGGCTATTTTGGAGAAGACAAGCCTTATCTTCAATTTTTTCAGACTCTGATCACATTATGATCTACCAGCAGGGAACATCCAAGAAGATTCCTACATATGGTACTTTCCTTTCCAGGCATTCCACAGGACCCTCTCACCTTATGGTAAACACAAAGGTCTGCCAACAACATAGAGAAAGCAGCTGGTTTCAACCTATGCAGAATGAAGAAATGAAACACTTCAGCTTTGTTACGGTCCTTATTTCATTTTGTTGAGGTGGTTAAAGAAGGATTATGCCACTTAAATAGTGTCCTATATAACCACACAAACAGAACTATGTAAAAAGTCCTATCAGCCCATGTCACTACCAACATAGGTAACTCATGAATACATGCAGGACCTTGACATCTCTCTTCAGTCCATCTTTGCAGAGTCTACAGCACCTAGACTACAGCTTCCCAGACTGTGGATCAAACATAACTGCTATTGTTTCTGAGCTACCTTGGTCACGTTGCACGAGGCCATACAAAACATTTCAGGACGCTCATCAAATGGACAAGACAGATTGAAGGTTCCCTAATTCAAAAAGAAATAATTCAGAATGGCATATAACTGTTCTGGAATAAATATTCTTCCACCTTTGTCTGCCATTTTCTCCAGACCTGAAGAAAGCTTTCAAGGTAAGAAAGAAAAGGGGCTCGGCGCCTATAGCTCAACCGGCTAAGGCGCCAACCACGTACACCTAAGGTGGCGGGTTCGAATCCCCAGCCCGGACCCACCAAAACAACAATGACGGCTGCAGCCAAAAAATAGCCAGGCGTTGTG
>NW_003852406.1:4817060-4818368 GCF_000181295.1 Otolemur garnettii | reverse complement strand
AAAAAAAAAAAAAATAGCCCAAAAGCTGAAGGTTGCTGTGAGCTGCGACGCTACAGTACTCTAACAAGGGCAACAAACTGAGGCTCTGCCCCCCCCAAAACTCCAGAAACCTAAAGATGCAAAGATCTCTAAATAAGCTAAATTTCAGAAAATGTAGAGCCCTTCCGGAGACAAAACCATAGTTATTCTCATTCCTGATGAAGTGGCAGGAGAACAAGTAATTTTCCACTGACAAGATCAAGGAGAAACCAGCCAAATTTATAATGAACTTTTAATGGCAGAATGTGGACTTGGGTAACAGATTAGAATTCAGAAGAGGCCCTGCCACAAGCCCCACCTGCCAACTCTTCCCTATGGGTCTTCATTAAGTACAAAAGTCTAAGAGCAAGGCAGGAAAGCTGAGCAAGAAAGCCATGAACCAAAAGGCCTCCACCACATCCAAGGCAGCTGAAGGAGGGAAGCAGGACCAGAAGCAGGAGATAACACTGCTGAGGCATCTGAGTCTGCACAGAGTTAAGACAGTGTCCCTGCTAAGACCAGGTCAAAGAATTAGAGCAAAAACACAAGATAAGGAAAACCTGGAGTGAGACTAGAAAGCAAAGCAAATTTCCCAGCAGCCTGATAAGCTGAGATTGAGGCTAAAAAGCAGCGAAAATGCTCCAAGGTTCAGAATATTGATGGGGCAGAAGTATCTATAGAGGTATTGGGATAAAACATCTTCCAAGGGTGATAAAAAAACACCAACCCACAGATCCAGAAACTTAGTGAACTCCAAGCAGGATAAACACAAAGAAACTCATACCTACTGGGGAGGGAGGGAGGAACAAGCAATCAGGGAAAGGACTCAAAGAATATACTAGGAAGAACAATAAAAATGATAGCTGATTTATCACTACAAACAACAAAAATCAGAAGACCGCAAAACATTTTTTAAGTGCCAAAAGATAGAACTATCTACACAGAATTCTATATCCAGGGGAAATATCCTTCAAAAATGAAGATAAACACATTTTCAAAGAGAAAATAAAACAGGAAAGAATTTGTTTCCAGCAGACTTTTACTGTAAAAAAATGCTAAAAGTAGTTCGTGTTTTTTTTTTTTTTTACTATCCTAATGAGGATAAAAGAAATTCTTTAGGCTGAAGGGACACCAAGTGTAACCCCAGATCTACAGAAATGAACAAAAAAACAGAAAAGTTAAATATCTAGATAATATAAAAAGCCTATTAAAAAACCTGGGTGGCGCCTGTGGCTCAAGAGTAGGGCACCGGCCCCATATGCTGGAGGTGGTGGGTTCAAAACCAGCCCC
>NW_003852406.1:4807083-4816703 GCF_000181295.1 Otolemur garnettii | reverse complement strand
TATCATTGTTGTTTAGCAGGCCCTGGCCGGGTTTGAACCCACCAGCTCTGGTGTATATGGCCAGCACCCTAACCACTGAACTATGGGCACTGAGCCATAATTTCAAGATTAACATTATTTGTGGCGTATTTTATATTATTTAAAATAATCGGTGATACTCATTCTGTTGCCCCAGGCTAGAGTGCCAAAGCCTTACCCTAGCTTACAGCAACCTCAAACTCCTGTGTTAAGTGATCTTCCTGCCTCAGCCTCCTGAGTAGCTGGAACTATAAGCACCTACAACAACACCTTGCTATTTTTTTTTTTTTTCTATTTTTGGTGGAGATGTGTTCTTGCTCTTGCTCTGGCTGGTCTTGAACTCCTCAGCTCAAGGATCTTCCTGCCTTGACTTCCTAGGGTGCTAGAATCACAGGCATGAGGCACCCTCCCTGGACTGAATACCTTCACCCTTTTGAGTCAGTATCTTTACTTAATAACAGGCCCATCAATGAAGGATAGTAAAGGGAAGAAAGAAAATGAAATAAATCATCAATTGTAAATCATTATTTATTTTGCAAGGCAGTTTTGTATACTTTTATATCAATAATAATACAAACCAACACATTAACATTTAGATACATACCACAGATTGACAATTCTAAAGGAATTGGAAATTAATCATAGCATATTTTGAAATGAATTACATATTTTAACAAAATAACTTCAAGGGGGGCAGCACCCATAGCTCAGCGGGTAGGGTGTGAGGCACATACACTGAGGCTGGTGTGTTTGAACCCAGCCTGGGCCAGCTAAACAACGATGACAACTGCAACCAAAAAAATAGCCAGGCATTGTGGCGGGCGCCTGTGGTCCCAGCTACTTGGGAGAGTGAGGCAAGAGAATCTTTGAAGCCCAAGAGTTGGAGGTTGCTGTGAGCAGTGATACCACAGCACTCTACTAAGGGTGACATAGTAAAAGTCGGTCTCAAAAGAAAATGAAAGAACGAAAGAAAGAACTTCAAGGGACTCTACTTTCTACTTTAAACACACAGGTTTAAGATATCAAAAATTAGGCCGGCGCCTGTGACTCAGTGAGTAGGGAGCCAGACCCATATACTGAAGGTGGTAGGTTCAAACCCAGCCATGGCCAAACTGCAACAAAAAAATAGCCAGGCATTGTGACAGGCGCCTGTGGTCCCAGCTACTCGGGAGATTGAGGCAAGAGAATCACCTAAGCCCAAGAGCTAGAGTTTACTGTGAACTGTGACGCCATAGCACTCTACCAAGGGTGACAAAATGAGACTCTGTCTCTAAAAAAAAAGATATCAAAAATTATAATATAGAATATAGCCCAAGAGTTCTAATTTAAGGATTTAAGTAACATATTTGGTACATATTTGTTCTACATTGTCAACTATTGTAAAAGCAAAGAATAGAAAGTATTTCTTCATATTAATAAAGGAAATCACAGTACTGAACATAAGAGAATTTAATATCTGAATCTTAAAAGAAAACAAGCAAGCTCTTATTGAGAATTACTATGTGTGAAGCATGGTGCTGGGCATATACCCTTAGACTAAATACTCCCAATACTGCAAAATGGATATCATGATCTTTAATTTAGAAAATTTAAATAATAAATTCAAGATCACACATCAGTGAGAGAGCCAGGATTTGAACCATGTTTGTTAACCAAAGCCCAATCATCTCTCAATTAACAATGTAATTTTTTAATTGACAAGTACCGTATAAATCTCCCTCCAATCTCCACTCTTTAAGAATAGAGTGTATTTCCTACAGACAAGGACCTTCTTCTGCATAGCCAAAATAAAATCATGAAAATCTGGAAATTAACACTGGCAGAGTACTACCATCTAATACTCAAAAGCCATTTAAGTTCCCAGTAATGCACTTGAGAGATAAAGGATCCAGTCCAAAATCACATGTTACATGCCATTTTTAACACAGTTTTTCCCTTCAGATGTTCAAAGGAATCAGACATTTTATATTGTCCACAAACACTTACTGACCACCTAGCACATGTCAGGCACTGTTTGATGACATGGTAAAGAATAAGACAGACAAGCTGCTTCTGCTTCCAAAGAACTTGCATTCCAGTGAGGAAAGACCAATAAACAATGTAGTTTCAGAGTTGGCCAACAGCTATGATCGAGTAACTAGAAAATGGCCATCTGAGGAGCTGACACTTGAACCATGAGAAAGTCCCAGCACTGCTAAGAGATCAGAGAAGAGCATCACATAGGAAACAGTATAATAACTAAGGCAGGACAAAACCTAGCATTTTGGCGGAAATAAAAAATGCCGGTATAGCGACAGCACCCAGAGGAAAAGGAGTGGGAAGTGAGGTGGAGGTGAGATAGGGACATGAGGCAGACTCTGAATTTTACAACAAAGTGAAAGAAAATTGTGAAAGGATTTTAAGCAGTCAATCAACATGACTTCATTTACATTTTTGACAGATGATTCTGGCTACTGGGAGGAGAACAGACTGAAAAAAAGGAGTTGCGTGAAAGCAAAGACCAATGAAAGGCTATTTATTTCAGTAAGCGGGGTGAAATGATGGTGGCTGAGACTAGGGCGGTAGGAACAAAGATGTAAAACAGACCACTGAATAGACAGATTCAACTGACATTTGGGAGATCAAGAAAACTCAATGATGGATTAGCTATGGGAATAAAGGAAAGACAGGATTCAAGGATAACTCCTAGGTGCCATTTGCTGAGATGAAGAAGACAGGGAGAAGAACACACAGGAGAATGTTCTATTTTGGAACATTCTCGGCAGGGGCATACAACAGTGGCCTTTGGCCGGCTATGAAAGCTTATCGGTGGTGGTGGTTATCACAAAAATTATGCACAGACCTTTCTTATGCTCCCAGCCTTCATTAGTGTTTGTTTGTGTACTTAATGTATGGCTGAAGATAACTCTTAGATGAGAGTTCACAGCTAGCTGAGGGCCACAGTGGACAACCCTGATTCCCTATGAGTTAACTAAGCGGTAATGTCATGCAGACTGATGGATATGTCTGGAACTCAGGCAGGAAGTGTAAACCAGAAACATAAATTTGGGAATTACCCACACATAGATGGTATTTAAAACAATGTGTCGAATGAGACAACCTAGGAAAAGAAGTTAGAAAAAGTAGCAGGAGGAAGCCCAGGACTAAATTCTGGAAAAGTGTGAGATAGGAGGAAAACAAAAACATATCTCATAAACGAAGAAAAGCAGGGGAATCCAGGCAGAGAAGAGTAGCCAGCTACACTGAATGCTGCTATAAGATCCTGTAAAGATTCAGTAAATGGAAACCACTTGTAACCTTAACTAGAGCAGTTGCAGTGGTGAGATGGTGATGAAAACCAGTCTGGAATAGGCTGAAAGCAAAGGAAAGTGGACAGAGCACACAAAGACTATTCTTGAAAATCTGCTTGGAAGAGAACCAGAAATGAGGCTGTAGCTAGAGGACAAAAATGTGGAATAAGGGGAGGGTTTATAAAGAAGGAAGCCTCACTTACAGCAGTGTGGCCCAATAGTGCTTTCTGCAATAATATGCGCAAATGATCTGTATCAGCACAGCCCAATATGGAAGTCATTAGCCACATATGGCTACTGAGTAACTGAAAAAATTAGACACTGAATTTTTTAAAAAATTTTATGTAAATAGACACATGTGGCTAGTAGCTACCATATTAGACAGTACAGCTCTAGAGTACATTTGTATCTTAATGTGATACAAATACAAAATGAGACTCTGTCTCCAAAAAACATATATTAAAAAATAATAATAATAAAGATGACCGAGAAAGAGAAAAATTCATGATGAAGGCAAAAACAGGTCCTTAAGAAGTCAAGAGAAGGAATCTAGAGCACAGGTGGAGGAATCGACACAGACTACAACACTGAATGAAGCAATGCATGAAATTACAATAACTGGTAGAGACCAACAACATTTAAAATCAGAGTATGTATTAAGCCTGGTTGGTATCTTAAGAATTAGACTAAATCCAAGCAGAGAATGAAGGTAACTCCTACCTACTGAGTATCAATTATGTACCAGGGACTTTCTAAGTGACAAATTATTTGTTACTAATCAGAACCTTGTAAGTCTCCATTACAAACAAGAACACTGATGCTCTAAGCTACAAAGCAACTTCATGAAATCACACATATAGTAAGTGTGATTAGACATAGTCTTATCCAACTCTAAGATTAGAATCATTGTTACTGCATAAGGTGAGAGGTTAAGAACCATTAAATGTCTGCATCTGGAAATAACACAGCAAAACAATCTCAAAGCTATCAACAAGTGCCAACAAACCTGGAAACTAGGCCTGCAAACTAGGCCAGAGGCAAAAACTACCCTTCCAACTTCATCTGCAAAATAATCAAGGAAAAGTTACTTAAATACCTTTAAGCAAAGAAAATACCTTTATGGAAACAAACAGGAGGAAATGTACATTTTTACAACTTCCCTTACCTACTTTATTGAACATATTATTGACATATCAATTAAGAAAATCAGCACTGTTTCATAAAAAATACTAAAATATCTCAGATATTAGAAAAGGTAAAAAAGAAAATCTACCATCTCTCCAATTTGTTCATAAAGTGTGGAAAATTATTGAGTCTAATCCATTACTAAAGTACAGCTTATGGTATTAAATTTATGCCAGGTGCAGTGGCTCATACCTTAATCCTAGCACTTTGAGAGACTGAGGGGGGAGGATCACTTGAGCCCAAGAGTTGAGATTAGCCTGAGCAATATGAAGTTGCCCCCACTACAGAAGATTTAAAAAATTAGTCTGCCTTGGTGGCACACATCTGTAGTGCCAGCCTCTCAGGAGGCTGAGGCAGGAGGATGGCTTGAATCAAGGAGTTAGAGGATGCAGTAAACTATGAATTATGATGATGTCTACACTCATGCCTGGGCAAGAGAGAGACTCTGTCTCAAAAGAAAAATGAAAGACATTTTAAATTTAGTATGGGGGGGGCGGTGCCTGTGGCTCAGTGGGTAGGGCACCAGGCCCATATACCAAGGGTACAGGGTTCAAACCTGGCCTCGCCCAAACTGCAACAAAAAATAACTGGCATTGTGGCGGGTGCCTGTAGTCCCAGCTACTCAGGAGGCTGAGGCAAGAGAATTGCCTAAGCCCAGGAGTTGGAGGTTGCTGTGAGCTGTGACCCCGTAGCACTCTACTGAGGACAATAAAGTGAGACTCTGTCTCTAAAATAAATAAATAAACAAATTTAGCAGGGGTGGCCAGCCAGGTGCAGGCTCTCGCCTGTAAGCCTAACACTCTGGGAGACCAAGGCAGAAGGATCACCTGGGCTCAGGAGTTCAAGATAAGCCTGACCAAGAACCATTTCTACTAAAAATAGAAACAAAAATTAGCCAGGTGTTGTGGCGGGTGCTTGTAGTCCCAGGTACTTGGGAGGTTGAGGCAGGAGGATCGCTTGAACCCAGGAGTTTGAGGTTGTTGTAAGCTAGGCTGAGACTAGTCTAGACAACAGATTAAAACTGTCCTAAAAAAAAATTTTTAGTGTGAGCAAAGATCATCTAGAAACTATCCAAAATAGTAACCACTATCTAAATACAGCTATTAAAATAGAAATTTATTAAAATTAAGTAAAAAATTTCAATTCCTCAGGTATCCTGGTCACTTGTCAAGTACTCAATAGTCATACAAGGCTAGTGGCTACTTCAGTGGACAGCATAAAATAGAATGCTTCCATCACAACAGAATGTTCTACTGGACAGTGATTAGATCTTCAATTTTCCATTTGCCTTTTTTCAGAAGGGCCAGTGGAAAAGAGCACATCTGAAGACTATGGTTTTCCAACTAGTTGAACAATCATATATCTTTTCCAACCAGTTGAACAATCACACTTAGCAATCCTTCCTGAACTGAATATGCATTTGAAACAACTGAGAATCTTGTTAATGTAGCTTCTAATTCAGTAGGTCTGAGGTGAGGTCAAGATTCTGCACTTCTAACAAGTTCCCAGATGTTACTAATACTGTTGGTCCAGGAATCACACTGTTGAGTACCAAGGTCTTAGATCTCTCTAGGCCAGTGATTTTCAACTGATGTGCCATGAGAGGATATTAGGTGTGCCTCGAAAATTTTTAAAGATTATTAATCAATTTATTTTCAAAAGCAGTCCAAAGCACAGTAAGTATATTCCTTTTTTACTTTGTTTTTTTTTTTTTTTGATCAACATAATTTAAGTGTGCCACAGAAGTTTAACTATAGGTTCAAAGTGTGCCGTGAGATAAAAAATAGATTTAAAAACACTGCTTTAGGCCTTGATTCCCTTAACTGTCAAATGATATACCTGGGAAAAGCTAATGTCCATAACCCCTTTCATACACTAACATTTTATAGTTTTATGGGTATACAGAATTAAATGCATATAGATTTCCACTCAGCAGACTCTTCCCCATAGAAAATGCTAGGATTCTAACAGTTTTTGTGATACTGCTTTTTTCTCATAAAAAAATCAAATTTAAATTAAATCAATGAGAAAATGTGATTTGCCATCTTGTTATAACTTTCTAGAAATAGATTTTGAAGGTTGACACGTATGAAAGACAAACCTCTTAAAACTCTATCAGAGGAGCACACTATATTTACCACGCAAGGAGAAAACCAATGCTGGTCAGCCTACACCACTGACCTTAAAGGCATCAGCTGCACACAAAAGCAACTCCCTGGAAAAAGCCATTAACTGATGTCACATTATTATTTTTGCAAAGTTTCTAGGCTTTGCTCAATAAAAAACTGAGCAAAATTCTCAGACCACAGGCAGGTTGTAGTAATTTAACAGCCCAAAAACAGGCTGAAGGAACTGACAAGGGCAGCCAACAATGCCACAGAGAATTTACTTCTGAGGCATCTTCTATTTTAACCGGGGCCTTAGAGTAACACAAGATTCAAACGGGAATGCAAACCAAGAACTGGATAGCAGTGGCAAGAAGGCTCAGCATTTCATAAAGCAATACCCTGAAGAAAGAAGACAGCCTAACATATCCAGTTTGTGTTTAAATGCTGAATTATGCACAACAGCTAATTACTTATATTCTAAAACAATTACACTGGAAATATACGTTAAACTTCTAAGTAATGTGACACTTTTAAAATCTTCAACACTTTTATATTTGTGTTGTTTCCTTTAGATTTTTTTGTTAAAATTCCTTTACAGATAAATCATGCAACACTCTTCCAAAATATCTCCAAAGATTTAATTCACATTAACAGTACATTTTACTGCCTACAAAACTCTTCAGATAAATCTCTTTCAGGCTGGAGCCTGTAATCCCAGCTACTCAGGAGGCTGAGGCAGGAGGACTGATTGAGCCCAGCAGTGAGCTACATTGGTGCCAGTGCACTCCAGGCTGGGGAACCGAGTGAGACCTCATCAATTAAAAAAAAGAAAGAAAGAAAGAAAGAAAAAATAATGTGCATGAATGAGCATACATGGGGGGAGACAGGGCTCTGAAGAAATAAACAGCACATAGAAAAACTGAGAGATGGGGAATGGGGAGGGGTTTTTTTCCTCTTAATTTTAAAACAAATTGCCATTCTCTTTTTTCCCCTTCAATCTTATTTTAAGCCAACTTGCTAAATGTTGGCTGTTTTAAAATCACTTAAAATATCTATCTTATCACTAAGGTTCAATTTAAAGTAATATACTTGGAACTCTAAATTCGATCTTTTAAAAGAAGATGAGGCCTTGGCACCCATAGAACAGTGGTCACTGTACCAGCCACATACACCAAGGGTGGCAGGTTCAAACCCAGCCCAGGCCTGGTAAACAACAGTGACAACTGCAACAAAAAATAGCCAGGCATTGTGGCAGGCACCTGTAGTGCCAGCTACTTGGGAGGCTGAGGCAAAAGAATCACTTAAGCCTAAGAGTTGGAGGTTGCTGTGAGCTGTGCTGCCACAGCACTCTACCGAGGGCGACAAAGTGAAACTCTGTGTCAAAAAAATAAAAATTAAAAAAGTTAAAAAATGATAAAAAAAAAAAAAAAACAGAACCTATAACAATAGGTATTTCAAGTTGTCTTTATCAAAACAGAAAATTTATATAAATCACGAGAAAGTACTATATATAATCATGTTTTAAAGATTCCATCAGAGTGAAATATTCACATTCAGAGCCATATCTGATTAAATATTAAACTGTTGGTACCTTTACAACACTTACTTAAACCAATAATTTCTAAATGTTATAAAGATAACTAAGTTAAAGATAACCAATAAAAATACAAGATCAATTTCTGATATCACCATAAAAGCACTGTCTGTCCTTTATAAATAACCTATAACAAATCTTTCAATAGAAGCCAAAAACTGTTAATTATCAAACATTTAATTTCAGTGACTGACCAGCAATTGATTTTACCTTTCCTGGTCAACTGATGTTACACAATACCACCTGTACAGGGTATGTGACATCCTTTTAAAACGCAATTTAAGAAGCCATTTTTAGAGAAGCTGCTGTTGCTCTTCAGAGAAAAGAGAGGGGAGAATTATAACATGGACAGAAACATTTTAGCCTATCATTTAAAAAAAAAAATACAGTGTATAAAAAAAAAAGAGCCACGTAGCAATCCGTGGGCAGGATGAGTCATCACCTAACTCAAAACTTGCAGCAGAGCTTCTAAGCTTCCTCCTACCCGACCCCGTCCTCTCAGCAAAGTACCCTGAGTCAGCAAGCCTTTCTATTTTGTCAGTTATGATTCTCACCATGCTTAAATGAACTTATGTAAAAACACGGCCACACTTTTAATGTAGAATGTATGCTTTTTCTATAGCAAAATTAACTGATGTTCAAATCATTCTTCTCTAGAGTCTTGTTTAATCACAAAACAGCCAAAGACCATTTTAATCCTCTTCTGCATATAAGTGAACTCCAAAATACTCCAATACACAAAGTTTAGACAATTCTCCATTTTCCAGTTTTCTTCCTAACAGTAATATCTAGGTGATAAAAATGTGTCCTACTCAAATCTATAATTTTCCTAGATGACTGCAATTACTAAATTTAGGACCCAAAAAGTGATTTTACAAGTTTAACAAGGCAATTCTTACTAAATGATGTAACATACTACTACTGTACATGTAAAAAGACTCTGCACTCCTTGGCACATACCAAGCACTTCATAAACATGTCTGAAAACTACTGGCTAAAGACATCTAAAGTTTCTTCCACTCAATTCAAAATTATTTTTCAAACAATTAAAATCTGACATTTCTAAGAAGAAACTCTAGAGGCAGGCAGTTCCATTTCAGGGCCAGGCCCAGTTTGTACCCGGCATTCTTCTAGTCAGATCATTCTTTCCATCTCAGTTCCCCAACGTGAAAGAAAGCATGTCCAATTATTACTCTAAGAAAATAAACAGGATAGGGCAATCAGTGATTAGGAAATTATTATTCTCGAAGCTCTGTGCTTCATTTTACGAAGTGTTTATTTTGCTCCCCCCCCAAATCACCTGTATCCTTAAAAAAGTTAATACTGAGCCTAACTTAAAGGTATTTTTACCCCCCCCCCAAAAAAAAAGGAATTACGCTGCTAATACAGTAGGCTTCTAATTCCAACTCACCAGTTCCCTTGACT
>NW_003852406.1:4794463-4806102 GCF_000181295.1 Otolemur garnettii | reverse complement strand
AGCCGCCCCGCCGGCGCGCCCCGCACACGTACACACACACACTCACGGGACTTCTCCGACTCATCGAGAGAGTGCGGGGCCCGCGGACAGCCCCCAGTGTCGGCTCAGGTCTCCGGCTGTGCTGGCGGCAGCGGCGTCTCCGAGGCTCTCGCTTTGCCGCAGTCGCCGCCATGTAACCCCGACCCGCGAGAGAGGGTGAGGGAGAGGGGGCGGGGCCTGGCTGAGGCACGCCCCCGACACGTCACAGGCTCACTCCACGGGTTCCCCCGCCCCCGCCAGCCCAGCGAGGCTGCACGCGCCGGAATTTCCAACGCCCGTGACTGAGCTCCGCGCGCCGCGGGGGTGTCCGGAGAGGCACGCGGCTGGGCCGCAGTCTCCGGTGGGGTATTTCTAATGGGCTGGCGGAGAGGAGGACGGACTGGGCCTTTCTGCTCTGCTACCTGCCCCAGCCTTAGGGCACAAAGTGAGTTAACTCGGTGGGACCTTTTACTAAGCACCTACTACGTGCAAGGCACTAGGCAAACCGAGAGAGGAACATGGGCCTTTGCTACGGGAAGGCTAGACCTCGAGATCGGCTGGGAGGCTTCAGCCAGAAGTACAAGCAAACGTTAGAGGCTAAGTGTTTAGAAGGTCATTGATTCTGCCAGAGGGTATGAAGGAAGGCTTTTAGGAGAGGTGGCCATGTGTGGCCTTTCCACTAGACCCAGGACGAATCCGTATAACCAGAGGAGGTGGGAAGGTAGGAGTGCTTTTGCCAAGGGAACGGTTTGAGTACCTGGCTTGTTGTGGGAACCGGGACTAGGCCAATTTGACTGAATTTGGAAAAGGTAAATAGAGGCCTTCTTGGGCCCACTTCTTGGCTAAAGACAAACATATTACTTATTATGGCTTATTGAGTCTAAAGGCGCTTTCCAGTATTTACGTGAAATTTAAGTAAGTGTGAAATTACAGAGGTCAGCATATTTTTTCAACCACATTATCACCATCCCAGTGAGAACCCGACAGAATCTCCTTATCCATTATTGTGTGCATCTCAAGGGTGAGGCAAAGACCACTTCAAAGATCACATAATAACTTGAAGTTAAGTGGTTGGGATGGACTTAATTTTTTTCTGGTTAAAGCGACATCATCTGAGTACCGGGTATGAAGAGGAGGTAGTGAGTGAATAAAACCCAGAGAAAGTGGACGGTGCCTGTGGCTCAGTGCATAGGGCGCTGGCCCCATATACCGAGGGTAGCGGGTTCAAACCCGCCCCGGCCAAACTGCAACAAACAGCTGAGCCTTGTGGCAGGCGCCTGTAGTCCTAGCTACACAGAAGGCTGAGGCGAGAGAATTGTCTTAAGCTGGAGCTGGAGGTTGCTGTGAGTTGTGATGCCACAGCACTCTTTCGAGGGCAACAAAGTGAGACTCTGTCTCGTAAAAAAAAAAAGAGAAAGTATTAGGTACATAGTGAGAGATTCCTACTTTAGAGGGGGGAAAAGGACAAAGGTGATCACTTTGCCTTGGTCACTGCCCCAGCAACTGCCACAGCTGACAGTGGCTCCCTGTGGGCCAAGCTGCAGACACAATAGCATTTGGAAAGTGACCTAAAACTAATTATCAAGTAGTTCACTATTCATCAAAGTGGTTCCATGCTGTCTGAATCACAAGAAGGGCCCAGTCCAGATAGTATAAAACAGGACCCAGACCCTTTTGATTACAAGAGGCCGCTTGATGGTCTGTGGCTGGGGTATCTTGCTCTGTAATCCTACCTTTCTCTTCCCTTATAAACCTTGTTTTTCTGCTTGCCTTGGTTTCTGGTGTGTCTGGTCATTCTTCAGCTAAGAACACGCCAAGAACTCAAAACACAGAAAACTTCCAACCTGACAAAGGGGGAATCCTCTTCCAACCACAAGACTTACAAATTCTGGGCCAGGCGGTGGTTCGTGCCTATAATACTAGCACTCTGGGAGTTTGAGGTAGGCAGACTGCTTGAACTCAGGATTTCGAGACCAGCCTAAGCACGAACCAGACCCCATCTCTACTAAAAATAGAAAAATTAGCAGGCATTGTGGCAGGGGCCTATAGTCTCAGCTACGAGGGAGGCTGAGGCAAGAGAATCACTCAAACTCAGGAGTTTGATGTTGCTGTGAGCTGTGACACTACTGCACTCTATCCAGGGTGTCAGGGTGAGACTGTTTAAAAAAAAAGACTTCGGACTTCTGGATGTAGCCCCTTTGCAACAAGAGCTCCTTACCTGTGGCCACTCTTCAGCTGCTGCTCCCACCTCCTAAGCTATCTTTACCTCCACTCTTTGGGAATTCTTCCACCTCCCTCTTTCATCAATGTTTGATCAACTGGAGAAAGGAGAAGAGAAAAAGAAATAACAAGCACTGTGCTTCCCCTCAAGGCGCATATAATGTAGTGTTACTGCTGACTTCACTGAAGACCACCCAAAGAAACTTGCTTATGCAAAGCCAAAGTTATTGTGATAGAGTCAAATGGAGGGACCTGCCTAAATAGAACCTACCCACCCAAATAGGATGGCCCACCCAGGGAAAAGAAAACATACCCATTCCCACCCTTCGAACACCTTAAATCCCCTTCCACCTAACCCACGTGTAAATTCCTTCTCCAGCAAGCTCAGCTCACCCACACCCAGGTGGAAGTAAAGACCAATGTTGCCCACCCCAACCTGGACTCTGTTTCCTTTCATTCATATTTTGGAATAATCTTTAATTTTGGTCTTTGACCTCTCATTTGTACAAGACAAAGGGAAATGAACCCCTTCAAGCCCCACCAAAAATTCATCCATTTATTGGTGAGGTGAGCATTTGTCTAGAACCCCTTTCTGAACCTTTTTAACTTCTCTTTCTGTTTCCCCACTCCAACTCCTCTTTCCCTCTCCCTCCATCTCCAGGGTTCTTAAGCAATACTATATATCCCCTCTGGGGCTCTTAAGCAGTTGTATATAGCCCCTCTCTTAGTTTTGTTTGTTTTTTTCTTTCTGGTGATCTGTGCCTAACCCCAGCAAGTCAGTCCCACCTGTCCAGGGCCTCCTGCTTGGGGACTCCGCCTGTGGGCCTGGGCCACTCTTCCAGCTGGTTAACCCCAGCTTGCTTCTTCCAGCTGGTTTCACATGCCTAGTACTTCCCTGATCCCAACCCCAGCCACCTATGGACTCACCCCGATGTGTCAGACTCACCTGTCCAGTGCCTTGGGTGTGGGGACACCCTCTCTTGGGCCTGGGCCACTTTTCTCTAGCTGGTGTCACACGTGGAGGCCTAGTAACCTCTCTGACCGTATCTGTCAACCATCTACTCTTCCTCTTCACAGGCTCTCTTTACATTCTTGCTTTAACTTCATTTTTTTGACCTCGAGTTTCCAATATGGGGACCACTCAGTCACAGGTTCCTCCTTCTTAACCTTTACGCTGCCTTTTAACTCACCTCAAGTTTCTAAAGCTCTATCCTGGCCTCATACTTAAACACCTCATCTTTTTCTGTAATACTGCCTGGACCACATACAGACTAGGCAATGGTTCTAAATGGCCTGAAAGTGGCACATTTGACCTCTCAATCCTCATTGATCTCAATAATTACTGTCAGAGATGAGGCAAATGGTCAGAGATTGCCTACATCCAGGCCTTTCTCCTCCATGAAACATTCCTTCTCTGTGTGTGTCTTGTGAACCCTCTCAGATTTTCCTTGGGTGGGCCAAACCAGCCCTCCCCACCCATCCAAATCTCCATTGTCTTCTTTCAACCCAGTAGACAACCCTCCTCTCCCGCCCCTCTACAGCGCCCCTTCCCTCAACTTCATTTATACCTGCAGAATTCCACCCCATGCCCCTGTCTCCACCTTCCCTCTGCCACTTGTGGTAGAAAGAACAACAACAACAAAAAAAATGGTGGAGTAGGGAGAGAAAAAAAACATGGAGGAACTCTAAAAATTCCCCAGGGCCCTCAGACCCCAGCGAGATCTCATTGATCTGGTCTTCAAGGTGCGACAGTGCCTCTCAGAGCTCTAGTTATTGGCTTCTGTCATTAGACAAAACCCAGCTACTTCTTGAAACTCCAAGGGCATACTGAAAAAACAAAATCTCCCCCAGGACCCTGTTTTAAGTTCAACAAACCAGGCCTTTGGACGAAGTAGTGCCCAAATCCAAACCCTCCCCCAAACCATGTCAGCCTTCGAATGTTTTCACAGAAAGACTGCCCCAGTCTTTCTGAAGATCTGGTTTTGCAGTCACTCCAGGACCTAGCAAATTTCCTGATCTTTTAAGCCTAGATGCAAAAGACTGACAATCTCCAGAAAACCAGGATGCCCCCTGGAAAACTAACTGTGGGTATTTTTACTAGTGGAAGGTAAGCCAATTTCTTTCATGGGAACAACTGTTTCCACACTGCCATCTTATAAAGGTCCTCTAAAAAAAAACACAACGGGCTCGGCGCCTGTGGCTCAGCCGGCTAGGGCGCCAGCCACGTACACCTAGGGTGGTGGGTTCGAATCCCCAGCCCGGACCCGCCAAACAACAATGATGGCTGCAACCAAGGAATGGCCGGGCGTTGTGGCGGGCGCCTGTGGTCCCAGCTACTTGGGAGGCGGAGGCAGGAGACTCGCTTGAGCCCAGGAGTTGGAGGTTGCTGTGAGCTGTAATGCCACGGCGCTCTACCCAGGGGGACAGCTTGAGGCTCTGTCTCAAAAAAAAAAAAAAAAAAAAACACAACGGATCTCAGTGTTGGGAATGGATGGTAATTTATGGTGCCCTCTGACTATTCCACCCTCTTGGTGCTGGAATCATGGCCTCCTTGGTTACTTCCTATTTTAGGGCCATTCAGTATGATTTTTCTCATGCTCAGTTTTGTTTTGGATCAGTAATCCTCTGTCTCATCTCTTGATTTATTGACCAGGCAGTCACCCAGAAAACAACTGCTTATATCCTCCCCCTACCTGGATATCAACCAGTTCAAACTGAAAGCCCAAGAAAGTTCCTGTAAACACCACTCCCGTCCCTCTCCTATTTTCCATTTTCCTTTTTTCCTTACAGGTAGTCCATGCCACCCCTTTTCCTGCAGGAAGCAGTCAAAGAGATACCATGCCAATCATCCCACCTCTTTATAGTACACTAAAAAGCTAGGGATGATAGAGTCAAATGGAGGGACCCACCCAAGTAGAACCAACCTGCTCAAATACAATGTCCCACCCAGGCAAGAGAGAACATGCCCACCTGCACCCTTCAGACCCTTAAATCCCCATCCACCTTAGCCCACGTGCTGACTTCCTTCTGCTCAGCTCACCTGAACCTGGAAGGAAATAAAGGCCGATGTTGCCCACACAGAACCTGGACTCCTTTCCTTTTGTTCATGTTTTTATTTTCAGTCTTTGACCTCTCATATTGCTTACAGCAGTAAAGAAGGCCACTAAGTTGACAGAACCTTTGTATTATCTAAAAAGAGTAAGCTCAAGGATGAAACAATTGTAAGATGTGGGACATCTGGTTTCAGGAGGAGGACTTACTCATTGCAATTGGGCTAAACTTGTGATATAATAGTTTAGAATGGGGTACTCAATTTTGATATAAAGACAATTAATGACAAGGGGAGGGGTGAGCAGAGAGAGGAAGAAGGAGGGAGGAGTGGGGAAGGGATTAGCAGAGAGACAGAAGGAGGGAGGGAGGTGGGAATCTTGGTGTGTGCCACACCTTTTGGGGGCAAGACACCATTGTAAGGGGGGCTTTACCTAACAAATGCAATCAGTGAAACCTGGTTTCTTGTACCCTCAATGAATCCTCAACAATAAATTAAAAAAAAAAATGCTGGTCTCAGTTTCTGCTGAAAGTCATTCTAAAATGCTTAAAAACTGACTCTGTAAAATTGGAATTGGAACATTGGAATTAAACTAATTGATATTTTACTTATATATATAACGGAGAAGGATACTGGTTTACTGAGAAACATTTGCTGGTCAGGGCCTGGTTGAAGTTTGACAGCTTTAGGTAACACGAATAAATATGCAATGAACTGAATTAAAATTAAAAAAATAGTTTAGAATGGGTGAGCAGAGGAGGGAAAGGTTTTGAAGGAAGTGTAGAAGAGTAAATAGTTTTTTGCAGTTTTTTTTTTCTTTTTTGGCCAGGGCTGGGTTTGAATCCACCACCTCCGGCATATGGGGCTGGCGCCCTACTCCTTTGAGCCACAGGCACCACCCGGAGTAAATAGTTTTTCGTTAATCCCATAGAGTAATCTTGTTGAAGAGAGGGCTATTTACCCTGATGAAGTTAGTTCAGTCAGCAATGTGTTGTTCAGATAAATAGAGTTTGAGGAAGTTCCTGAAACCACAATAAAGTCATTTATAACTTCATCTTAGGCAAGAACTTCTTGGAATTAAAAATCATATTTATGCAGATAGTTGAATTGGAAAGTCATGTTAATGATGTTGGTCTTTGTTCTTAATTCTATTGTGTGACTATAAATAGTTTTAGTTCTCAGTATTTTTTTCAAACTACAAAGATAACTCATTAGTAAGTAATGAAATCATTTTAGGGGATTATGACCTGTACTGTCTTTTCTTAATGAAATTGAACAAAAAACTAAATAAGAGAACATAACCCATAATAAAGGGTAAACATTGTTATATGAAACTTTTGGTTATGTACCAAACCATCCTGATTTCAAAATATTAAAATGGAAAAAGTACTTCTTAAAATGAATGAAATATAAGGTATATATAAATGTGTGTATAGTAGGTCACAATGCAAAATTTATTTCTATCAAATTTTATTTCTGTTTATGGCTTATTAATACTATGAACTATGCTATTGCTAAAAGAGTTTGAAAGCCACTGTTGTGGTAAAGGATTGTAGGAAAGCACAGATAAGTACGGCATGAGATGAATGGTTCCTAAGCAGAGGTGCAAATTACCTGCTCTTGTTGGACTGTAATGGGAAACCATTGATGAGGACTGAACACAGGAGGAAAGGTTCAACTGGAAGAGAAAACATTTGGGCTGGGCTTAATTCCATCACATAGGATTTGGGAGAAGACAAAGGCATGAGCGTGCAGGATACCTTTTGGAAAATGGGAGAAGTCTGACAGGCCTGGGAAAATGAAGATGAGTTAGTACCCAATTGAGAAGGCCTTGGTTGCAAGGCCTAAACTTTTGGATTTTATGCGAAAGGCAGTAGGAGAGGAATTTAGAGGACATAATTAAAATTTTAGAACATAACTGGAGACCTGGAAAAAGTGAGAGAATCCATTGTTTTTTCTGCCCTGCATCCAATTGGCTATATTCTGGTAACAATACTCTAATATTCTTTAAGGTACCTCCTTTTTCTAAGTCAGAATTGTGTCACAAGTGACAGACAAGCCAGGACAAACTCTGGCTCAAGAGAAAAAAAAAATCCCGGCTCATAAAAGAGCAGAAAATGTGTATATGGTTTTTGCATCTCTGGTGGGCAAGGAAAAGAGATGGATAAAACAGGAGATAGTCTTGGGACAGAGTAAAATGGACTTAGTGAATGCTTAGATGAGCGAAGGGTAAGTCTTGAGTCACTAACTTGCTCCCATTTCACCTCTCTGACTTTAAATTCTCCCTTTAGGCTACTTGGTTTATCTTTTTCCAATTAGATTACCCTATGAAACTAAACTGCCAAATATCATGATTTTCAAAATGAAGGGTAAACATATTTTGCCAATATAGACTACTGAGCTTATTATCAATCCCTGTGAAACTTCTAAGACAAACATTGAAACAGCGTGTTGGGAAAAATGTAACAGGTCATTATGGATTCTTTTCCAGTAAGTCATTACGAAGAAATGCCACTTCCTTTTTTGATAGACGTGTTAGGTTACTACACCAGGATGTAGGTCATTTCAGGAAGGCAAGACACCTTTGTGGAGAAGATGGAGAGATGTGGGTTTAGATTAGTGCAGAGAAAGTTGATTCAAAGGGTGCATAATAACCTTGAGAGAGTTCTCAAGAAAAGCCACACAGACTTTCCCCACTTTGTCTAGTCCTGAGTAATATTTTTAATATGTATAAGTTATTTATTAAAGTTAAGAAATATATAAAACACAGATCAGAGTGTGATAGATTACAGAATAATTTTTCAAAATCATCTCTGTGGGTTATAATGCCTCTTTCTAAAAAGATGACATTGGACTACAATAAATACAAAAGTAATGTATCTTTGTTCAGAAGAAAACATTTGCAGGGTGGGGTCTATGGCTCAGTGAGCCGACCCCATATACCGAGGATGGTGCATTCAAACCCGGCACCAGCCAAACTACAACCAAAAATAGCCGGGCGTTGTGGCGGGCGCCTGTAGTCCCAGCTACCCAGGAGGCTGAGACAAGAGAATCGCCTAAGCCCAGGAGTTGGAAGTTGCTGTGAGCTGTGATGTCGCAGCACTCTACCAAGGGCAATAAAGTGAGACTCTGTCTCTAAAAAACAAAAAAAAAATTTGCAAAGGGCCAGGATTTGAGAGACTTGGCTTGACCTGATAACGTGACAATAAGTTATGGATATTCATTCGGTGTGAGCAGCCACACACACTAAAATGTACCAAATATAACAGAATGTATTAACAGAAAACAGCATCCAAGTCACAGGGGGATACCAGACCTGTGCTATTCAGCTCAGGTGCTCAAATATAGATACTACATGAAAAAAGCTGCCACACATAACAAATTAAAGTTCCTTAGGAGATATCCAGGAAGGGTGCAGAAATCATGTTCTATAAAAACAAAATGCAAGAATTGGGTCCACTTACCTGGTGAAGAGAGATCTGTTAGTGGTAATCACGCAGAGGAGAGAGTTCAGATCTAAAATTGTTAGGAGGGCTATTTCCGGGCTCAGCATAGGAAAGGCCTATTTTGGATATTGGAACTGAAGCACAGTGGACAGGACTTCCTGGTGAAATGAGCTCTGCATCACTGGACACATTCAATCAGAAAACAATGGCCACCTGTCAAGGATGCTATAAAAGGAACTGCCTAGGCAAGCAGGGGCTTACAGCCAGGCAGTAACTTCCAGCATCTCTGACTTGAAGCTTCCTTGTGTCTGTGTTTATACTCAGACATAGTTTCTAGAACACATTAGAATTTGATTTGTAATGAAAACAACTTTCTGTTGAAGAAGTTCATTGCCAAGTAAAATTTATTCTGACCATGGAGTTTCATTATTTGTGATACTTATGTTCTATAAAGTCACTGAGTTCTACACACCTCTGGTTACAACATCTTCATTAACCAGTAATACATAACCTTGTTTTATGTGTGTTTCTGTTTTAAAACACCTTATTTAGGCCCCGGGCAAAGTGGCTCACACCTATAATCCTAGCACTTGAGAAGGCCAAGGTGGTAGATTGCTTGAGCTCACGAGTTTGAGACCAGCCTGAGCAAGAGTGAGACCCTTTCTCTACTAATGGGCACCTGTAGTCCCAAATACTTGGGAGACTGAGGCAGGAGGATTGCTTGAGCCCAAGAGTTTAAGATTGTTCTGAGCTATGATGACACCACAGCACTCTACCCAGGGTGACAGAGTGAGACTCTGTCTCAAAAATTAAATGTATTTTTTAAAAACCTTATTTAATAGTAATTATTGATTCATTAACATCAGACTCACAGCCTATGGCACTATAACTCATGCCTGAATGAAGCTTATTTAACACTTGTATTTTATCTGTAAGAAACATCACAGCTTTCTTGTGCTTACAAATTCTAGACTGCACTTCAACGATACACTTGAGACTACTTTAAACAGCAAAGCCACCAGAAAGCAAAATATGTATGGCTACGCAGGGTGGGCCATACCTGTAGTCCCAGGTACTTGGGAGGCTAAGGCGGGGTCACTTGAGCCCACGAGTTTAAGCTCAGCCTGGACAATATAACAATGCCCCCATCTCTAAAAATGGAAAAGACGAAAGACATGATACTAGGGTGGAAAGGATGCTTGCTTACAGTATGAGAGTTGGAACAAGGCACAGTGGCACCTCAGTTGTTAATGTTTGTGTAGAGTGACACAAATATTTTTCCAATCTGTGCATGTTTGAAAATGACTGCAAAAGTGTTTGATTTTGGGTTTACAAATAAATGTTAGCAATAGGCAAATCTGCAAACACAGAATTTGTGAAAAATGAAGACTGGCCAAAGTTACAGATTATGGATAGAATTTTTTCAGTCAAAACTCATCAAAGGCCAGGCACAGCAGCTTATATCTATAATCCTAGCACTCTGGGAGGCCAAGGTCAGTGGATAGCCTCAGCTCAGGAGTTTGAGACCAGCCTGGGCAAGAGTGAGACCCCATCTTTAGAAAAATTAGCTAGACAGGGTGGTGTGTATCTCTAGTCCCAGATACTCAGGAGGCTGAGGCAGGACGTTCTGTCTAAAAAACAAAAAAACAAACAAAAAAGGCCGGACACGGTGGCTCACACCTGTAATCCCAGCACTTGGAAGACCAAGGTGGGTGGATTACCTGAGCTCACAGGTTTGAGACCAGCCTGAGCCAGAGCAAGACCCTGTCTCTACAAATAGCCAGGCATTGTGGCGGGCACCTATAGTCCCAACTACTCGAGAGGCTGAGGCAAGGGAATTGCTTAAGCCCAGGAGTTTGAAGTAGCTATGAGCTATGACACCACAGCACTCTACCAAGGATGACAAAGTGAGACTCTGTCTCAAAAAAAAGAAAGAAAGAAAGAAAAAAAACCCACAAGAAAGACTTATATGCTCACAAGAAAGACTCAAACTCAAGCATCAAGGAGGGGGAGAAAGGGTAGGAAAAGTTGCCACCCACCCGTACATTGAACATTGCACGGGTTTATGACGCGCTTCCTGGGTGAAGGGCAGAACTACAACTCGGACTTTAACCTCACAAAAGCAAACAATATAACCTAATTCCATGTACTCTCATTTTAAGCTGACACTAAAAAATAAAAATAAATCCAATAAAAAACTCATCAAAACTATAAAGTTTGATGAGAGACAGATCGTGTGAATGCTGATAATAGACTTGAAATGAGAGACTATTTGCAAATGGAAACCAGGGATCTCACTTTTAACTGGATAAGGCACGAAGAGCTTATGATCAGGGGAATGGTAAAAGGTATTATTTATCAAGTTCCTAGCAAGTAGCCTGTTTCAGGTAAACTAAATACATCTTTTTATCAGGCCATATAATAAATGGGATTTCATAGGAAAGCTATAAAAAACTTAAATTTTATTTTATTTTTTTGAGACAAGCTGTCACCCTGGGTAGAGTGCTGTGGCATCATAGCTCACAGCAACCTCCAGGTCCTGGGCTTATGCGATTCCCTTGCCTCCGCCACAATGCCTGGCTATTTTTTTGGTTGCAGTTGTCGCTGTTTGGCAAGCCTGGGCTGGATTTGAACCAACCAGCTCAGGTGTATGTGGCTGGTGCCTTAGCCACTTGAGCCACAGGCACTGAGCCAAAACTTAAATTTTTTAGACAAAAAGTGGTTATCCTTAGAATAAAACTATATATTTTTAAATAACAGTTTGTAATTAAAAGAGTTTGTTCATTGTTTTTTTTTTTCTTTTTTTAAGAGATAGAGTCTCGGCTCGGTGCCTATAGCTCAACCGGCTAAGGCGCCAGCCACGTACACCTAAGGTGGCGGGTTCGAATCCCCAGCCCGGACCCGCC
>NW_003852406.1:4769295-4794312 GCF_000181295.1 Otolemur garnettii | reverse complement strand
AGGCTCTGTCTCAAAAAAAAAAAAAAGAGATAGAGTCTCACTTTATCAGCCTTGGTAGAGTGCTATGGCATCACAGCTCACAGCAATCTCCAAATCCTGGGCTTAGGCAATTCTCTTGCCTCATTCTCCCGAGTAGCTGAAACTACAGATGCCCACAACAATGCCCAGCTATTTTTTGTTGCAGTTTGGCTGGGGCCGGGTTCGAACCTGCCACCCTTGGTATATGGAACAGCGCCCTACCCACTGAGCCACAGGCACCACCCCTTTTTTCTTTCTTTCTTTTTTTTTTTAAAGAGAAAGTCTTGGTCGGTCACCTGGGCTAGACTGCCACAGCCTCTCAGCCTTGCTCACAGCAACCTCAAACTCCCGGGTTCAAGTGATCCTCCTGCCTCAGCCTCCCAAGTAGCTGGGAATACAGGTGCCTGCCACAAACCCCAGCTAAATTGTCTATTTTTCCTAGCTCAGACTGGTCTCAAACTCCAGAGCTCAAGCAATCCTCCTGCCTTGGCCTTCCGGAATGCTGGGATTACAGCCACCACGACAGCCTGTATTTACACTCTTAAAGGTACTGTGAAATACCTCTTAGGATAATTTTATGAAACAAATAATTAAACAATCCAAGGACACCCTCCTTCTAACCTATCTGCCTTGGAAGTCAGTATGTGTGGAAGCAGGACAAATTTGTAGAAATGGAAGAATTCAACTACAAATACAAAAGTTATAGTTTCTCCCCTTCTCTTTCTCTTTCCTTTTTTCTGTTTTTCCTCCTCCATCTTGCATCTTCCCCCTACTCCACCCCTCAATACACACACACTTGGTAAAAGATGCACAGAGACAGTGACACTTTCTGGCTTCAAGGGAATTTTTTTAGTCCAAAGGTTGCCTTATTGGCTCTCTGTCCTTCCTTCTCCTATATGGAGAGACCAAATAGCTTGAGAACAGATGTTTCTAATTTTTGGAGATAGTCCCTATTTTTGAAATTTGAATCCCTTGAGAAAAGCCTCCTATAACTATCCTCAGTTTTTGAGAACAACCTTGGCCTTTGTCACATGACCACCGTAAAAAAGTAAAAGCCCGTGATGTTCCTCAGCCATGCACAAGGATTGATAAATATTAGAATTTGGAAGCACAGTAGCTTTCACTACACACAGTCATGCTTCTCCACTTTGCACTTAGTCAGGCTACCCTGTCAAGAAAAAAGTAAGCCTGTCTGTCTCTAAACTTGCAGGAAAGGTCTGTTTACCTTGGTCATTCTGAGTGCTCCAGTTATCAATTAGTATACACTAGGGTAGATATAATAGATCTGCCTTCCACAATCCTGCCTCTCACACTTTATTTGACAAATATTTTGCCACCTGATGGTTACCACCCCTGGAACACCCTTCCCTGAAGATGTCCTGGTTCCCAGAGTGTGATGCTCCCTTCTGGAGTCGTTGCACTCTGGCAGTCCGCTAGGTGTGGTATCCTGGGGCTCAGGCAGCCTATAAGTCACTGCCCACCCTAGCCCTAGCTGCTGGCTCCCTGTGAATGCCCATCCCAGGCAGCCTCAGTTCTCTGCTTTCCCCCTCACACCCAGGGCTCTCGATTGAGAAGGACCCCATGCTTGGTTTAATGCTCTGTTACCCTCTTCACGTTCCTAGTGATTGTTAGTGTTTCGTAGTGAAGTCAGAAGGGACAGGAGCGTGTGCAGGTGAGCAGAGGAGACGGATGCAGCACAAGCCTTTCCACTGTTCCTTGTCATCCCGTTCACAGATAGCACTCTGTGTGTCCCATGAGCACAACGTTCTGGTAGACCCACAATTCAGGCAGACAAAGCAAGTAAGTACAAAGTAAGTCTTCAGCTGAGTAAGTGGGGTGCTGACAGCTCTGAGGGGCCAGGCTTTCCCTTGGAACTAGAACTTCGAACACAGAAGGCAATGACATTCTGAGACATAAAAGGCCAAGGCACCCAGTGGAGTTCTTCCCTACTTGTGTTATTTCCCTGTGTTAGCCAACCACCCACCTGGGGCCTTTCCGGTGCCTCTCAATTGTCTCTTACTCCTCAGAAAGTCACAGCAGCATTGGTAGAATACCCGTAGATCAAGAAGAGAAATAATCATGGTTGGGTTTGTTTTGTACAGAGTTTCTACTGCTCTGGTAAGAACAAAATCTATAAGCACGTATGAGCTACAAAAGAGAAATTGTGTCATTTTTTGGTGAGTCCACATAAAAGTTAAATGCTCTTCTGTTTGTATTTTAAAACTGGCTTTGTACAATGTAAAAAATTAATTATAAAAGCCATGCTAATAACTTAAAAGTCAAAGGTGAAAGATTTATGAAAAGAAACCAGAGTATTATAACAATTTCAATTTACATTTTTCTTTACTTAGAGGGACATTACATCACAAACTTAAAACACCGTAACAAGTAAAAAGAGAAGCTGCAGAAGAAAAGGGGAAAAGCTTTATATTTTCCTACTCTTAACAGTATTCTTTTTCCCTACTTTTTGAACAAATATCCCTGAAGAAGGTGGCTCAGGGAAAGACTCCCACCTGCTCCCGCTGCCAGAGCTGGGGCAGAAGTGACAGACTTTCTCTGCTCCTGTGAATGAAGGTCCACCCTCAAAACCCAGCGGCCCATACCTAGGCGCTGCCTTCCTGTAGTAAACATTCAGGCTTTAGTGCTCCGGAGGTAGGAAGTGGGGGAGGAAGGAAGACTGTTCCGCTGGCTGCTGGGGCACATTTTCCCATAGAAACAATGTTGTAGGTCACAGTTCTGCCGTCTCAAAGTCTAGCTGCATAGGGGGCTACATGGCCTTCTAAGAGCTGGCCGGAGAATCTAACCAATATTTAAAACATCATTTTCTTTGGGGAAAATGCATTTTCAGTTTCAAACAACCAAGTCAGATATCAACTTCTGAGAACATAACTCAAGTCACAAGCAGGGACTGTCTGTCCCTTCCTAGCTCAGAAATGCTGACACCACAGAGAAGGGATGATATCTGTTACACCCAGGTAAACAACTAAATGTTAATCAGCCAAGAAAAAAAAATGAAAGAAAGAAAGAAAAAGATAGCAATCATTTCACCTTATACTCTGGGTGGTATAGAGGGACCAACCCTTCAGATGTGCAGCTTGAAGAATATGGTTGCAGGTTCTCCAGGGTTGATTAATCTCTGGCAACCAATGTGCACCAGCCAAGCTCAAGAGACTGTGTGCTGACAACCAGATTGCAATCCATTAAGAACTCAAGAACAGCTGGCTGAGCTGGACTAATGATTCACCCAGCCTCATACTCTCTGACAATGACTGTGAACTTCTGTGTTTTGTTCATTGTAAACTCTAGTGTTGAGCACACTGCCTAAATGTTGTAATTTCTCAACAAATGCGTGTTGAAATGAAGAGTTTGTGAATATTGTAATTCCCCACTACGTCATACACTTCAAAAAGGTGAGGAGGGATTTCTCTTGAATTTCCACTTATTCTATTTTTAAAACAACTTTCTTCTTAGGAAATCTATCTGGTTATTTTAGTTACCCCTTTCTATAACATGGTACGTCTACTAGACTAAGGTTTCAGGGGAAAATTAAACGCACGATTCTAGTTATAGTTTCATTGCCACTTTTTCAAATGTAGGGCAAAGTAATGCTTTCAGTTCTGTTTTCCACATTCGTAGCAAAGAGGTCTAACCAGCATTTTTTGGTTATGTGACTTTAGGAAATAGTCAACAATAACTCATGGTTCTCTTTCTTGGAATAGAACATAGCTCTAAGCTCAGTTTCTTTTAAATATACTTCATGCTAACAGTCCTAAATGCATTATCCCAAATCAGTTCAGAATGAAACTCATTTGCTATACTTCTGTCCACTCACATAGCTGTGTTCAATGTATCTTTTCTTCAGTTTAGACCCATCTGCTTGGTGTTTACTCCTCTGGAGCGTTTAAGGCCATCTTACTGTATTGATTTCTACCTGAGCTCATTTTTAGACAGTCCGTGGGAGTTTTAAATAAGACAAGTACTCCAGCAATAATCCTTGGGGGCTCCACTCTAAAACCAAAGAATCCATCTGGTTTCCTGGTATCAATAGCAGTGAGCAAAACTTGGGTGTTGGCCACTGTCCTGCCTCTTAATAGTTGTTTGACTCCAGGCAAGTCCTTTATTCTCGACTTTAAAATGGTATAAATAGTACCTGCCCCACCTCTCTTGCAGGATCAGGCCAAGCATTACATGAGATAATGCATGTAAAAGCACTCTAAAAATGCTAACTGACTGCGTAAGAGGCGGTATTAATATCTCCATCCGGGAGCTTGCTGTTCAAACCACTGTTTCCCTAAGCCAAGCCTGCTCTCTCCTCATTCATTCAAGTCAGTCAGCAGATATTTCAGTGCGTGTTTTTTGCAAGGCCTTCTCCCCACTTTCTTGGTAACTTAGGAGGGGAGTTTTATTTGTTTTTTTCCCCTCATTTAATGTGTAAATTGGTAGAAATTTTGTAATGTTCGCTGTTTCCATGCTTACTTATCCCACAAAGAAATGTGGCCAACTAGTGAAGCATGAGGCATGCTCGCGCATGCATCTGCAAAGGAAGAAGGCCAAGACACAACCTCCGTCTGCAGCTCTCTTCTGAAAGCAGGAATGCCTTCTTCTCCCACCCTGGAAGATACAGAAGGAAAGTCCAGTCCAGAGGGGGTGCAATGATTTGGTTCCCCGCTCCCCCCCCCCAGAAGCATTATACTGGAAACAGAATCCCCAAAGGAACAGTTTGGGGAGGTGGGGCCTACTGGCAGGTATTTAGGCCATGAGGGCTCCACCCTCATGAATTGATTAATGCCAATTACAAAGGGCTTGAAGCTGCAAATTCACTCTCTTGGTCTCGCAGGAGTTCTCTTGCCCTTCCACCTTCTCCCACAGATGGCACAGCCAAAAGGCCCTCATTAGATATGGTCACCCCTTAGACTTCCAGCTTCCAGAACCTCGAACCAAATCAATTTTTCTTTATAAATTGCCCAGTCTCAGTTATTCTGTTATAGTAACCCCAAATGAACTAAGACAGGGGTGTAGCTGAGCCCCAAATGAACTAAGACAGGGGTGTAGCTGGGAAGGACAGTGAGAAGGGAATCAAAGGTCACTATATAACCCCTCAACCAGTATAATAATAAATAGATTTACTTACATGAAAGTAGCTAATTGTGGCTTGGCACCTGTGGCTCAAGTGGCTAAGGCGCCAGCTACATACACCAGAGCTGATGGGTTCAAATCCACCCCGGGCCTGCCAAACAACAATGATGGCTACAACCAAAAAATAGCTGGGCGTTGTAGCAGGTGCCTGTACGTCCCAGCTACTTGGGAGGCTAAGACAGGAGACTCGCTTAAGCCCAGGAGTTGGAGGTTGCTGTGAGCTGTGACACCGTAGTACTCTACCCACGGTGACAGCTTGAGACTCTATCTCAAAAAAAAAAGAAAGTAGCTAATTGCAATTGCCTTTAATTTAGCCAGGGGTCAATTCTAGCAAAGAATAATTTCTTCTACTTTTAGAAGCCTCTGATGGGCAGTGCCTGTAGCTCAGTGGGTAGGGCGCTGGCCACATACACCAAAGTTGGTAGGTTTGAACCCAGCCTGGGCCAGCTAAACAACAATGACAACTAACAACAAAAAAATAGCCAGGTGTTGTGGCAGGCACCTGTAGTCCCAGGTACTTGGGAGGCTGTGGCAAGAGAATCGCTTAAGTCCAAGAGTCTGAGGTTGCTGTGAGCTGTAATGCACAGCACTCTACTAAGGGCAATATAGTGAAACTCTGTCTCAAAAAAAAAAAAAAAAGGAAAAAATAGAAGCCTCTGATGAAGGTTTGTAGATACTGTTTCCAAAGGAAAAATAAAAGGCCAAACACTTTTAGGGAAAAAGGGGAAAGACAAATTTGTAAAATGATTTAGCTGGATGGCAGGTTATGAAGGAGTAGAAAGGAAGAGATTAAAATGGTCCTTTCCCTCCTCCTCTGTAACTCAGATTAATTCTAAAAATAATCTAATCTCAGTAAGGGAAGCTGAGGAAAGACTCACGTCTCCACATTCCAAGTTTCATGATGTCCTTGGGGAGGAACAGAACAAAAGGGAGAGGGAGCTAGGAAACAGGAACTATTAAAGGTAATCTGGAGGAGGCCTCACCCACTCAGAAGAGGTGAGGTGAAATTAAAGGCCAGTCTAGCTGTGAGCAGACAGGCGCTTTCCATTCTTACTGTATTCTGAAGGCTCGTCAATTGTAATACATCAGCAAGGATTAGGCATCAATTTACCTTTTCAGTCTTACCTCCCACAAATTCTTCTGGCCATCCATATTTTACTCATTCAAATAAATTTTCTTTCTTTTTTTTTTTTTTTTATAGAGACAGTCTCACTTTATCACCCTTGGTAGAGTGCCATGGCGTCACAGCTCACAACAACCTCAAGTTCTTAGGCTTAGGCAATTCTCTTGCCTCAGCCTCCCAAGTAGCTGGGACTATAGGCACCTACTACAATGCCTGGCTACCATTTAGTTATAGTTTGGCCAGGGCTGGGTTTGAACCTGCCACCCTCTGTATATGGGGCCGGTGCCCTACCCACTGAGCCACAGGCACCGCCCCCTCAAATACATTTTTTTTTTTTTTTTGGCTGAAGCCGGGTTTGAACCCACAACCTTGGGCATATGGGGCCAGCACCCTACTCCTTGAACCACAGGCGCCACCCTCCTCAAATAAATTTTCATCTTTTCTTTTTCTTTCTTGAGACAGAGTCTCACTCTGTTGCTCTGGGTAGAGTACCATGGTGTCATCGTAGCTCACAGCAACCTCAAACTTCTGGGCTTAAGGAATCATCTTGCTTCAGCCTCCCTAGTACCGGGGACCATAGGTACCCACCACTATGCCCAGCTAGTTTTTCTATGTTTAGTAGAGATGGGGCCTTGCTCTTGCTGAGGTTGGTCTTGACCTCTTGAGCTCAGGCAATCCACCCGCCTCAGTCTCCCAGAGTGCTAGGATTACAGACATGAGCCACTGTACCTGGCCAGATGTTTCATCTTTTCAACATCAGGCTTCTTTCTTTGTATCAGCCACAGGTGGCTCTTTTGCAGGTGTTTCTTCGATTACATTTAATTCAGGTAAGTCTGTTTATTTTTTTTAAAGTTTACCCCATCTCTACAAAACCTTTAAAAATTAGCGAGGCATGTTGGCACACACCTGTAGTCCTTCACTCAGGAGGCTGAAGCAGTAGGATTGTTTGAGCCCAAGCTTTCAAGGCTGCAGTGAGCTATGATCATGCCACTTAACTCCAGCCTGGTAACAGAGTTAGACTCTCTAAAATTAAAATTTTTTAAAAGTGAATTATTTCAAACATATATGAAAACAGTATACATAATACGATCAATTTTTTATCTGAACAACTTGAGAGTAAGTTGCCAACATGGTGCCATTGAGATGCCTTGACCAGATACCCCTTCAAGGAAAGGATTTTTCCTCATCTGAGTTCAGCACAGTTGTCAGCTATCATTTCCTTAAGGGTTTGTCTTATTTGGGCAAGCTACCTTGCCCAAAGAGATGCACCTTTCCTGGAAAGCCCAAATCCAACAACTGATCAAGGCAAGGGCAGAAAGGCATGACCATTTCAGTCCTATGCACGGACGACTTTGATGGGCCATTTACACTCCAGAGCTCCCTGTGTGGGGTCAGCTGAGGCTATCAGCTTGCATCTCAGATTAACTTTCCCTCTGTCAATCCTATTTCCTTTCCCTCCCATTCACAGATGTTGGTACTAAGGGCTCTGTCTAATAAACATCCTGAACACTAAAGTCTGTCTCAGAGTTTGCTTCCTGGAAAACCCAAACAGCCTCAGTAGGAGCCAGGAGAGGTCTGAGAAAGCAGAGATAAGACAGGGTTTAGGGGCTGGTTTACTGGCTACCCAGCTGGGAAGGAGGACCACATCACTTCAGACAGACGGAGCACAGACAACCCCCAGCATAAACTGGCAGCCCAGGTATCAAGCTTTCAACCAGCAGTGAATTGGGATGATATTTCAGGGAGAGAGAATTTATTAGCTGCAGCAATACATGGTGGGAATAGTAACGATAAGGACAATGGGATTGGATGGTTATTGCTTAGGCCTGCTGAAGCTTTAGGGAAAGAAACCAAAAGGCTGAGAAAGTGACTAGCAGGCAACTGAGAACCAAATGAGAGCTTTCGCCAGAGGGTCTCTGACAGCACGTAAAATAGGTTTTCATAACCTGTAGTAAGAAGACAGAAAAAGTTGAGGATGAGACTCAGACTAAATCATTAGTGTAGCCAAGCTCCAAAGAAGGTTAAACTACCAACAAAATTAAGTGTCCTATGCCAGGGAAAGCATGAGACGCTGACATGTGGAATGAAGACATATTGCTTGATCCCCCCTGCTGGGAGAATATGGACTGAAGATCCCATTCTTGGGAAAGGAAAAGCACCCCCCGAAAAGGAAGAAAACTAAAAAGTAAGCTGAGTGAGTTGGAACAAAGAAGAGTCAGCTAGTTTAAGTTTAAGCTAGCCATTGCTAGCAGGCTTCTTGCCTTTTCTGAAATTCTAGCCTGTTGGGGATACAGCTTACAAACACCCTGCTGCATCTGTGGACTGGGCACCCTGCATTCTGAGGAGAATAATGGTCATAGAAAAGTCTATGACAAGTCCTAGAAAAAGATACATCTTCTAGGGCATTTCCTGCCCATTAAATAGGCAAGGCAGATACCCATTGTGGAGATTTGCATTTGCCTGGGGTGAGACCAAGAGAGTAGCTCAAGCTCTGATGTATGGGCAGAAGAGCTTATATCCCTTATAGCAGAGGAAAATCCTCGGTGGTGGTGATGGGAGGAAAATGCCTCCCTCCCACCAATCCCTCAGAGGAGCTTAACACTGATGGTGTTTTACTCCACAGAGAACTAGCAGAGCTTAACACCTCCCTAGAATCTGTGTGTGTGATCTCCAGCAGGAGGCTCTCCCAATATAAGGCTCAGATTTCAGATTACTGAAGGCCACCCTTAAGGTTAATTATATAACAATAGAAGCTGATATGATCACTCTGAGAAACTGCTGACATCTTTGTTCCCTCCCTCATTTTACCCTCTGGGTAAATAGACTTCAATAAAATCAGAGTAGAGCAAACACTGGGCCATTGCCAGAATCCCTCAACTGGGCAATGGACACTGGAGCTCCTACTTTTTCTTTTTCTTTTTTTTTTTTTTGAGCTCCCATTTTAAATTCTACTCTGTGTCCCTTGTCTTTCTTTACTGTCACTTCTAACTCTATATTTCTTCAGTTGATTGACGCCAGTTTCCATACGTCTCAGTGGACGCTGCTCTTGAGGTGGGACCCCAACACCCCTCCCCCCAGTAAATTTGAGTTCCCAGATTCCTTTTGCTCCTCCAAGCCTTGAGTTACCCTTTCATACTAAGAGCTACCTGCTTCCCTTTCTGGAGAGCAATGCAAAGGCCTCTCCCACAAGACAATGTGGGATCCCTCAGGATCTTCTCCTTCCCTCCTGCCTGTCCACTAAATCTCTAATTAGGGTTATGTTACAGCATAACCCACCTGGGAATATGCTGGCCTGATAAGAGAAGAAAGAAATCATACCCCAAAGTAGCAAAAAGATCTAGCCGCCATGGACTACAAGAGATGGAGGAGTAAGCATGGTTCTAGATTCTAAGGATGCTTGATCAAAGAGGATAGAATATAAAACTAGACAAAATTTGAGAGTACTCTCCAAAACGACATAATTACATTTTGACAAGGATCCTCAAGAATTGTTGTAAGCTTGCTAGTAAGATGTCTTCTAGGAGGAATGGAAAAAGTGATGGCCCATGCTAAATGAGGTTGCAATGCTATAAATGTCTTATAGCTGATAATAAAAGAAAGAATTAAGGCGAGGCCTGGTGGCTCATGCCTGTAATCCTAGCACTATGGGAGGCTGAGTCAGGTGGATTGCTTGAGCTCAGAAGTTGGAGACCAGCCTGAGCAAGGGTGAGATCTTGTCTCTACTGAAAATAGAAAAACTAGCAGGGTGTCGTGACAAGTCCCCATAGTCCCAGCTACGCTGAGCCCAAGAGCTTGAGGTTGTTGTGAGCTATGATATCACAGCACTCTACTCAGGGGGACAGTAAGACTCTGTCTCAAAAAAAAAAAAAAAGAATTAAAAGACTCAGGAAAATAAAAAAGGATAAAATACCTAGAGGTAAAATTCACAAAAGAATGTAGGACTTGTACACTATAGACTATAAAATATTGAATGACATTTTGTGGAAATTAAAGAAAACTTAAATAGAAAGATATTTTGTGTTTATGAATTGGAAGACAATATTTAAGATGGGAGTCATCTCCAAATTGATCTACCAATTCAATGTAGACCTTATCAAAATCCCCCCTGGCTGTTTTGCGATTAAAAAGCTGATTGTGAAATTCATATGGAAATGTGAGGGACACTGAAAAGCTAAAACAATCTTGAAAAAGAACAAACATGGAGCACTTACTTCCCAATTTCAAAGCTTAATAAAAAGCTACAATAATCAAAACAGTATGGTACTAGCATAAGCATAGATATGCAGATCAATAGAATAGAATCTAAAGTCCAGAAATACACACACACACACATACATACTTATGCATAGATTTGTGGATATCTTAGTTCATTTGTGCTACTATAATACAATACCTGAGATTGGATAATTTATAAAGAACAGACACTTATTTTCTCACAGTTCCAGAGGCTGGGAAGTCCAAAATAAAGGTGCTAGCAGGTTGGGTTGTTTAGTGAGGGATGCTTACTCTGGAGGGGAGGAAGACTGTGTCTTCACATGGCAGAAAGTGGAAGGGCAGAGACTGACCACTGCATGAAACCTCTTTTATAAGGGCCTAATCCCATTCATGGCCTAATCATCTCTTAAAGGCATGGCCTCTTAATGCTATCACATTAGTAACACCTGAATTTTGGAGGGGACATATTCCAACCATGGGAATGAATTTCCAATAAGTGCCAAAACAATTATATGACGAAAGAAGAGGATGATTTGTTTGTTAGTTTTGAACAAATGATGAGGACAACTAGATAGCTACATGTGAAAGAATTAAATGGGGGCTGGGTATGGTGGCTCCTACCTGTAATCCTAGGACTCTGGAAGGCCATGGCAGGTGGATCACCTGAGCTCAAGAGTTTGAGATCAGCCTGAGCAAAAGCGAGATACTCTCTCTACTAAAACCAGAAAAATTAGCCTGCTGTGTGGTGGGCAACTATAGTCTCAGCAACTCAGTAGGCTGAGGCAAGAGGATCACTGGAGCCCAAGTATTTGAGGTTGCTGTTAGCTATGATGACAAAACAGCACTGTCCAGGGCAACAGAGTGAGATTCTGTCTCAAAAAAATAAATACATAAATAAAATAAAAATAGATAAAGGGGGCAGTGTCTGTGGCTCAAAGGAGTAGGGCGCTGGCCCCATATGCTGGAGGTGGCAGGTTCAAACCCAGCCCCGGCCAAAAACTGCAAAAAAAAAAAAAAAAAAAAAGATAAAGGATTTAGAAAGACATTTCTCCAAAGAAGATACACAAATGGAGGCTGGGGGCAGGGGCTCACACCTGTGATCTCAGCACTCTGGGAGGCCAAGGCAGGTGGATTGCTTGAGCTCAGGAATTCAAGACCAGTCTGTGCGAGAGTGAGACCCCCCCCATCTCTACTTAAAGTAGAAAAACTAGCTAGTGTCTTGGTGGGCTCGTGTGATCCCAGCTACTTGGGAGGCTGAAGCAAGAGGATCACTAGAGCACTATGATGACAAAACAACACTCTACCCAGGGCAACTGAGTGAGACTCTATCTCAAAAAAAAAAAAAAAAAAGATATAAGATATACAGATGGGCTAGAACATGAAAAGAAATTCAAAATCATTTGTTATCAAGGAAATACTCATCAAACCCACAGCAGAATACCACTTCATACTCACTTGAATGCCTATAATTTAAAAAATGGAAAATGGTAAATGTTGATGAAGATTTGGGGAATTGGAACCCTCATTTTGCTGGTGGGAACTTAAAACAGTATAGACATTTTGGTAATTGATGAGAAAGTTAAACATAAAGTTACTTTTTGACCCAGCAATTTATTCTTATATTTTATACATATTTATGTACATATATAATATAATTTATTTCTCTATTATAGGAATATTATATATGATATGTACATAATATGTAAACATATTTACATATGTAATATGTTTATATATGATATGTATATATAATATGTAAACATATGTTAAATATGTTTACAAACACCTATACACAATTATTTAAGGGGGTATTGTTAATAGTAACCAAAAAGTAGAAACCACCCCAGTGTCCACCAACTGATGAAAGAATAAACAAAATATGATATATCCACATACTGGAACATTATTCAGCTGTGATAAAGGATGTGATGTGATACTTGCTACAGCACAGAAGAACCTTAAAAACATTACGCTTGTGACAGAAGGTAGACACAATAGGCTGTATATTCTATGATCTACATATTATGTAGAGATACTCTGTGACATGTCTGGAGTAGGCAAATCCATAGAGATAGAAAGTAAATTAGCATTGCCAGGGGCCGGTGGGAGGGGACGACAAGGAATAACTGGTAATGGGCATAGAGTCATATTTTGTGGTGATAAAAGTATCAAATTGACTGTGCTGATAAATATGCAACCTTGTAAATATATTAAAATCCATTGAATTGTACACCTTTTTTTTTTTTTTTTGAGATAGAGTCTCACCCTATCACTCCTTGGTGGAGTGCTGTGGCATCATAGTTCACAGCAACCTCAAACTCTTGGGGCTTGAGCAATCCTCTTGCTGGAACTATAAGCTCCCGCCACTAAGCCTGACTAGTTTTTCTTTTTTCTTTTCTTTTCTTTTTTTTTTTTTTTTTTTTTTGAGACCTTGGTAGAGTGCTGTGGCATCACAGCTCACAGCAACCTCAAACTCTTGGGCTTGGGTGATTCTCTTGCCTCAGCATCCCGAGTAGCTGGGACTATAGTCACCCACCACAATGCCTGGCTATTTTTGTTGTTGTTGTTGCAGTTTGGCTGGGGCTGGGTTTGAACCCACGACCCTCAGTATATGGGGCTGGTGCCCTACTCCCTGAGCCACAGGTGCCGCCCTATTTTTGTTGTGGTTGTTGTTATACTTATCATTGTGGTTTAGCTGGCCTGGGTCACATTCGAACCCACCACCCTTGGTGTATGTGGCTGGTGCTGTGATCGCTGTGCTATGGGCGCCAAGCCAGCCTAGCTAGTTTTTCTATTTTCAGTAGAGGCAGATCTCACTCTTGTTCAGGCTGGCCTCAGCCTCCCAGAGTGCTAGGATTACAGGGTTGAGCCACAGGGCCTGCCCCCAAATTGTACACTTTAAAATGATGAGTTTTATATATGTAGCATATGAATGCTATTCCAATTTTTAAAAAAGTGCTCAGAGAAGTGGGCACATTAGTATGGCCAGAAAACCCACCAGATGGCTATATTATGGAAGGATTTGGAGGATATACCATCTACCAAGGCAATAAAGAGTGAATTGGAGAATAGACACTAGGATCACTAAGAAGGTCAGTGGTGTTTCTTTTTCAGGCCAGACTGATGATAGGAGATGCTGTTATAATCCTAGCGCTCTAAGAGGCTGAGGCAGGTGTATCCCTTGAGCTCAGGAGTCTGAGACCAACCTGAGCAAGAGCCAGACTCTGTCTCTACTAAAAATAGAAAAATAGGCAGGCATTGTGGCAGGTGCCTGTAGTCCCAGCTACTTGAGAGACCGAGGCAGGAGGATTGCTTGAGCCCAACAGTTTGAGGTTACTGTGAGCTATAATGGCACCACACTCTACCCACGGTGACACAGTGAGACTCAAAAACAAACAAACAAGTTGTTTATTAGTAGTAGAGATAGTAGAAACCAGAAATAATTGAACTGGGCAGCAGCAGCAACTGTTAGAAACCATATGAATGCAATTATTATAATGATCAACAAGGTCAAAGTGGCACTCGGGGCACTTGACCTGCTGAGAGCAGTGAAGGTGGGTAATAAAACATGGTGTCTCTTGCTGAAAAATAGTTGGGCAGCCAACAAGTGGACTGCTCAATCAGTACAAGCCAATGAAAACAAGGAATCTGGAGGGAATGGAACTATTTGGGAGCAAAGTTTTTGTATCTGATCTACATATCGTGTAGCAATATTATGTGCAATTAAGTTGGTATTAATCTGAACTAGATTGCTATAAATTAAGATATTAATCATGATCCCAAGGGCAACCGCTAAGAAAGTAACTCTTAAAATATATATTGTATTTTTGGCAGGCAAATTTAAATGGTACATTGGAAAATATCTGTTTTATTTTTTTGAGACAGAGTCTCACTTTGTAGTCGTCAGTAGAATGCTGTGATTTCAGACCTCACAGCAAACCTCAAATTCTTGGGCTCAAATCATCCTCTTGCCTCAGCCTCTCAAGTAGCTGGGACTTCAAGCGCCCACCGCAAATCTTGGCTAGTTTTGGAGACAGTGTCTTGCTCTGGCTCAGGCTGGTATTGAGCTCCTGAGCTCAAGCACCCTCCTCGGCCTCCCAGAGTGCTAGGATTACAGGCGTCAGCCACCTCACCTGGCCTGGAAAATACATTTTTGACATAAAAGAGGACAGTTTAAAGGAGAAATCAAAAAACAAAAAAGATATGAATTATAGCAAAGACATAGCAAAATGGCAGATGTGAACCCTCATGTAAAATAAATCAGCCTGCTGGCTTTGCCTCCGTCACCAATCACATCATTGCTAGCACAACGGATACAAATGAAGAGGCCATGGTGCAAAAATCGAGGCTCTTCTGAGCCAAGAGCAGGGGTTCCCACTTATCAGGGCTAACATAGCTGGATACCGCCTGATATTCAACTTGACGGCAAAGAAACCAGTGCTGAGCTCCTGACACGGCACCATTCCTCCTGGAGACCAACCAGTTGGTGGCAAATTGACTATTTGGGGACCCTTTCACACTGAAAGGGCGAATGATTCATTCTGACAAGAATGGACACATATCCTGAGTGTCTTGCCCTCAGAATTCACCCTGAGCTTATGGAATGTTTGATCTACTGGTAGGGTAGCTCACGTAACACTGCATCAGACCAAGGGACCCAATTCATGGCAAAGAAGGTGTGGGAGTGAACCCATGGCCATGGCCCCTACTGATTATATTACTTACTGTGCCCTGGTGCTGGCCTGACAGAGCACTGGAGTTCCTTGCTATCGGCACAGCTGATGCTCCAGCTTAGGTGCGATGCTCTGTGAGGATGGAGTGCCATCCTCCAGGGTACATTACACACATTGAGTCAAAGATTTCTATGTGATGTTGTGTCCCTACCAGGGAGAGTACATGGATCGGGGAAGCAAAATACAGAAATAGGATCAGTGCTGCTGATCATCACTCCCAGTGACCCCACAGGGAATTCATCCTTCCTGCTGCTGCTATTCCAAACTCTTCAGGGTTAGGGGACCTGATTCCTAAAAGGTATATATTTCCCACCAGGTGATGCAGCAAAAGTCCCTTTGAATTACAGTCAAAAGAGGTGCCTGGGCACTGTCAGCTCCTAGTGTCCAGACAAGCAGGCTAGAAATAGGGCAATAGTCTTCCAGGAATATTGGCCCTGACCTTCTGGAGTAGGTCTCCTTATGTTTTCCAATAAGAGTAGGGAAGAGCGTTTTGGTACCCAGATGATCTACTTGGATGCCTCCTGTTATTCCCCTGTATCGTTGTGATGGTAAATGGATAACACGTCAACTCTCGAACTTAGACCTCTCTGGGATGAGAATCCAGATTGTGTCCCCAGGTAAGTTTTTTGAGGCTGAGGAAGAGAAGAATTTAGAAAGACTTAGAAGCTTGTTTTTTTTTTTTTTGTAGAGACAGAGTCTCATTTTATCACCCTTGGTAGAGTGCTGTGGCGTCACAGCTCACTGCAACCTCCAACTCCTGGGCTTAGGTGATTCTCTGGCCTCAGCCTCCCAATAGCTGGGACTATAGGTGCCCACCACAATGAGCAGCTATTTTGTTGCAGTTTGGCCGGGGCCAGGTTTGAACCCGCCACCCTTGTTATATGGGGCCGGGCGCCCTACCCACTGAGCCACAGGTGCCAGCCATAGAAGTTTTGATTGTGGCCCCAGAACCAGCTACCATCAGAGGTAGCTACAGTTTGTCCTACAAATCTTCCTTGTCTAAGTTTCCCTGGGGAAGAGGCCTACTAGAAACGTGGAGAGGCTACAAACAAGGGCGATCGGAAGTGAATCTGAAATCGGCATGAGAGTGAACATGGAGATGAAGCCGCTGAGTTCCCCTTCATGGAGAGACTGCTTGTCCCAACTACTGGGAGTCCTGTCAGCAGAGCCATATAGCTGCAGACAGCCACCTCACCCCAACACAAACATTTTCGGGGACAGTCTATATCCAGTGGTTTTCAAGGTATAGTTTGAAAGTCCAGTCCTTCCAGGGTGGTTTGGGACAACAAAGAAAGATCATTGCCATGCCAAAGCTCCTTGCTGGGTCCTTTTTACATAACACTTGCTTTCCTTCTGTGTGAGGCTGCTTCCTCCTCTGCCCTTGCACAGGTGTGGATCCCTAATAAACATCCTGGACACCCAACTCTGACTCAGAGTCTTCTTCCTGCAGAGCCTAAACTGTGAAAACGCCCTATGAGCCCCCAATACTTTCATATTTAGCACATAATGCCAGTACAGTCATCAAAATCAGGAATTTCCCATTGACATGTCACTATCCGATCCTCACACCATGTTTTGTCTCTCCTCCTGATACAACGTCCTCTGTATCTCTCCTGCCCAGAAATCACGCCTGCATTTAGTTGTCCTGGCCCTTCGGTCTTCTTCAGTCTTAAACAGTTCCTTTGTCTTTCTTTTGCTTTCATGACCTTGATACTTGTCAAGATTACGGTCTACGTATTTTTATAGAATGCCCTTCAGTGTAGGCGTGTCTGAAGTTTTATCCTGGTGAGAGTCGGGCTGTGCATCTCTGGCAGAATGATCAGGGAAGTGACACGGTGTTCTCGCTGCGCCCTGTCAGGTGGCACAACGTGTACATTTGTCTCCGCGCTAGGGCAGCTCCCTTTGATCACTTGATTAAGATGGTGTCTGCCAGGATTTTCCCCTGTAAAGTTACTCTTTTTCTCTTTGTGATGAAGTATTTTGTGGGGAAGTACTTTGAGGCTATGTAAATATCCCATTCCTCATCAAACTTACAATTTATTCTTTTCTTTTATTTATTTATATCTATGGTGGCTGAGATATAGATATTTTATTCAGGGGGCTATAAACCATGATTGTCATTATTTTGAGGTTCAAATTGGTTCACATTCGGCCAGTGGGAGCCCCTTCAATTTGGTTTCTTTATTCTGTTGATGTGTATAGTCATCCTTCCTCTTGCACGTCCTCATTCACTGCACAAGATTTTTTTTTTTTTTGAGACAGAAGACTCAAGCTGTCCCCCCTGGGTAGAGTGCTGTGGCATCACAGCTCACAGCAACCTCCAACTCCTGGGCTCAAGCGAGTCTCCTGCCTCAGCCTCCCAAGTAGCTGGGACTACAGGTGCCCACCACAAGGCCCGGCTATTTTTTTTTGGTTGCAGCCATCATTGTTGTTTGGTGGGCCTGGGCTGGATTCGAACCCGCCACCTTAGGTATACGTGGCTGGTGGCTTAGCCACTTGAGCCACAGGCGCCGAGCCAAGATATTTTGTATTTTCCCCACCTCAGTCCTTTTCCAAGGTGCCTTAATTCCTTCCGGTGGAGAATGGTATTTTGAAATCAACATCTGAGCCAGGCACAGCAGCATGTGCCTATGATCCTAGCATGTGCCCAGCTAAGGCAGGAGTATTCCTTGCTTGACCCAGGAATTCCAGACTAGCCTGGGAAACATAGTGAGACACTGTCCAAAAAAAAAAAAAAGAAGAAGAATAAGCCACGCCTGGTGGCTCACACCTAAAATCTTAGCACTGTAAGAGGTTAAGGAGGGCAGATTGCTTGAGCTCAGATGTTCGAGACCAGCCTGAGCAAGAGTGAGATCCTGTCTCTATTTAAAAAATTAGAAAAACGAGCTGGGCATAGTGGTGGGTGCCTGTAGTCCCAGTTACTGGGGAGGCTGAGGCAAGAGGATGGCTTGCGCCCAAGAGTTAAGAGATTGCTGTGAGCTATGATGCCACAGCACTCTACCTAGCACAACAAAGAGAGAGAAAGAGAAAGGAAAGGAAGGGAAAATAAAGGAAAAGAAAAAAAAAAAAAAGAAAGAAAAGAAAAGAAAAAGAAAAAAGAAACCAAGGTCTGGGCATCTGGGCATTATGTGTATGTGTTGTTAATGTTACTGTGCTCAAGCCCCTTTGCCTCTTGGTGGACAGAGCAGGGAATGTGTAGGTATATGTGTGCACGTACATATAATATATATTTATACGTACGCTTACACATGCACACATTTATTATACAACTATAATTTATATCCCTTTATGTATATTCAAAATCATGAGTTCACACTGATCCCTTTTTACTCCAATGCCAACTAGTTCTTCTAGTTTTTTCACTTTCCATATACGTAACTACCATCTCTACCAGCGAGAACCCTGACTTTCATTATCCTAATACGATGATTTAATCAAGCCTCTGTGTGTAAACAATCTCCTATGACTGCCTGCACTATTGTAAAATATACATCTGACCTTCATCCGAAGTTCCTGATGTAGAGTTCCTAAAACCCTTGTAATTTCCTGAGCAATGGGGGTGTTAGGAAAAATCTTTTGTTCGGATATTTGGTCTTTGACCCTGGTTCCTGAGAGCTCCTAAGACCTGTGTAATTTCCTGAGTGGTAGGAGCTCTGACACAGAGCTCCTAAATCCCTTGGAATTTCCTGAGATAGGAGCATCTTTTTTTAATGAGGCAACTCTTGGTGGGCTGCTGCTTGGCCTCAGGATGGGGGCCGGCTTCCAGGGGAACTAACCAGGGAGTTGGAAGCTTGGAAATTTCAGCCCCACCTCCTGACCCCTTGATAGGGGACAGGGGCTCAAGGCTGAGTAGATCACCAGTGGCCAATGATGTAATCACACATGCCTTTATCATGAAGCCCCCATAAAAACCCAGAAGGACAGGGTATGGAGAGCTTTCGCTAGTGGAGCATGTGGAGGTTTCCGGAGAGTGGGGCTCCCAGGGGAGGCATGGAAACCCTTCTCCCACACCCTCCATCTGATTGTTCATCTGTATCCTTCCTAATATCCTTTATGATAAACGAGTAAACATTAGTCACGTGTTTCCTTGACTCTTTTGACCACTTCAGCAAATTAAGAGAACCCAGGGTGGGGGTCGTGGGAACCCCAATTTACAGCCAGTGGGTTGGCAGTACAGGTCACAACCTGGGAATTGGCATCTGAAGTACAGACCTGACACTGTTTCCATGTAGCTAGTATCAGAATTGAATTATAGGGCACCCAGCTGGCATCGGCTGCAGAATGTAGTGTCAGAAGCTTTGTTGTGTTAAGTGACTGAGAGTAGGGAGCCAGAAAAGCACTTTGGGGTTTTTTCCTCTCTCTTACACTGCTCCCTCCTCCTGAGGTAGACACGCTCCCCAAACGCCCTGGGTTGCTGCCCTGCCCAGATTCCCTTTTGTCCTGCCTGGGCTCAGGTGCCCTGAGCTGGACCAGCCCCTGCACGATCATCTCCCCACCTTCCCCACCCATCTTTTTTTTTTTTCCACCCAGCTTGAGGTCTGAGTCCCTTCTGGTCTTCCTCTCTTGCTCACCCCTACCCCAGCTGCACGGATAGCTGTCTCACCCACCTTGGCTCCCTACACCTGGCACCAGGCTGTTTCTCGGTGGGGACTCCATCTTAGCCTTCTTAAGATGCCAGGGGTGGTGTCCTCTCCTTGTGGAAGAGCCTCGTCACCCCAGACAGGCCAGCCTCCACACAGAAGCCTTTCTCTTCTGTCTCAGGCCCTGCCTCCTGTGTCAGGCTGGCCTCCTACCCAGAGCCCCCCCCCCACACACACACACCTCTCTAGATCACTGCACCTACCATTAATACCCAGGTCGATTGGCCCCACAGGATGGTTCTGGACCAATATGTGCAGGAAGGGGAGGGAAGAAAATAGAAAGGTAAAGGAAGAAGCTGCAGACCACTAATTCATGTTTCAGGATCATTTTTATTAGACTCATTTCTTTGTGATTCGCTCCCGTTTTGGTTTTTGGCTAGATTTATTTCTGTCATTGTGTCTGTTAAATTTATATTCGCCAGGAGCGCCAAAGCTACCTGCTCAGCCACCATCTCTGTGAAAGCCACCGTCTCTCCTCTTCTAATGGACCCATCACGGCTCACGTAAGCCCTTGCAAACAGGTTGCTCAATTAAAAATTTACTTCATTGTCTGGATGCAGTGGCTCACTCCTGTAATCCTAGCATTCCCGGAGGCTAAGGGAGGTGGATTACTGGAGCTCAGGAGTTCAAGACCAGTCTGAACAAGAATGAGACCCCTGTCTCGACTAAAAACAGAAAAATTAGCTGGGTGTCATGGTGGGTATCTGTAGTCCCAGCTACTCGGGAGGCTGAGGCAGGAGGATCACTTGAACCTAGGAGTTTGAGGTTGCTTTGAGCTATACCGAGGCCACAGCACCCTAGCCTGGGCAACAGAATAAAACTCTGTCTCCCAAAAAAGAGAAAAAGTTCCCTTCTCTTACTACTTAGGGGCACATGTATTGGGAAAAGGGCATCTTTTTTTTTTTTTTTTTTGCAGTTTTTGTCCAGGGCTGGGTCTGAACCTGCTACCTCTGGCATATGGGGCTGGCACCTTACTCCTTTGAGCCACAGACGCCACCCGGAAAAGGGCATCTTGCTTAAACACTTCCCACTTCTTCCCCCTCTTTCCTGTTTTCCTCTTTCTATCAGAACTTTTCTTAATCTTGCTAAGTTAGTTTAAAGGAGACCTCAGTTGCCCCTAACTTTCTCCTGGATATTTTCTCATAGGAAGACACTTCAAATCTCTTAAATCTATATAACCCCCAGATCCAGGGAAGACTAGATTATTCCCCTTCCTCGAGCATCCTCCAAGCTGTTCTACCTCTGCTGTGCCATATTCTTCCACCTGGTCCATTTTCCCACTGCACCCCCAAGGTCAGATCCTATATATCCTTCAAAGTACACTTCATGTGCTGTCTCCTCCAGCCTTTGCCAATCTTCCCAATTGTGGACCCTTGTAGAACTTTGTAGGTGTTGACGCCATGTATGCTTTTCTGACTTATGAGTATATATTCTAATTACTATTCCTAGGAAACCAGAAACTAGTTCCCTGTAGGCCGCTACCATTACTTTTTCATCTCTTTATTCCCTAGAGGCCTTGACCATAGTAGAGGCTCTACACATGTTTGTCAGATTGAAATATAAAGATTTATATGTTTTATATTAATTTTCATTTGCGTAATATACTCTTGCAAACAATTCAACTTCCTAGTAGTCCTTTCTGGCATGAGATTTAAATTTCCTACCTCTTGAAAGAGAAAGATGTTTACTTTTCTCATCTGAAGGACAGGCAAGTAAAAGTGTTTGTCTTTTTTCCAACATGATACCATGGGGTGTGTCAGTATACTAAGAGATAAAATCTATTCTAAACAGAAATTCTTTCTTGCCTCTGGAATCCTGTATTTTTATCCTGCCCAAATGGCATACCGCTCTAACTTTTCAAGTCATGAAATATTGACAGTTTCTCATTTTCTCGACAATATAGGTATTAGTTTACATATTGGAAAACAAAATCATATTTTTATCTACAGAGAGATGGCCCCAATTTCCCACTGCCTGTAGGAATTATGTAACTATAATAGGAGACCGACCTGTTTCTTTTGTGTTGGTCTTAGCCTGAATTCACATAATCTGCTCCAAAGTAGGGCATTATTGAAACTCTAGGCTATTATGTTGTATTTTTTTTTTCTTCATTAGACTGTAAACACTTTGACCTAGAGGTATTTTCCAACTTCCTTGTATAACCTTCTTACAGTTCTTAAGATAATAGCGCCAAAGATGTGCAATGAATGATTTCACCAAATTTGTCTCCGAGTTCTTTGCTTGCTTAGACTGTCCAACTAAGCTTGTTGTTTAGTAACCAAAATTAACAGACTTTGGAGTTTTCCTCGTGCTTGGTCCTACTGCTATTAGACTTCTGTTCATCCCTGGTAGCCTGATAGACAATGCCACCCAAGTTATTAGAGTTGGCAGTGTAAAGAATTTCAAGCCTCTCTTTATATATCATGCCTTGAAATTGGAAGCTCTGAGTGATGAAAAAATGATTGGGGACCATGAAGCTTTCCTGGGCACTAAGAGAAACTTTTACTGGCAATTATTTATAGAAGGATGAATTATGGGCCCCCCAAGAGATGTCCGCATCCCAATCCCTGGAATCTGTAACTCAGGGCTCAGCCCAAACTGGGCCTTCTTTGATGATAACAAAATGTCGAGTCACCATGTAGGTATAACTAGGCCCCAAACTGCAAGTCAGGTAGCCCAGGCATGCACAACAGAAAGAGCTAACAATGGCTCAGTGCCTGTGCTCAGTGGGTAGGGTGCCGGCCACATGCACCAGGGCTGGTAGGTTCAAACCTGGCCCAAACTGCTAAACAACAACAACAACAACAACAAAAATAACTGGGCATTGTGGCAGGTGCCTGTAGTCCCAGCTACTTGGGAGGCTGAGGCAAGTGAATCACTTGAGACCAAGAGTTTGAGGTTGCTGTGACCTGCCACAGCAAGGCATTCTACCAGGAGCAACATAGTAAAGCTCTGTTTCAAAAAACAAACAAACAAAAAAAACAACTAACAACTAACAACTCTTAAAACCAACAATTTCCCCTTGGAACCAAGAAGATTGGAACATGACTAGAACCCGAATCCCAGAATTCTTTCAGGATCAAGGGGTCCGAATGACTGGAAAATCCAAGGTTAAAATCCACCTCAACATACCTTACCATAAATGGCCAAACTTGAAGCCCTCTAATCCGAGCCTGCTAAGCCAACATTCCAAAATCCTTTCCCTTGCCGTCTGACTACAGAAGCTTTTCCCACATCCCAAACTGGGGAGAAAGATTGAGCCCCCTGCGGTCTCCTTGGTGGGTGGTCTTACAATAAAGCCTTTTGTTTCTTCAAAAACTGGTGCCTTAGTATTGGTTTCCATACATACCATTTGCTTGATAACATTACCTTATATGGCAAAAAGGATGTTGCAGATGTGATTAAATTAAGGATTTTGAAATGGGGTGATTATTCTGGATTATTTGATGGGCCTTGAATGCCTTACATGTACCCTTAGAGGAGAGAAGAAAAGGGAGATTTGAGAGAGGAGGAGAAAGCAACGTGACCAGAGACACAGAGATTTGAGTGATGTTGCCCCAAGCCAATTAGCACCCAGAAACCATGGAATGGGGTTTCCCTACCCCTTTCCTCTGGAAGGATCACAGCTCTGCCAATGCCTTTATTTGACTCACTGAGATTGAGAAACTTACTTCTAGCCTCCAGAAGTGAGAAAGAGTAAATATTTGTTCTTTCAAGCTGCCACGTTTATCATAGTTTGTTACAACAGCTACAGGAAATTAATAAAGTATCTTAACTCTCAAATATTTCTATCTTTTCTTTTTTCCCGCTTTCCTTCTTTATATACATTTTAAGTTCCCATTTTATTCTTGTTTGTTTGTTTATTCGAGACAAAGTCTCACTTGTCACCCTCTGTAGAGTGCTATAGCATCATAGCTCATAGCAACCTCAAACTCTTGGGCTCAAGCAATCCTCTAGCCTCAGCCTCCCAAGTAGCTGGGTCTACAGGCGCCCTGCCCTCCACCACACCTGGCTATTTTTAGAGACGGGGTCTTGCTCTTGTTCAGGCTGGTCTCGACCCCATGAGCTCAGGCAATCCACCTGCCTTAGCCTCACAAACCATTTTATTCTTTATTTTCTTCCTAGTAGATTTTCTCTGTGGGTATCTCTAAGATATTTATAGTCTATTCAATTTCTTTAGATGTTGTATTTCAAACCAATTTAATAAACACTGAGTGACCATCTGCTATGGGCCAGGAATTGTTTAGGCCCTTTGGGAGAACAAAAAGAAAAAATACAGGCTCGACGCCTGTGGCTTAAGTGGCTAAGGCACCAGCCACATACACCCTGAGCTGGAGGGTTCTAATCCAGCCAGGAGTCACCCAACAACAATGATGGCTACAACTGAAAAATAACCGGGCATTGTGGCGGGTGCCTGTTGTCCCAGCTAATTGGGAGGTAGAGGCAGAATCGCTTGAGCCCAGGAACGGGAGGTTGCTATGAGCTGTGATGCCACAGCACTCTACCCAGGGCGACAGGTTGAGGCTCTGTCTCAAAAAAAAAAAAAAAGAAAAGAAAAGAAATAATATAAACCCTATCATTAAGTATGTGTAAATTAATTGTGAAACATTTTAAGTAATGCTGTGACCCAATGTGCAATAAAATGTAAAGAAAAAAAATGGCAGAAAGCACTATAGAAACTCAGAAAAGTAAGAAATCTGTGAGAAGAACAGAGGTGACTGGTGGGTTTTATTGAATAGATACATTTTGAAGACAAAAGGAGAGGAGTTTAGATTTCATCCTCTGGGCAGGAGAAATTTGATAAAGAATTTTTATTTTTCTTAGCCTCTCAAATCATATGAGCCCTCTTCACTTTAATTTCTTTTTGTATTATAAAAAATAATCTGGCTATTCTTAAAACATTTTAGACACATAGAAGTTATTTAAAAATTTCCCTATAATCCCATTACAATCCCAGAGGAAAGCTTTGCTAACAATTTAGATTATATTCTGGCTCAGTGCCTATGGCTCAAGTGGCTAAGGCGCCAGCCACATACACCTAAGGTGGCAGGTTCAAATCCAGCCTGGGCCCGCCAAACAACAATGATGGCTGCAACCAAAATATAGCCGGGTGTTGTGGCAGGCACCTGTGGTCCCAGCTACTTGGGAGGCT
>NW_003852406.1:4767890-4768962 GCF_000181295.1 Otolemur garnettii | reverse complement strand
TAGAAATGGAATCATACTATGAGCACTCTTTTGTGACCTGCCAGTAAAGATTTTTGAGCTAAATGAAAAGAAAAGCCATATTTTAGGATGATTAATCTTATGACAACATGTACTTAGAACTCTAAATCTTTCTAATTACATTATGAACTGTACTGAGAAAAGAAATGGAAACAAAGAGAGAAAAGACTATTATAATAATCTGAGCAAAAATTAGAGTAGGGGCTATGGCAGTAGCTCATAAGATCAGGGCATGAGGGCGGTGCCTGTGGCTCAAAAGGGTAGGGCACTGGTCCCATATGCCAGAGGTGGTGGGTTCAAACCCAGCCCCCGCCAAAAACAGCAGAAAAATAAAAAATAAATTAAAAAAAAATCAGGTTTTGAGAAATTCTATTATTTTAAGATCTTCGCTCACATAATTAAAAACTATATCCCCCTCTTGACCTTTGAGAGAAGGAAAAATATGAGTACATTTATTGGCATTTTAAGATAGTTCTACATGCTTTGATTATAGTAATCACCAGTCTAAAAGGGAAGAAATTGCTTTCTAAGCAGTGTGAGCAGGTCTGAGGCAGTATTTTGTGAGTAATGATAACTTTTCTGATTATACAATCATTACATAATTATAAAAGCATTTGTAGAGGGTGCCGTCTATGACTCAAAAGAGTAGGGCACCGGCCCAATATGCCAGAGATGGTGGGTTCAAACCCAGCCCTGACCAAAAACTAGTAATAATAATAAAAAAAAGCATTTGTAGAAACCATGAAAAATATGAAAAAGTAAAACAAAAAATAAAAACCACCCAGAATTCTATTATTCAGCTAGAACTACCATATACGTTTTGGTTTATTTTCTTTCAGACATTCTCCTGTGCAAAGAGATGTACATACATATACTTTCTTCAAAAATGAAATTGGGGAGACTATACCTGAGATCCTGAAGCCAACGATGTAGTCTAAGGTTGATTCTTGCTCCTGTCTCCCCAGCTGCACAGCCAGCGCCTTCCTCTGCTCTCCCCATCCTCAGTCCTGTCCATTCGCCCTCTACACAGTCTTCTCCTTCACACCTCTTAGCA
>NW_003852406.1:4765254-4767055 GCF_000181295.1 Otolemur garnettii | reverse complement strand
AGACTCCTGAGACCCAATGATCCTTCTCTCTCAGCCTCTTGAGTAACTGGGAGGACAGGTGTGTGCCACCACGCCCGGCTAATTTTTCTCTTTTCCATTTTGATAGAGAGGAGGTCTCAATATATTGCACAAGCTGGTCTATAACTCCTAGCCTCAAGCAATCCTCCTGTCTCCATCTCCCAAAGTGCTGGAATTACAGGCATGAGCCACCGTGCTCAGCCTGTTGGAATAATTTTCTTTTCATGGGCATTTTGATCGGTTCCAATTTCTAGCTGTTACAAATGTCAAGTTAACAAAAAAAAAAGTTTCTCTAGCTCCCTGGGAGGCCAAGGTGGGTGGACTGCCTGAGCTGGGTTCAAGACTAGCCTGAGCAATTTTTAGTCACCCATCTCTAAAAATAGTCAGGCATTGTGTCAAGTGCCTGTAGTCCCAGCTACTCCGGAGGCTGAAGCAAGACATTCATTAGAGCCCAAGAGTTAGAGGTTGCTGTGACACCATGGCATTCTACAAAGGGTGACATAGTGAGACTCTGTCTCATAAAAAAAAAAAAAAAACACACACACACACACACAAAACAGTCAACCAGGAAACCAAAAATACACAAAAATGTCCTGAAAGCAAATAATTTAAATAATCACATACAATTAAAGTCTATAGACATTTGATGATTAAATGGATCAACTCCCGACTATGTTGTTTCCAATATTTTTCTGTACTGTAAGTAATCTTATAATGACTCTCTTGTGGGCGGCACCTGTGGCTCAAAGGAGTAGGGCACTGGCCCATATGCCGGAGGTGGCAGGTTCAAACCAGCCCTGGCTAAAGACTAATCAATAAAAGCATTTGTAGAAAACATGAAAAATATGAAAAAGTAAAACAAAAAATAAAACCCACCTAGAATTCTATTATTCAGCTACAGCTACCGTATACGTTTTGGTTTATTTCCTTTCAGATATTTTCCTGTGCAAAGAGATGTACATACATATACTTTCTTCAAAAATGAAACTGGGGAGACTATACCGGAGATCCTGAAGCCAACGATGTAGTCTAAGCTTGATCCTGGCCCCTGTCCCCCCAGCTGCACAGCCAGCGCCTTCCTCTGCTCTCCCCATCCTCAGTCCTGTCCATTCGCCCTCTACACAGTCTTCTCCTTCACACCTCTTAGCAGATGCAGGTCTCAAGTCCGCTGACTTGTAAAGACACGAGCGGGTCTCCTTTTGTCCTTCCCTCCCGAAGCTCTTCCTTCAAATTAAGCCTTTCCTGGAGAGTCCCACACCCATCACTGCCACCCAGTGACCACCAGGTTCAGCCCCCACCAGCTGAAGTCTGGTCTCTTCCCCTGACCAGGACTCACCACCCTCTATCACTCACAGTCAATCCTCAGCTGCCAAACCCAGAGGACATCACTGGATTAATTTGCTTGAATTCCAGACAATGAATTTGGCGGTGGTGGCACAAGGAAGGAATTCTTTGGTAGAAATGTAAGGATGTAGAATCTTTTTTTTTATTTTTTGAGACAGAGTCTCACTTTGTCGCTATTGGTAGATGTTCCATGGCATCACAGCTCACAGCGACCTCTAACTCTCGGGCTCAAACAATTCTCTTGCCTCTGCCTCCCAAGTAGTTGGGACTACAGACACACACCACAACGCCCAGCTCTTTTTAGAGGGGAGGTCTTGCTCTGGCTCAGGCTGGTCTCAAACCTGTGAGCTCAGGCCGTCCACCCGCCTCAGCCTCCCAAGTGCTGGGATCGCAGGTGTGCATTTGGAAACAGTAAGGCCCAGAGACCCTTGAAACCACT
>NW_003852406.1:4756373-4765056 GCF_000181295.1 Otolemur garnettii | reverse complement strand
TCAGAGACTGCAGGAGCACAGAGAAAGAAACACGTTTCACTCTAGGACCTTCTTACTCCCTGGGATTCCAGAAACTCGGAGTGAAAGCCAGCCCCCAGCTTAGCTTCCATTGCTGCAGAGAAGACTATCATGGCAGAAAAACCAGGAACACCGACGGAGACGGTGACACTTGAAAGTCAAAGTACCCAAAGTCCTCAGCATGGAAAGGAGAATGAAGAAACGCAGGCACCAGAAAGGCGCTCTGGCCAGATAGTTCCATCCTGGAGTGAGGATGACATCCGGGTGTTCCTGGAAGAATGGGAATTCCTCCAACACCGAGGGCTCTTTAGGAAGAAGACTCAGAAGCTGCCCAAGGCAATTGCCTGGCGTCTCAGGAAGAGGGGCATAGAGAAAAGCCCGCACCAGTGTCTCCAGATGATGCTAAGTTTACAAGATTTGTACTGGAGTATTCACGAGGCCAACCAGAAACCAAGGCGTGAACTCTTGCCGTGTCCTTATGGACAGGCCTTACACAGGCTCTTGGGATCTAACTGGGAGCACGATCGCTTGCCAGGTCCTCCCTATGAAGAAACAGCCAACCTTCCACCTCCCCTCTGGGAGGTGCAGGCGAATGGCTTCCCTGTACCCCCTCCGGAGCGGCCTTGGTTTCCCCCACCTGTGATCTTCGTGCAGAATCCTCAGGGACCTGAAGGGAGCCCTTGGGCCACGAGCCCTCCATGGTCACCTCCATACCCGTTTCCTCCCTATTCCATGGCAGTCCCTGGACCCTCCACGGTCAGCTCCGTGCCTGTTCCCTCCCCATTCCATGGCGGTCCATTACCCCCGTGGTAACGTAGATCCCAGACCGAAGGGAATGTTGAACCTGGATCCTGACTGTACACGAGAGACTCAAATGCAGCATTCTATGTACTTGTAAACCCTTCTCTTCCCCAAATCCAATAAAATGAAAATAAATCGCCATAACTTGAAGTATTCTTGTAAAATTTTTGTTTTTTAAAATTGGTATTTTTAGCGTCGGTTATAAGGGATACAATTGCATTGTATGGGGATGGGGGTGGGGTGGGGTAGCCCACAGGAGTAAATGAAGTAGACCGTGAAAGCCTTTCCACAGGGCTGGGCGCACTCGCTCCTGCATGTAAGCCTAGTACTCTGGGAGGCCCAGGCAGGTGAATTGCTTGAGCTCAGGAGTTCCAGACCATCCTGAGCAAAAGCCAGACCCTGTCTCTACTCGAAACAGGAAACAAACAAACAAACAAACAAACAAAAACTAGCCGGGTATTGTGGTGGGCACCTGTATTCCTAGCTACTCAGGAGGCTGAAGAAAGAGGATCCCTGGAGCCCAAGAGTTTGATGTTACTGTGAGATGATGCCACGGCCTTCTACCTAGGCAACAGAGTTAGACTCTGTGTCAAAGGGAAAAAAAGGCTCCCCCTAATCTCACCTCGCAGAGACATAAGAAGTGTGCTGGAGCCTGCTTGCCCTGGATTGTTCAAGTGGATTGTGTTCATCTCTTCCCAAATGTGTGTGCAGTAGCCATATACTGATAGCTGGGAATCAGCCACGGCAGGAGTATTTACACCAGAAAATTGGCAGATACCTCAGAGCAGGACTTTCTTTCCCCTGGAGAACTGGTTGTTAAACTTTTACTAGCACATCAGGGTATGTCCTTCTGGACATTTTCTGCATGTTTAAATATATGTTGACCAAAACATAGGAGAAATTCAGTTTCCTATTTTCACTCTTTTGGGTTTCCCCCCACACCCCGAGGCAGAGTCTCACTCTCTTGCTGGGGCTAGAATGCATAGCTCACTGCACCTTCAGACTCCTGAGACCCAATGATCCTTCTCTCTCAGCCTCTTGAGTAACTGGGAGGACAGGTGTGTGCCACCACGCCCGGCTAATTTTTCTCTTTTCTATTTTGATAGAGAGGAGGTCTCAATATATTGCACAAGCTGGTCTATAACTCCTAGCCTCAAGCAATCTTCCTGTCACTGTATCCCAAAGTGCTGGAATTATAGGCATGAGCCATCATGCTCAGTGTTTGGAACAATTTTCGTTTAATGGGCATTTTGATTAAAAAAAAAAAACAAAAACAGGTTTCTCTAGCACTCTGGGAGGCCAAGGTGGGTGGACTGCCTGAGCTGGGTTCAAGACCAGCCTGAGCAATTTTTAGACCCCTATCTCTAAAAATAGCCAGGCATTGTGGGAAGTGCCTTTAGTCCCAGCTACTCTGGAGGCTGAATCAAGGAATCATTTGAGCCCAAGAGTTAGAGGTTGCTGTGACACCATGGCACTCTATGGAGGATGACATAGTGAGACTCTGTCTCAAAAAAAAAAAGAAAACTAAGAAAAGAGAAAAACTCAAAAATGTCCTGAAAGCCATACTCTAAATAATCACATACAATATCAGTTTATGAACATTTGGTAATTAATTTAATCAACTCCCTACTATGTTGTTTGCAACATTTTTCTATACTGTAAGTAATATTATAATAAACTCTCTTATGGGTGACACCTATGGCGCAAAGGAGTAGGGCACCAGCCGCATATTTCGGAGATGGTGGGTTCAAACCCAGCCCGGCCAAGAAACTGCAAAAAATAAAATAGTAATAACAAACTCTCTTGTAAGCGTTACATGAGTCTACTGCCCTAAAATAAATTCTGTGGTACACAAGTACAGAATCAAGGGAAAAAATGTTTTTTTTGTTTGTTTGTTTCTTTTTTTGTAGAGACAGAGTCTCACTTTTTCGCCCTCGGTAGAGTGCAGTGGAGTCGCTGCACACAGCAACCTCCAACTCCTGGGCTTAGGCGATTCTTCTGCCTCAGCTTCCCAAGTAGCTGGGACTACAGGCGCCCGCCACAACGCCTGGCTATTTTTTGTTGCAGTTTGGCCGGAGCTGGGTTTGAACCCGCCACCCTCGGTATATGGGGCCGGCGCCTTACTCAGTGAGCCACAGGCGCCTCCCGGAAAAAATGTTTTTAATCACATTTTTTTTTTTTTTGAGACATAGCCTGAAGCTGTCCCCCTGAGTAGGGTTCTGTGGCATCACAGCTCACAGCAACCTCCAACTCCTGGGCTCAAGCAAGTCTCCTGCCTCGGCTTCCCAAGTAGCTGGGACCATAGGTGCCCGCCACAACGCCTAGCTATTTTTTGGTTGCAGCCGTCATTGTTGCTTGGCAGGCCCAGGCTGGATTTGAACCCGCCACCTTAGGTGTATGTGGCTGTCACCTTAGCCACATGAGCCACAGGTGCCGAGCCATTTTTATCACATTTTGATGCACATTATCAGCTTCATATCAATATTTAGAAATAAGTTTGTGTTTGAGAATCTAGCTGATGATGAAGAACTTGCCTTCAGGGCAACCAGAATCTCTGCTCCTGCTTGCAGTCCTCAAACTTTTGATTCTGTTAAGTAATAGATAAAGAGTTGGTACATGTGTGCTTGTGCTCTGAAAGTTAAACTTATCTATACATCAGTATGAATCACTATTAACCTAAAATGCCACACCCATTTAAATTAAGGGATGAGTCCTATCTGTTGTTTCCTTAATGAGTAAGGAAATAAATTGCAGTCAAGGAAATAAAATCTTCACCAGACTCTTTAGGGAAATTTCATCGTAGAGGGTCCAAGTAAAAATTTTTAAATGTCCTAAGAAGGTTAAGAGTTCCTTTATTTAAATAGATCACCTTACCAGCAGAGGTTAAAAATCAGAGAGATCTTCTAGCTGAAAAATACTTCCTTAGTGTTTTCTTGTCTTAAAAATACCACGTTGTTTTTTTAATTGGGAAAAAAAGAGAAACCAAATGCATAAACACTGCCTGATTCTGTTATAAGAATGTTTGATTACTAATAATATCTAATATTCTTCAATTTTTCTCTTCTCTCCTTCAGATCATACACACACACCCAGACTTCTTGCTAAACAAAAAAAATTTTAAGCATCCATTTACTAACAAAAATTTTTAAAGGTGTGCATGTGTGTTATCTCATTTTGCAGCTTGAGATCTTTTGAGGATGTACCATCACCACCTTGTGGCTTTTGGCCATATTATCATTAAGGATTTCAATACTGCCGTTTTTTTTTTGTTTTGTTTTGTTTGGTTTGGTTTTGGTTTTGGTTTTGTTTTGGGGGCGATTGCAAGCATGAAATTCAGTGTCTCTCCCCTTGGTAATCCTCTCTCCGTGAGAAGAGATACACTGAGGGTCAGTACCGCCTGTTCCCACCAACAGAGAGACAGTATCTCTGCATTTATACTGTGTTATCACACGATTCCAGAATAACCCGCTGACTAAGAAAATCCACCGAAGAAAATGAATCAAAGTAGCTTAACCGTGATGTGAATCTTTAGTTTTGTGTTTGAGCTGACTCTGTTTGCCTATTCCTTTTTGTTTGTAAAAAAACATGGATTGGCAGGGAGTCTAAATTTCCTTTTTCCCCAGGCTTCTATGGTTGGGTCGTTTTCACAGGTTTGTTTTGATATTGCCCCATCTCAGTAGTATTTTATTATGGGCTTAAAAAATTATTTGGTCCACCCTTTTGTTGATGTTTCCTCCTTTCCCTTTGTCTCTCGATTTTCCCTTCTTTTCTCTCCTTCCTTACACTTCTCAGTTTTAGTTTCTTGGGTATCCTTGGTGCTTATCACTTTTCTTATTGAGCTTTTCCACCGACCCTACTCATACCTGCGGCTCTACACCTGCCCCACCCCCACCCCTTTCTTTGTTCCTTCTAATTCCTTCCTGCAGAGGCTGTTCCTGCTCTCACGTGGACTATGCTGACCTCATCCTGCCTGCTGCCTGGGTCTTTTCAGGACAAAGCTCCCCGGTAACCCTTCAGCTTCAGGAAAGAGGCTAAATAACTACCTACTGAAGGAAGCCCATCCCTAAACCCAGCTCTATATTTAAGGAGAAAGGTTTCAAAAGGACAGCCTTTGCTTCCGTCCCAAGAAATAGTTTCTGACTCATTACCTTTTTCTGTTTGGGGTTTTTTTTTTTCTTCACATAAATCTGAATTTTCGCAGGAAATGTACTGGGAACTTTTCCAAGCTCATAGTTCCTTGTCCAAACTCTCATTTGCATAGGGACCAATTATTTGCTAGCGCTTCAGAGTTAACACTTGCGTCTTAGAAAAGTGAGTTAGATTAATGGTGGTGGAGGAAAGAGGTCTGGGAAAAGAGTTTGCTATCATTTTGAGAAACAGCTTAAATTTAATTATGGGAATTATGTTTTCTGTCTTTTTCTGGATACCCTGGAAGCTCTTCCAAGAGGTAATCAGCTTTACCTTCCAATAGCTTTTATAATTCCAACTGGCTAAACAGGGCTCCCACACAAAAATAAATTATTTGGGGCAACAAATGTGAGTCCCAGCTTATAATGTATTATGCACTTCCCACGGTGGATTAAGGGAATAACACGTGAGCTTTTGTTTGATTAGCCCAGGAACCTTCAGACTCTGAAGACCTCCTAGACTCACAAATACCATAGTCATAAAATCCTAAATGCCAAATAAGTAGGAAAAATATAGTTGCATAAAGGATATGCTGCTTAAACTGCTTAAAGTTTTTTTTCCTACTTCTACAACCAATACATGTTTATTATAGAAAATCTAGAACACATTAAAAAGAGCAAAATAGGGCAGCACCTGTGGCTCAGTGGGTAGGGCACGGGCCCCATATACCAAGGGTGGCGGGTTCAAACCCAACCCCAGCCAAACTACAATAAAAAAATAGCCAGATTGTGGCAGGCACCTGTAGTCCCAGCTACTCGGGAGGCTGAGGCAAGAGAATTGCTTAAGCCCAGGAGTTGGGGGTTGCTATGAGCTGTGATGCCACAGCACTCTACCAAGGGTAATAAAGTGAGACTCTATCTCTAAAAAAAAAAAAAAAAAAGCTGCCTTCACAATGCTGGAGGCAATAAAAAATGAAGTAAAATAAAATAATAAGAGCAAAATAAAATCTCAGTATCCAGAGCTAACTAACACTACTGACATTTTAGAATCTTTTTCTATTTCTAAATTTATTTATTTATTTTATTTTTTGATACAGAGTCTCAAAGAGTCCTCTTGCCTCAGCCTACGGAGTAGGTGGGACTCTAGGCACCCATCCAATGCCTGCTTTGTTTTTCTTCTCTCTCTTTTTTTTTTTAAAGTAGAGACAAGGTCTCACTCTAGCTCTCACTTGACCTCAAGCAATTCACCCGCCTCCCAGAGTGCTAGGATTACAAGTGTGAGCCACCACTCCCGGCTAATTCTAATTTTAATTTTAATTTTGGATACAATCACTTGGTACAAAATTTAAAAAGCATTCATGATGAAAGTGAATTTTCTTTCTCTTCTTCTTTTTTTTTTTTTCTTTGCAGTTTTTGGCTGGGGCTGGGTTTGAATCTGCCACCTCCAGCATATGGGGCCGGTGCCCTACCCTTTTGAGCCACAGGCACCGCCCTGAAAGTGAATTTTCTCTCCTCTCCTATCCTCTAGTTCAGTTCCCTAGCTCGTCTCCTTGGAGGCAACCACTGTTTCCTGCTTCTGATGTTGATATAGTCTTCCAGAGACAGTCTCTCCATTCACATGCTAGACACACACACACACTTAAATTTTAATGGTAGCTTTATATACATACTCTTCATAATTTTTCTCTTACCCACATATCTTGAACATAAAATATTCCCTACTAAACTTAATGACTGTATGTGTGTGTGTGATGTTTCAGAAGTCAAATAGTCCTACTAAACTAAAAATATTCAGCATTTAGGGTGGCGCCTGTGGCTCAAAGGAATAAGGCGCCAGCCCCATATACTGGAGGTGGCAGGTTCAAACCCAGCCCCAGCCAAAAAAAAAAAAATTGCAAAAAAAATTCAGTGTTTATTATTATGATTAAGCAAATCTTAGTAGCTGTGTGACTTAGAGCAAAAAGGGCAAAACCACTTAGCTTCTCTGTACTTCCTTCAAATTCTTGACACATAAAATAGAACTATGTGTAATAAAATCTATCTCATGGGTTTGTTATGCAAATTGAGTAAGTTAGTTCTGGTCCATAATCTCTTATTCACAATTCTGAAATCCAAAAAAGCTCTGAAATTGAAAGTTCTTTCATAATTCCTTTGGTGGCAAGTGCTGGCCCAAACTGACCTACAGCTGTTTAAAGTTTGTTTATCTGAATTTTCATGCATTTTACCGTAGAAGTTTCATTTTGATTATAGGATTCTCGTCAGACCCAACTTGGGGTGGTAAGTAGTAATGAGTTTAGGCCCTGCATTATCTTTCTCAAATCTGGAAAAAAAAAAAAACTAAATTGTAAAACACATATGTCCCCAAAGACTTTAAAGGGTAAAGGGCTGTGAACTTGTACATAAAAAGCACTTAAAACAATGTCTCTTATATGTTACCTGTTTATTATCATCTTAGCCACATAATGTACTGTATATCTGTAGTACACCCACTTTGTTTTTACCAGACTTAGTAATTATCTTGGTTTTCTCTTTGCTTAGTTTTAATGTGTCAATTAAAACTTTTTATGTTGGCTCAGCACCTGTGGCTCAAGTGGCTAAGGCGCCAGCCACATACACCCAAGGTGACGGGTTCGAATCTGGCCTGGGCCGCCAAACAACAATGACGGCTGCAACCAAAAAATAGCCGGGCGTTATGGGGGGCGCCTGTGGTCCCAGCTACTTGGGAGGCTGAGGCAGGAGACTCGCTTGAGCCCAGGAGTTGGAGGTTGCTGTGAGCTGAGATGCCACAGCACTCTACCCAGGGGGACAGCTTGAGGCTCCTGTCTCAAAAAAAAAGAAACAACAACAACAACAACAAAAAAAACTTTTTATGTTTTAAAAATATCTTTTTAAAAGATGTTTAAAAATATCTTTTAAAAATATTCAAGTATATCAGATGTAAATATATAAAACTCAAAGTGTATATATTTATAACTTTGTCAGTATATCCCTTTATTGTATCTCACCCTCCTCACAAGATCAAAATGCAATCTTCTGAGAATAGACACTTAGTCTATTTTGTTGCTTATTGTATCTCCAGTACCTAGAATAGTTTCTTCGGGTACTGAGATGACATTCAAACCTTCATTGGATTAATGGCTGTAGCAAGCATCCTATCACTTCTATTCCTTCTCAGCCTGTTCTCTCTAGGAAATTAATGCCCTCCTGCTCCCATCTGGACCAGCCCCGCTCTGGGCCTGCAGGTCTAATTATCATCCTGGTAATTCCTTTTGCCTCTTGCTGCTATTGGGTTTCCTGCCTTAAAGCTTTTCTCTTCCTTGCTATAGTTCCTCATTTTGATGGACCACAATTCATAGACTGAAAAAAATAATAGAACTCCATACTTGATCACCTCCTTAAGTTGACCTAATTTTCATAGTCCAGACATGCTCCACATGTACGTATCAGTACAGTAGGCCTAGTTCCTTATGTTGACAACCTCTGTATGTTTACTGGTTTGTTACAGTTCCTTGGGTAGTCAACAGACTGTATGTTCAAACAAGTCTTCCAATTGCCATAGCTAAATAACAAACTGCCTCAAAACTTAGCATGTTAGGCTCGGCGCCTATGGCTCAAGTGGCTAAGGCGCCAGCCACATACACCAAACAACAATGACGGCTGCAACCAAAAAATAGCCGGGTGTTGTGGTGAGCGCTTGTGGTCCCAGCTACTTGGGAGGCGGAGGCAGGAGACTCGCT
>NW_003852406.1:4746586-4755561 GCF_000181295.1 Otolemur garnettii | reverse complement strand
CATCACACAGCTCATGGCAACCTCCAACTCCTGAGCTCAGGCGATTCTCTTGCCTCAGTCTCCCGAGTAGCTGGGACTACAGGTGCCCGCCACAATGCCCAGCTATTTTTTTGTTGCAATTTGGCTGGGGCCAGGTTTGAACCTGCCACCTTCAGTATATGGGGCCGGCACCCTACTCACTGAGCCACAGGTGCCGCCCTGTCATTGTCTGACTTTCAATCCTTCAGCACCTAGCATAGTTTATAATTAACTTCTAAAACTGAAATTCTCTCCATCTTTTTTTTTTTTTTTTTTTTCCAGTTTTTGGCCAGGGGTGGGTTTGAACCCACCACCTCCGGCATATGGGGCCAGTGCCTTACTCCCTTGAGCCACAGGCACCGCCCTAAAACTGCAATTCTTCGGATGTTTTAGAGCATTTGCTTCATTTTCCCCAAACTCTTTTAGATAAAGAAATCATGCTTGCTATTTTTTATGTCCCTGTAGCACCAATGCAGGGATCTAATTCAGTAAGGAATTTAATAAAGGCAGACTGTGAGTGAATACTCTTGTAAGTCTTCTAAGAAAGGAGTTGTTTACTTAGTGCTACAAAGAGAAACTGCAGGGTTGCTCTCTTCCTCTCTGCGGGTCAGATGAAACTGTTTCCTTCTAAAGACTACCTCCTTCCACAGTGTACTCAGAAAAGCCATGTGATCCTCCTGTGGAGTGGCAGTTTATTATAGAGTGGATTTTCAGTTAATGTATTCTATTTAAGGAAGCTGTTGTTTTTCCTTTATGTCTTTAAGATGTTACACGAACTTAAAAACACATATGCCTATTTTGTGACTTGGTGTAAGCATGTATTTTATAAATTTTTAAGGTTTTCTTGCTATCTTGTAAAAATGTTCGTAATGACACAACAATTGTGTTGTGTACTCAATCTAGTGGAATCTTTGTTCTTTGTGTATATTATGGTGTTGAGGATCCATTTGTACCTTATGTAAGCAGAACATGGGACACAAGAGACAACTGAAAAAGAAGATAAAGCTACTCCGGAGTTGTTTTAATTTAATTTAAATTTATTTATTTATTTTGAGAAAAGGTCTCTTGCTCTGTCCCCTGGGCTAAAGGGCGGCGTGTGATCATAGGTCCCTGCAACCTCAAACTCCTGGGTTCAGCCTCTCCAGTAGTGGGTGTGCAACCCCATGCCTGTCTAACTTTTTGTAGAGACAGGGTCTTGTTGAATTCCTAGGCTCAAGCGATCCTCCCACCTCAGCCGCCAGAAGTGTTAAGATTACAGGTGTGAGCCACCAAGTGAGGGCTGGGAGTTGTTTAATTTAATCACACACTTAGTAGGTAAAATTCTCCATTCCTGGGAACAAATGAAGAGATTATTTTAACATCCAAAGTTGACTTCCTCTAGTTATTTGGATTATAATTAAAAACAAAAAACAAAGTTGAATTAGTCATACACAAACCAAATAGGATGAAATTCTTTACATCTGGGAGTAAATGAGTTGTTTTAGCACTCCAAACTTCAATTAAGATGATAACCTCAAAAAAGAAAAATAACCTCATGTAAGAGGTTACTGGAAAATAATTGTGATTCATTTATCTGAAGTCCAATCTCGTGTATTATATCCTATATGAAGAAAGGCAGGGAGTAAAAAGGGACTTTACCTAACAATCACTGTAACCTGGTTTCTTGCACCGTCAATGAATTCCCAACAATAAAAAAAAAAAAGAAAGACAGTGAGTAGGTCCTGAGACAAAAAGTAGGTGAAAAAAAAAATGAGTAAAAGTTAAAAAGATATTGAGTAGAAGAGCAGTATTCAGCATAAAGTATAGCAAAACCAAAAACAAAAACTCTATCAAAGAGCCAGAAGTTATATGTTTTACACTATTTGTATGGGAAAAACAAATCCATTATGCTAGGGGGCAGTATGGGCCTGGTGATTCAGCAGGCCATATTGTCATTCAGTTTCTTACAATTTAATGTACTTTTAAAGGATAAACTCTACATGAAAATGAAACTGAATCACTATCAAATACAGTACTTATTTTTCCAATATTCCAGATAGTTTTCAGGTGATCCATATGCTACTCTTACATCATCTATTTTATATGTGACAGCTCTAGAATTGATGATTATTGATGATGATTATTCTTTTTTTAGAGATGAGGTCTTGCTCTGTTGCCATGGCTAGAGTGCAGTGACATGATCATAGCTCACTGCAACCTTAAACTCCTGTGCACAAGCATCCTTCTGCCTTGGTCTCCCAAAGTGTTGGGATTTCAGGTGTCAGCCACTGTCCCCAGCTTCCACCTCTTAATACTGAACCCTATCAAGTACTCCTATGTACAACAGAAATGTATCTCATAATCTCCAAGCTAAAAATTCATTGTTGCTTCTCCAAGACCCAAACTCTCATAATGGTCTAATTAGGTAAGATTTAAAACAAGATGTTAACACAAGATTTAATGCAAAATTTTAAAAACTAAAATTTAACTAAGTTTACCTAAAGAGACCTGACTCTCTAACTTATGCAAATCACTTCCTTTTTTTGAGCCCCTGTAAAGGAGGTTTACCTAGGGTTGGCTATTCATGAAAATTCTCTTAGTGCCTAACTTTATAATGTACATCTGTAGCAACATTTCCTAGCAAACACAATTTTTTCTTGCAAAACATAATAGCCAATAGAACCCTCTGAATAGTATTTTTCTAGCTGCAGGTTATAATCCATTAGTAAACCATCAAATCAGGGGATTGCCTTGCCTGCCAGCATTTTTAAAAGCCAAAACTAAAAAGAATAAAATAAAAGAGAATAGAACATCTCAGAATGCATCTTAGTAGTAAGAGAAATAATGTTTTGTGAAATATTTATTTCAGTTGTACATAAAGTATATAAACATGAAGTGTACATAAAGTGGGGTAGGGTATGTCTTATCACATTTTCTGCAGCTGTAACAGAATACTGCAGAGTGGGCAATTTATTAACTATGTAAGTTTACTTGGCTCAACAGTTTTGGAGGCTGGAAAGCACAAGACCATGGCACTGGGGCACTGGCATCTGGTGAGGATCACCCATGGCAGAAGGCAGAAGCGAGCATGAGAGACAGAGAGAAAATGGAGGCTGAATTCATCTTTTTACTAGGAGACCACTCCAGCATTAACTAACCCATTCCTGTAGTACAGTATTGATGTTCAGCATAGAGCCTATGCCACCTCTTAATACTGTCACAGTGGCAATTAAATTTCAGGAGTTTGGGAGGGGATATCCATACCACAACAGGATGAAAAATCTATGATGCTTGAAAAACTCTAAAGCTATGGTTGTCACAGTGTAGCTGGATGAAGCCCCTTCCAGAGGATCTAAGAGTTTCCCTCTTTTAGTTAACAAATATGTCTGTGAGACCAGATTTTCTTGCCTGCTTCAATCACAACATTGCTCAACAGACTGAATTACAGAAGCAGCTATGATAAATCTAGCTGTCTTCCTTTGAGCCAGATATGAAAAGATATTTTCAAACTTGTAAAACAATTTCATTCTTCTAATTACTTTTTAGGGAAAAAAACAGTCATTTAAAACTGAAAAAAAGGAATTTAAGTCCACATGTCTATTTAATATTAAATTAAAAAAAAATACAGTCTTATTCTATTGCCCTAAGCAGAGTGCTCTGGAGTTACAGCTCACAGCAACCTCAAACTTGTGGGCTCAAGTGATCCTCTTGCCTCAGCCTCCCGAGTAGCTAGGACTACAGGCACCTGCCTAAAGGCCTGGCTAGATTTTCTATTTTTGGTACGGACGGGGTCTTGCTCTTGCTCAGGATGATCTTGAACTCCTGACCTCAGGCAATCCACCCGCCTCCGCCTCCCAAAGTGCTAAGATTACAGGCGTGAGCCACCGCTCCTGGCCAACTTGTATATCTTAAATTAATTAGTATTTTTTAAATTTCTGCTTTAACTACCAATATGGTAACTATCAATAGCTATTAACCCCCATAAAGCTTTTTGTAGCACTCATTAATTTTGAACATGGTCAAGGGGGTCTGAGATCGAACAATTTGAGTATTACTGCTCAGAACAAAGAGCTTCAGGCCTGACTCGCCATAGGTTTAACTGGGCCCCGGGCCCTTCACCCCCAGATCACTAAACACCGCCAGCTCCGCCACACCCGAAACGCAGGACCCTCCGGGGGGGGGGAGGGTAGAATTCTGGGGTGTAGTAGCGGATATTAACGAAATGGCAGGACTTGACTACCCTGAGACGCCGCAGAGAAAGGGGTTCACCCGGCAAGCGAAAAGTAGGTCACAGAAGGAAAGGAGTCCAGCGAGCAAGTTTTTGCGACACTGTCGTGTTTCGTTGGTTCTGTGCCGTAAAGGCAGGCGCGGAGCTGCCCCAGGCCAAGGCTGCCCAGACGGAGCGGCAATGGCGGACATGGAGGATCTCTTCGGGAGCTACGCTGACAGCGATGCGGAGCGTAAAGGTGGGATTGGCTGGGCTTCCGAGGAGGGGTGCGTGTCGGGGTCAGCTGTGGGAACTGGACGGGCGTGGAGGCTCTGGCACAGAGGCAGGAGATGGCGTTTGGTCCTTTCCCGGCTCAGCGCCCCCTGCACTCCCGGCGGTGGCACTCTCTCTCCCCCGGCGGTCGGGGATGGGTGGGACGAGCTCCTCGAAGTTCGGTGGAGCATGTGGTTGCTGGAGCTGGCGGAGCGAAGGAGGCGCGGGGCAGGGGCAGAGATGCGAGCGACCCTGCGCAGCCGGGAGGGGACCCTCGGGATCTTGCTCTGCCCTGCCTTGCACAGGACAGGGCAGAGTAAGGGCTGTTTGTGAATGAATGGAAATGAGGTGTTCAGGCATATGGGGAATAGGTGGACGAATTTACAGAGGGGCTCAGAATGCCCTCTCGAATGAAAAGAGAGCATGGAGTGATAGGAAACTTGAGAGGTCTGGATGAGGCGTCTGGGACGGATACTGGGATGGGGCTACACATGGGCGTTATGAGAGAATATGTCCTCTGAGAGCTTGTGCAGAAACTCCAGAATTTCTTGCATCTGCTACAATGTTACGACCAGGGAGCATATGCGGTCTATGTTTGGAGAGGAGGGGTGGATTTGTTGATGAAAACAATCCTCCGGCCGCTGGAGTAGCTCAGACTACAGGTGTTTGAAATGTCAATAAGAGCTATATGAAGTGGGAAGGGACACAAGACCAAGTTCAGAATTCTTGGAACCCTCCAGCTCCAAGTAGTGTATCTATCTATCCTTTCCTTAACAAAGAGCATTGTTGTGGTTGTTTCCCCCCCCCCATTTTATCTAACTACAGTTTATTCACAATTTATAGAGTGTGGTGAAGGGAGCACTAGGTGGAGGTACAGAGAACTGAATTCTAATGTGTGGATTCTGCCAGGATGAGTATCCAGGAGGTTCTTCTAGTTAGTGTAAGCGTGGAAGTCCCGAACCCTGTACACTAACTCTTACTTCATTGTCTTTTCTAATGTTTTCATTTTACCGTCATTTGTACTTATCTGTATCTCATTCACCCTTTAAGGCACAGTTCTTTGTGAACCCTCCCATGACTCATTTTCATGAAGTTGTCATTCATTCAGTAAGTATTTATTGATCCCTTTTCATGTTCTAACTACCTTGCTAGGTATTGGCGATATAATGATGAAAAGATAGTCAGGACATCCCCACAGCTGCCATATATCCAATGCGTGATGCATATTTAATAAGTAATTGGATGGGCAGAAGCAGTATTTTTCAAGAAGCACCCTGCAGTGTTTCCCCATTGGAAACAGTGTGTGGGCAAGTGGTGTGTGGAGATGGTTGCTTCTCTGGGCTTCATGTTTTGTTATACTTCGGAATATTGGGAACACAAGTTTTGTTTACAAACTTTGTACAGATTGAGTCAAAGTTACAAATGTGCCCTTCTACCCAGGGTGCACTGTGCCCAGTAGATGTGAATGTACCCATCCCCTCTTCTCCCCCTCCTACAGCTTGATCTTTATTGAGATTTACTTCTTTGTGTGCACTCAAGTGGTGATCGATTAGTTCTAATTTGGTATTGCGTACATATGCTTGTTTCTCCATTCTTGTGGTGGTTCACTTAGAAGAATGATTTCTAGTTCCATTCCAAGTTGTCATAAAAAATACTAGATCACCATTTTTTATGGCCAGGTAGTACTCCATGGTATGTGTATATACCACAGTTAATTAATCCATTCATGTATTGGTTTGCACTTGAGTTGTTTTCTGGACTTCATGGTTTACCTTATTAGAAGTCCATTGCAGCTTTCTTCCATCTTAACATTAGATAAATGGACTCACTAGGATTGGCTTCCAATCCTGATATATGCTTTCCTTGAAGGTTGCTGTTGGTCCTGAGGGTAGTGTATATGTGACAGGGTAATGTGTTGTGCCCAGCATATTTTGTTATCTCCCTGTTCTATGAAAGTTGTGGAAAATAACTACATCTGACAAGTTTCTTATCATAACAATGCGTAGAACCTCAACCTAGGACCAGCATGTTTCTTTCATGTATAAATGTGTCAGTTCATTTTAAATTTCTTTCAACAGTATTTGGTAGTTTTCATTGTATAAGTTCTGCCCTTCGTGGGTTAAATTTATTCCTAAATATTTTGTTCCTTTTTATATTACTGCAAGTGGAATTGTTTTCTTAATTAATTAATTTATTTATTTGTTTATTTTTGAGACAGAGTCTTGCTCTTTAGCCAGGACTGGTGTGCAGTAGTGTCGTCCTAGCTCATTGCAACCTCAAACTTCTGGGCATGACCTCTCCTCCTGCCTCAGCCTCTGAGTAGCTGGGACTATAGGTGCACACCACCACATCCAGCTAATTTTTTTTTTTTTTTGTAGAGATGTCTTGCTATTGCTCAGGCTGGTCTTGAACTGCTGGCTTCCAGCAGTCTTCCCACTTTAGCCTCCCAAAATGCTAGGACAGGCCATGAGTCATCATGCCTGGCCTTATTTTCTATTTTCTTAATTTCTTTTCTCTCTTTCTCTTTCTTTCTTTCTTTTCTTCTCTTTCTTTTCTTTTCTTGTCTTTCTTTCTTTCTTTCTTTTTTTTTTTTTTTAGATAGAGCCTCAAGCTGTTGCCCTGGGTAGAGTGCTGTGGCATCACAGCTCATAGCAACCTCCAACTCCTGGGCTTAAGCGATTCTCTTGCCTCAGCTTCCCAAGTAGCTGGGACTACAGGTGCACGCCACAACACCCAGCTATTTTTTGGTTGTTGTTGTCATTGTTTGGCAGGCCTGGGTTGGATTCGAACCCACCAGCTCTGGTGTATGTGGCTGGAGCCTTAGACATTTGAGCTACAGGCGCTGAGCCTTTTTTCTTAATTTCATTTTGGATTGTTAATTACTACTGTACAGAAGTAAAATGATTTTTGTATGTTCTCTTGTATGAGAGAACTGCAACTTTGCTGAATGTATTAGCTATAATAGTTTTTTTTGTGTGTGTATGGATTCTTTAGGATTTTTCTACATAAAAGATAATTTCATCTGTGAATAGTGATAATTTTACTTATTCCTTTCCAATTTTTTTTTTTTTTGAGACAGCATCTCTTTCTGTGTTGCCCTGGGTAGAGTGCTGTGTGGTAGCTCACAGCAACCTCTAGCTCTTGGGCTTAAGCAGTTCTCTTGCCTTTGCCTACCAAGTAGCTGGGACTACAGGCACCAGCCACAGCTCTCAGCTAGCTTTTCTATTTTTAGTAGAGACGAAGTCTTGCTCAGGCTAGTCTTGAACTCAAGAGCTCAAGCAGTCCACCTGCCTTGCTCTCCCTGAGTGCTAAGATTACAATTGTGAGCCACTGTGCCAGGCCTGGTCTTTCACTCTTGGCCTTAAGCAGTCCACCTGCCTCAGTCTCCCAAAGTACTAGGAGTACATGTATCAGCCACCTTGCCTAGCCTTGTGTGTCCTTTTAGTATGCTGTTGGGTTTGGTTTGCTGATATTTTAAAATTATTTTTGTATCTGTAGTCTGTAGTTTTCTTGTGGTATTTTGGTCTGGCTTTGGTATCCACGTACTCATAGAATGAGTTAGAAAGTGTTCCCTTGCTGCAGTTTTTGGCAGAGTTTAAGAAGGATAGGTGTTAATTCTTTTTTAAACATTTGATAGATTTACCCGGGAAGCCATCTGATCCTGAACTTTTCTTTATTGGAAGATTTCCCATTACTGTTTCAAACTCTTGGTTTTAGTCTATTTATTTAGATTTTCTGTTTCATCATCGATCAGTATTAGAAGGAATTAATACATTCATTCTAAGTTACCAAATGTGTTGCATACAACTGTTCATAGTATTCTTTTATAATCCTTATTTTTTCTGTAAGGTTGGTAGTAACGTCTTCACTTCCATTCCTACTTTTACTAACTTGAATCTTCTCTTTTTTTCTTGGTCAGTCTAGCTAGAGATTTGCCAATTTTATTTACATTTTCAAAGGACAAACTTTTGATTTCATTGATTCTCTTTGTTGATTTCCTTTTTTAAAAAACTTACTTTAGTTTTTTTTTTTAGAGAAAGAGTCTCACTTTGTCACCCTCGCTAGAGTGCTGTAGCGTCACAGCTCACAGCAACCTCAAGCTCTTGGGCTTAGGCGATTCTCTTTTCTCAGCCTCCCTAATATCTGGGACCCGCCCCAGTGCCTGACTGTTTTTTGTTGCAGTGTGGTCCGGGCTGGGTTTGAACCCACCACTATCAGTATATGGGTCTGATACCCTACTCACTGAGCCAGAGGCACTGCCCTCTTTGTTGATTTTCTATTTTATATTTCATTTATGTCTGCTCCAGTCTGTTTTGGGCTTAATTTTCCTTGTCATTGAAAGAGCCTTACTCTGTCATCCTGGGTAGAGTCCCATGGCATCCTTACTCACAGCAACCTTAAACTCCTGGGGTCCAATGATCCTCTTGCTTCAGCCTCCCAAGTAGTTTGGGACTACAAGCATGCACCACCACATCTGGCTAGTTTTTTTTTTTTTTTT
>NW_003852406.1:4729311-4746292 GCF_000181295.1 Otolemur garnettii | reverse complement strand
TGGCGGGCCCGGGCTGGGGATTCGAACCCACCACCTTAGGTGTATGTGGCTGGCGCCTTAGCTGCCTGAGCCACAGGCGCCGAGCCCTGGCTAGTTTTTTAAAGTAGAGAAGGGGCCTCACTCTTGCTTAGACTGGTCTTGAATTCCTGAGTTCAAGCAATCCACCCTCATCAGCCTCCCAGAGGGCTAGGATTACAGGCAAGAGCCAGTGCACCTGGCAGTTTTCTTTTTCTGATTCCTTAAGATGAAAGGTTACGTTATCAATTTGAGATGTCTCTTTTTAGCATGGATGTTTACAGTTATAAATTTCTCTTTGAGAGCTGCTTCCACCTTAAATATTGGTATGTTGTATTTCTATTTTTATTCTTCTTTAAATATTTTCTGTTGTAATTTCCCACGTGATTTCTTCAAGTCCTTGGTTGTTTAGAAGTGTGTTAATTTCCCTGTATATGTATGTGAATGTTTCAGATTTCCTTCTGTTTTTTTCTTTTTCTTTTTTTAGAGACAGTCTCACTTTATTGCCCTCAGTAGAGTGCTGTGGCATCACAGCTCACAGCAACATCCAATTCCTGGGCTCAGGCGATTCTCTTGCCTCAGCCTCCTGAGTAGCTGGGACTACCGGCACCCGCCACAATGCCTGCCTATTTTTGTTGTTGTTGTTGTTGCAGTTTGGCTGGGGCTGAGTTCGAACCTGCCATCCTCGGTATATGGGGCTGGCGCTCTACCCTCTGAGCCCCAGGCACCAGCCTGGATTTCCTTCTGTTATTGATTTCTAATTTTATTCCATTGTGGTCAGAGAACATACTGGTATGATTGCAGTGTTTTAAAACTTACTGAGATTGTTTTGAATCCTAACATTTCTGATAGAAATCAGCTATTAATCTTTTGAGGCTCACTTGTGTGGGATGTGTTGCTTCTCTTAGCAGCTTTTGAGATTTTGACAGTTTGATAGCAATGCAATATAGTAAGCTTATACTACTTGGCATTCATTGAACTTCTTGGATGTTTCCAGCCATTATTCTTTCTGGTTTCTTCTCTCTTTTCTCCTCTTCTGGGACTCCGTTTTGCATATGTTAGTATACTTGATGGTGTCCCGCAAATTTTCTGGGCCCCATTTGTTTTCCTTCCTTCTTTTCTCTTTCTATTCCTCAGACTGGATGATCTGAATTGACCTCGTCTTCCTGCTCAAATCTGTTGAGTCTCTCTAGTTAATGTTTTAATTTCATTTTACTTTTCAATTCCAGAGTTTTATTTGGTTCTTTTTTATAATATCTAAGTATCTATTGATATCCTCTATTTGATAATACATCATTTTTGTGTTTGATCTTCAGGGGCAGTTTCTAGCCTCTTCCCTATGTGTGGCCATACTTTCTTGTTTTTTGGGGCATTTCAAATATTACAATGTGGCAACTCAGGAAATCCACATTCTGTCTCCTCTCCAGGGTTTTACATTGCTGTTTGTTGTAGCAATAGTTGTTTATTTGTTTAGTGACTCTTTAGTACTACTTTTGTAAAGTCTGTTATCTTTGTTGATGTGGCCGTGGAGGTCTTTTCTGTTAACTTAGTGGTCAGCTAGTGGGTGGACAGGGATTTCCTTAAATGCTTAGAATCTCCAGAATCTCCTAGTCTTTGCAGGTTGGCTGTGTGTGTGTTGGGGCATGCTTTCCACACTCAGCCAGGCAGTTTACAACCCTGCCTTTGCCTTCATTTCTCTCTTGTACAGACCCAGGAGTTCAGCCAGAGGGAGAACTTACAGCCTTCTTAGTTATTTCCTGAGCATATGCATTGTCTTTGGCATACGTGTGAACTTCTAAATCTACAGGATTATGTCGGGGTTTTTGAAAAATTCCTTACTCCCCATATCATTGCATTCCCCAGTCTTTGCTCCCAAGCTTTGGTTTGTTTACTCTTATTTGCGCTAACTGCTACTGTCCATTGTACCTGGCAGAGGTGACTAGTATGTTTACCTGCTAATGTTTTTGACACCCCCCCCCACACACACACATATACACACACTAATGTAGCTGCTTCATCATTGGGAGAGTTCCAAGTTAGGTGAGATAAAGACAAGCCCTTTTGGGCTAGTCTTCTGGGGAGCCACCAGCAGAGAGGTCAAAACTAACAGTCATGGTTTTTTGTAAACAAGGTCCATTCTGCTCCCTTCAGTAGTGGTGCCCGTACCAGAAATACAGGCTGTTATCTTCAAGGTATCCTCAGGCTAGGAGTGAGACCAGGGTAAGTTAATATACCACAAAGTCCTGTTTCATTACTGAGATTCGGATAAGCATTCTCCTGGTTGCCGCAACTTTTGGTTAGTCGCTGAAGTCCTGAGAAAATGGATCTAACCATTTTTTCCAGTTTCTTCATTGCTTTTCTGTTGGGAAGGATTTTTGGAGTACCTTACTCTGCCCTTTTTGCTGACATTTTCCTGTGTTTATATGATCCCACAGATTCTGATTCTGGATCTGACTCAGATTCTGATCAGGAGAATGCTGCTTCTGGCAGTAATGCCTCTGGAAGTGAAAGTGATCACGATGAAAGAGGTGATTCAGGACAACCAAGCAATAAGGAACTGTTCGGAGATGACAGTGAGGATGAGGGAGCTTCTCATCATAGTGGCAGTGATAATCACTCTGAAAGATCAGACAATAGGTCGGAAGCTTCTGAGCGTTCTGACCATGAAGACAATGACCCCTCAGATGTAGATCAGCACAGTGGATCAGATGCCCATAACGATGATGAAGATGAAGGTCAAAGATCGGATGGAGGAAGCCATCACTCAGAAGCAGAAGGTTCTGAAAAAGCTCATTCAGATGATGAAAAATGGAGCAGAGAAGATAAAAGTGACCAGTCAGATGATGAAAAGATACAAAATTCTGATGATGAGGAGAGGGCACAAGGGTCTGATGAAGATAAGCTGCAGAATTCTGATGATGATGATGAGAAAATGCAGAACTCAGATGATGAGGAGAGGCCTCAGCTTTCTGATGATGAGAGACAGCAGCTGTCTGAGGAAGAAAAGGCTAATTCTGACGATGAACAGCCAGGAGCTTCTGATAATGATGATGAGAAACAGAATTCTGACGATGAAGAACGACCACAGATGTCTGATGAGGAGAAAATGCAAAATTCTGATGACGAAAGGCCACAGGCCTCGGATGAAGAGCGGAGGCGTTCAGATGATGAAGAGGAGCAGGACCGTAAATCAGGTAATACTTTTCTTTTCATGCAGCTTTGGCCGGGGCTGGGTTTGAACCTGTCACCTCCGGCATATGGCACCGCCCCAGGTAATACTTTTATAAGAACCAGAATGGTTCTGGATAAGCGTCCAGATGCAGCAGTGGCCCTTTTATTCTTTTTTCATTCCCATCTTTGTTACCCGGTTTTTTTCTTTGGTTTCCCATTTCAAGCTTTTCTAATTCCATATGTTTTGCTGCTTTTAAGTCCATTTATTCTTTTTCTTTCCCTTCTGTTTGTTAATTGATGACAGATCATGCGAAAAACATTTTTTTTTCATTTTATTTGTTTTGGTGGGGGGAAACAATTTAAAGAAGACAGTCTTAGATAAGTACGGTGCTAGGTGAGCTAGATAATGAGCTGAGTTGGTTCCATTTCTGTGGTTAACATGCCTCATGTGCTTGGGAAAAAACTACCATCGAAATGTCCCTGTAGGATAGCTATACAGATGTGGGCATTGAGCTGTTCCAGCTCAGATTTTTAAGATCTAAAATTTGATCAACCAGAGGTAGCGAGGCTCTAAGGAGTTTATTCAAACTAATCAAATACAGGAAACAAATGTGTAAAAATTAAATTATAAAATTGTTAGAAGAAGATCAGTTATTTCTTCCTTACCATTGTATTCTTCCCTTGGGGTAAATCCGCAGTGGATGCCACGGCCTAGTAATCAGGAGTTACTTAGGGAGCCTCACATCTAGAAAATGTAAACACGGCTGCGTGATCTCAGCGGACAGTGTTTGTGAGCTATGGCAGTTTGATGTGTGAGTTTCCACCCTACAGAGATGAGCTTGGATCAAAGCTCAGGAAACATACAGTCAAACTTTGGCTTCTGGATCCCCTTTTATACTTGCCATTTAGACTATTCTGCAAGTTAACACATCCTTTGTATGGGCTGTAAAAAAGAAAAAAAAAGTGGAGAAAACATTGCTTTGTATTATATAAAAATCATCTTAATTAGGGTGAAGTCTTCCTGAAGTATGTCTGGATATTGCTTCATTTCTATGGGTGATTGATTATTAATTACATTTTGTTCCTCTCTCTTAGCTTAAATGTGGGGGAATCCATTTCTCTGTGACATGCACCTCACATCATAGCATTCAGAACTACATTTAGCATATTATTGGGAGAAGAGGACAGAATATTTCCAGAGATAGATGAGGTCTGTGTAGACTGTGTTAATTCGATAAGTATTCGATAACTAATTTGGAGTAGAGTTGTTCATATCATTAATTGAATCATGAAGGCTTATGCACAATGCCTGGCTATTTTTAGAGGCTGGGTCTCACTCTTCCTCAGGCTGCTCTTGAACCTGTGAGCTCAGGCAGTCCACCTGCCTCTGCCTCCCAGAGTGCTAGGATTATAGGGATAAGCCACCGTGCCCAGCCTGTAAATTTTATTTTTAAATTTACTTACAGTAGCAAGGGTTTTTTTGCCTGTGTTTATAGATCTATTAGCGTTAATACATATATAGATTTGTGTAGCACCACCATGCTTAGGATACAGAACAGCTGTGTTGTCCTAAAAAACTCCATTATGCTATCCCCTTTGTATTTAATAGTTATAGCCTTCCCCCAGCCCCACCCCTAATACCCATTAGTCTTTTTCTGTGACTGTACTTTCTCTTCTAGAATGTCATGTAAATGAAGTCAAACAGTAAGTATGTAGCCTTTACAGATTGGCTTCTTTGACTTAGCATGATGCCTTTTAGATTCATCCAGATTGTTGTATCAGTAGTGTTGCTTTTAAAACATAAAATTCATGGCTCGGCGCCTGTGGCTCAAGCAGCTAAGGCGCCAGCCACATACACCTAAGGTGGGAGGTTCAAATCCCCAGCCCGGGCCCGCCTCACAACAATGATGGCTGCAACCAAAAAATGGCCGGGCATTGTGGCAGGCACCTATAGTCCCAGCTACTTGGGAGGCTGAGGCAGGAGACTCGCTTGAGCCCAGGAGTTGGAGGTTGCTGTGAGCTGTGATGCCATGGCACTCTACCCAGGGGGATAGCTTGAGGCTCTGTCTCAAAAAAATAAAAAATAAATAAAAATAAAAATAAAAAAATAATAAAATTCAAAGTTACAGTGGGACTATGATTATGCAAAACTTCTAATTCTCCTCTTACAGAATCTGCAAGAGGCAGTGATAGTGAAGATGAAGTTTTACGAATGAAACGCAAGAACGCAATTGCATCTGATTCAGAAGCGGATAGTGACACTGAAGTGCCAAAAGGTACCTATGTTATTTCTTTTACACATATATGTATTTCCATACCTCTTTGTGCATTTAATTGTAGTGCACTTCCAACCCTGAGTGTTTACCCAGGATTGCAAGACCCACAGAATGGAGTGCCTATACATTTAGTGTATCCAGACAAATTGTATAGATATGAGAAGCTGCCTGTATTTAATTAATCAGTTGTAGAATGTTTGTAGTGAGAGTGAATCCATTGTTAAAAGCTGAACTTCTGGTTGGGATGGAGGTGACTATATCCATTCTTTAGTTTGAATTATGATGGCCCTAGGGCACCTGTTTTTTAAGTTCTTCACAGTTTAATAACTAATGAAGTGACTGATTCTTTAAACTAAAAGTGAGATGAAGAATTTGTAAAAACCAGTGTTAAAGCCAGATACAGTGGCTCATGCCTGTAATCCTCGTAATTTGGGAGGACCTGGACTGAGTATTGCTTGAAGATAGGAGTTTAAGAGCAACCTGAGCCACACAGCAAGACCTCATCTCTAAAAAACAATAGAAAATGTAGCTGGGGGTGGTGGTGCATGCCTCTAGTTCCAGCTACTTGGGAGGCTGAGGCAGGAGGATTGCTTGAGCCCAAGAGGTTGAGATTACAGTGAGTTATGATAACACCTCTGTACTCTAGTCCACATAACAGAGTGAGCCCCGTCTCAACAACAACAAAAAACTAAATTAAAACAGAAACCCAATGTTAAGTTTTTTTTATTATAAGGATGAAAAGAGATCTACTTAGTCACCTCTTTATGATTGTGTTTGCAAATGACAAATCCCTGTGCAATGAAGATGTTAGTATAAAGGTTACAGCAGACATTATTTCTTTATTTAAGAGACAAGATCTTACTACATTGCCCAGGCTGGTCTTGAACTCCTGGGATCAAGCAGTCCTTCTGCCTCAACCTCCTAAGTAGCTGGGGCTACAAATATGTGCCACCACACCGGGCTAATTTATTTTATTTACTTATTATTTTTTTCTAGAGACAGAGTCTTACTTTATTGCCCTCAGTAGAGTGCTGTGGTGTCACAGCTCATGGCAACATCAAACTCCTGGGCTTAGGCGATTCTCTTGCTTCAGCCTCCTGAGTAGCTGGGACTACAGGCGCCTGCCACAGTGCCTGGCTATTTTTTTATTTTTGAGACAGAGTCTCACTTTGTGGCCCTGGGTAGAGTGCTGTGGCTTTACAGCTCACAGCAACCTCAAACTCTTGGGCTTAAGCAATTCTCTTGCCTCAGCCTCCCAAATAGCTGAGATGACAGGTACCCACCACAATGCCCAGCTATTTTTTGTTGCAGTTGTCGTTGTTGTTTAGCTGTCCAGGGCTGGGTTTGAGGGTTTGAACCTGCTACCCTCAGTGTATGTGGCTGATGCCGTAACCACTGTGCTATGGGCACTGAGCCACACTGGGATAATTTTTAAAAATTTTTTTAAAGGCAGGATTGCTAGGTTGCCTAGGCTGGGCTCAAGCGATCCTCCTGCCTCAGCATCCTGAGTAGCTAGGACTACAGATTGTAAGCCAGTGCTCCCAGCTAATCATTTTGATAGATACTTTGATTCTACAAAACCATTATTACGTCGAATGATGATTAGGTGTTAATGTTAAATAGTTTGTGTAAATTATTATGAGTAACATAATGAAAGCAAACATTTAGAGGGCAAGCTAGTGAACAAAGGAGAGAGTTAAACTGAGCAGTATGCTCTGGGATTTGCTTAAAGATCTCTAACTAATAGTAATGTGCATAGACTTTGGCATTAGATGATTCAAGTTAGAGTCTTTTTTTTTTTTCCCCCTTCTTGTTGCAGTTTGGCGGGGGCTGGGCTCAAACCCGCCACCCTTGGTATATGAGGCCAGCGCCCTACTCGCTGAGCCACAGGCACTGCCCTCAAGTTAGAGTCTTTATTTTCCTTTTCAACTATATGATTTTGGTCAAATTAATTACTAAGCTTCAGTGTTCTGATCTATAAATGGGAGATGATGCTAACTATCTAATGGGTTTGTTCGGAGAGTCAGGTAAGATATGATCGTTTTTTATTTATTTTTTTAGAGACAGAGTCTCACTTTGTTGCCCTCGGTAGAGTGACGTGGCATCACAGCTCATAGCAATCTCTAGCTCTTGGGCTTAGGCGATTCTCTTGCCTTAGCCTTCTGAGTAGCTGGGACTACAGTCGCCTGCCACAATGCCCGGCTATTTTTTTGTTGCAGTTTTGCTGGGGCTGGGTTTGAACCTGCCACCCTTAGTATATGGGGCCGGTGCCCTACTCACTGAGCTACAGGCACCACCCAGTGATTATTTTTTAATTTGTTCACAGGTATTTATCTGTGTGTAGTAGTACTCTTTTGGGCACTCATGATATAGCCATGATCAAAACAGATAGAAAATCTTTCCTTTGTAGAAATCATATTCTAATAGACTATAGATAGGCTAGGGGGACTAGTAATAACACAGTAAGTATATTAAATGTGTAGTATGTTGGATGGTGATAAGAACTGAGAAGAACAGTGTAACCTGGTTTTTTGTACCCTCAGTGAATCCCCAGTGGCCCCCCCCCCAAAAAAAAAGAACTAAAAGGAAGGCTGGGTGTGGTAACTCATCCTAGCACTCTGGGAGGCAGAGGCAGGTGGATCACCTGAGCTCACGAGTTCTAGACCTGCTTGAGCTAGAGCGAGATCCCACCACTAAAAATAGTTGGGTGTTGTGGTGGGTGCCTGTAATCCCAGCTACTTGGGAGGCTGAAGCAAGAGAATCTCTTGAGCCCAGGAGTCTGAGGTTGCTCTGAGCTATGATGCCATGGCATTCTACCAGGGGCGACAAAGTCTCAAAAAAAAAAAAAAAGCTAAAAAGAAGTTAAGGAGGTGTATAAGAGTATGGGTGGGTAGGGTTGTAGGATTTTTATTGTATAGATGGAGATTATATAGATTTTAATTGTTAGAGTAACTTTATTAAAGTTTTGCTTAATTTCACATAATTCTGTTGATGAATATTTAGAAGATAGGTTTATTACAAAAGAGATCCTTCTTTTTTCTTTGAGATATTTCCTGTATTGATACGTCTGATACCCTGCCTGGCCTTCCTCTGCTCTTCTTCAGTGATCTTGTTCTCCACCCTGTCTCAGTCACTCTCATAGTTTTATCCTAGACCACATCATTACCAGTAATTGTAACTCTTCTAGAATCTGAATTCTGAGCAGTCTGCTTTCTGACCAACCTTCTGTCTTCCATTTACTCACTCTAGTACCCCACCTTGGTTTATTGTTTTATGTTGATTATTGTTGTTGGCCTGGGTAGACGTGGATCTATAATTTTGAAACTTGGGGACTTATACAGAGAAGAAGCTCCAACTTTAAGTAGACTGTAGGAGATGCTTGGGCCCTGGGGAATAAAGGCAAATGGCAGAACAAAGCTATAGAACAGGAAGGGAGAGAGAAATGCCTCCTATGCAGCTTCATCTGTTGCTGGAATTGCCCTCTTCCCTCCTCTCTACACACACTCTAACAGGTCTTTTTTTGGAAACAAAATCTTACTCTGTTGCCCTGGCTAGAGTGCCATGGCATCCGCTTAGCTCATAGCAACCTCAAACTCTTGGGCTCAAGCAATCTCTTGCTTTAGTCTCCTTAGTCGCTGCAACCACAGGTACCTGCCACAATGCCTGGCTAATTTTTCTGTCTTTAGTAGAGATGGGCTTGCTCAAGCTGGTCTCAAACTCCTGAGCTCCAGCAATCCTTCTGCCTCAGCCTCCTAGAGTGCTAGGATTCTAGATGTGAGCCACTGTGCCAGGCCTCTAGTCAAGTCTGTCTTTTAGAGCCAGGTTCACAGTTGTGTTTTGGGTGGTGTCCTGGTGTTGGTCAGAAACATTGGGAATATGTTGAAGTGATCACCTTTGAAGAACCTTGGTTACAGATATTAAGGCTGTGCATTTTTTCTCCTACATTGAAGATAATAGTGGAACCATGGATCTGTTTGGAGGTGCAGATGATATATCTTCAGGGAGTGATGGAGAAGATAAACCCCCGACTCCAGGACAGCCTGTTGTAAGTAAAATTACTAATATGAACTAGGCCCCTTTATTCAAGGCCAAATAAGAAGTTTCCGAGGTAAAGGGTATCTCTTACTCCAGGAAGACAAGTTGGTAAATAAGTTGTAATGTGGAAGTACAGTGAAAAAATGACTTTCTTAGTTATGTAGGGAGCTCTTGGTTATAAGGGGGAGTAGAAATAATGACCCAACATGAGTTGGTCCTGTGCCTTAGAGGGCTAGACTGGGAGGATCTGTGGTTTGTGAAACGTTGAAGTGTTTTTCTTGTTCATGCCAAGAATTTTGTGCTATTTTGGTAGTTTTCTCTGATTTATTAAAATAATTAGGGTGACTTTATATTGAAATATTAATTAATTTCATACTTCTGTTGTTGAATATTTGGAAGATAGCTTTATCATAAAAAAGATATTTTCTTATACTGATGAATCCAAAGTAATCTTGATTCCAATTAGGGTTTTTCTTTGCTTGGTGGGATGAGTGGGTTTGGATGGAGCTGCTTTAGTCCTAAAGTGATGTCTAAATTTTCTTCTTATTTGTTTGAATAAAGTGTGGAAGTTGAAGTAGTCCGTTCCTAAGATCCCATCAAACTATAAAATTCCGATTCTTTTCTCAGGATGAAAATGGGTTGCCTCAGGATCAACAGGAAGAGGAGCCAATTCCGGAGACCAGAATAGAAGTAGAAATACCCAAAGTAAACACTGATTTAGGAAACGATTTATATTTTGTTAAATTACCCAACTTTCTCAGTGTAGAGCCCAGGTAAGAGAATAATTAAAATACTTTCTGTATGCGGAAATATATGGAATGTTAATGTTTTTCTTATTTTACATTGAGTTGACAAATCACAAAATGGAAAGTTGGTTACATATCTCAAAAAAAAAAATGAATCAAGCATAATATCTCAAGTAGAAAAAGTATATTGATAAAAGGAAGTTTTAAAACTTGTGATTGTTTTCAGTAGTTTGACAGACACTTTCTTATGAATTAACAGACATCACAAGTCTTCAAGGTATTATCTAACTATTATAGCCCTGAAAAGGCTGAAATTGAGAGTAATGCAATTTGTTGGAGAAATGCAAAGTCCATAGCAGCCATTGTTGATCTAGAAAAGCTAATGGTTTTGGACAATTAACAGGGTGGATGAGTATTATTTACTCAGTTTACTCAGTATCTCATGTGATTTAATTTTTTCCCCCCAAGCAAAATGATGTGGAAAGCTAGAGCCCATGGAGCTTCTTTGGAAGAGTTACATAATAAGCAGAAAGAATATTTTGAATATTTATCTTTGCCTGTACTTTATTTGAAGCAATGTATATTAATGCCAAATTTTAAGGAGGTGCAGTAGTTTGAATACTACCTTGAAGTTAAGCATGAGGATGTTTGACCATTAGGATTTAAAAAATTACGATTTTTTGATACAGTGGTATGTATTACTGTAGATACTATTACATAGCAGTAATAGTCTTTATAAAATATGACTAATAGTTTATGTTGAAAACAATTCATAGGCCTTTTGATCCTCAATATTATGAAGATGAATTTGAAGATGAGGAAATGCTGGATGAAGAAGGTAGAACCAGGTTAAAATTGAAGGTACCCTTCCATACTTTACTGTTTTTTTTCTTTTATAAAGTAAAACCTTAAGATACTAACTTGAGACTTGAGCTTTTGAGATGATTTTTTGTTTCCTAATATATTAACAAGTAATTGTCTGTTTCTTAAGAATATTAACCTTTTTTTGGTATTTTTAAATTGATAAAGCATAGCTGTACATATTACCTTTGTAGATTTTTTTTTTTTTTGAGAGACAGGTCTTAGGCTTGGCGCCCGCAGCACACTGGTTACAGTGCCAGCCACATTCACCGAGGCTGGCAGGTTCGAACCCGGCCCAGGCCAGCTAAGCAACAGTGACAACTGCAAGAAAAAAAAATAGCCAGGTGCTGTGGTGGGCGTCTTTAGTCACCCTGCTACTTGGGAGGCTAAGGGAAGAGAATCACTTAAGTCTAAGAGTTTGAGAATGTTGTGAGCTGTGACTCCATGGCACTCTACCAAGTGTGACATGGTGAGACTCTGCCTAAAAAAAAGAAGAGAAAGTTCTTGTTCTGTTTACTAGGCTAGAGTGCAGGGGCATGTAAGATGATCATGACTCACTGTAACCTCAGACTTGTGGGTTTAAATGATCATCCTGCTTCAGCCAGCCTTTCAAGTAGCTAGGAGTACAGGCATGCACCTGGCTAATTTTTCTGTTTTTTATAAAGATGAGGTCTTGCTCTGTTGCCTAGGCTGGTCTTGAACTCCTGACCTCTGGTGATCCTCCTTCCTTGGCCTACCAAAGTGTTGGAATCATAGGCATGAGCCATGGTGCCTGGCCTCAGATTACTTTTAAGGAAGAAAATACAGAGTCTCACTGTGTTGCCCTCAGTAGAGTGCTGTGTCATCACAGCTCACAGCAACCTCAAACTCTTGGGCTTAAGTGATTGTCTTGCCTCAGCCTCCGAAGGAGCTTTGATTATAGATGACTGCCACAATGCCCAGCTGTTTTTTTGCTGTAGTTGTCAACTATTGTTTAGCAGGTCTGGGCCAGGTTTGAACCCACCAGCTCCCCTTTCTATGTCCGGTGCCCTAACCACTGAGCTAGGGGCATTGAGCCAGTATAACTCAAAGTGTCACTTTTCTCACATTTATACTTTACTAATGATTTTTTTTTTTTTTTTTGAGATAGGTTTCTTATTCGGTTGCCTAGGCTAGAGTACCATGGTATCAGCCTATCTCAGAGCAAATTCAGATCCTTGGGTTTTAGCAATTCTGCTGCCTTACCCTCCCAGAGTGCTAGGATTACAGATTACAGATGTGAGCCACCGTGCCTGGCTCTAGAGTTAGGCATTTTAAATTCTTATATCTAAAGGATTTTCTGTAAATTCTTCATTTTCCAGTAGATATTATACATAGTATTAGAATTTGAGGTGGATGTCTTGCTCTGTCACCCTGGCTTGCTCACTGCATCCTCAAACTCCTGGCATCGGGTTAATCTTCCTTCCTTAGCCTCTGCGGGAGCTGGGATTGCAGGCATGCACCATCATGCCTGGCTCATTTTCCTTTTTTTTAGAAATGGGGTGTCACTGTGTTGCCTAAGATATTCTTAAACTCCTGGCCTCCAGTGATCCTCTGGGTTTTTTTTTTTTTTGAGGCAGAGCCTCAAGCTGTCGCCCTGGGTAGAGTGCTGTGGCATCACAGTTCACAGCAACCTCCAACTCCTGGCTCAAGCGATTCTCCTGCCTCCACCTCCCAAGTAGCTAGGACTACAGGGGCCCACCACAACACCTGGCTATTTTTTGGTTGCAGCCATGGTTGTTTGGCGGGCCTGGGCTGATTCGAACCTGCCAGCTCAGGTGTATGTGGCTGGTGCCTTAGCCATTTGAGCCACAGGCGCCAAGCCTCCAGTGATCCTCTGGCCTCATCCTCCCAAGTAGCATAGGCCTCTGTGCTGGCAGCTGCTATTATTTATTTGAGACAGAGTCTTACTATGATGCCCTCAGTAGAGTACCATGGCATCACAGCTCACAGCAACCTCATACTCTTTGGCTTAAGCGATTCTCTTGCCTCAGCCTCCCAAGTACCTGCCACAATATCCAGCTATTTTTATTGTTGTTGTTGTAGTTGTTGTTTAGCTGGCCGAGGCCGGATTTGAACCCGCCAGCCTCAGTGTATGTGGCCAGCGCTATAACCACTGTGCTATGGGTGCCAAGCCAGTAACAGTGGTTTTCATTTTCCAATCTGTTTGGTGTTTCCCCATCATGGAGATAAGATAAAATTGGACTCTAAACTTATTCAAACCTGGAGTTTTAATTTTCATGGGGTCTTTCTTTACCCTTATTCTATATGAGGAGCTTCCCTAACTCTCTAGACCCTGTGGCAGGTTTTTTGGTCCTCCTTTTATAGGGTTTTTTACTCTGTGAAAGAACCTGACTTATATAGGCGTCTCAATTCTAAATTGCCATTTCATATGGGCTCAAGCTTTATCTCCTGCCTCATGGAGGTTTTACTGTGTCTTTCCATACCTGGTGCTACTGCAGACGTTGTATCTGCTCAAGTGCCCTGGCTTCTGCTATGCTTCTGAATCTCGGAGCTCAGGAATCTACTTCAGCACATTTTTTCCTGTTTTAAATTATCCAACATCTCTAGGTGATTAAAAGGGTTTCAGTCTTGTCTACTTTTTTGTCACCACCTGTATGTGCTTATTCTATGATTATGTGTCTCTCTTTTTTTTTTGAGACGGAGTCTATCTTGCCCTTGGCAACCTCAAACTGTTGGGCTTAAGTGATTCTCTTGCCTCAGCCTCCCAAGGAGCTGGGACTACAGGGGCCCACCAGCCTCGGTGTATGTGCCTGGCACTGTAACCACTGTGCTATAGGTGCCAAGGCGGTTATGTGTCTCTTGAGGAGAAAAGAAGCATAGAATCAATTAAATTATAATTTTCTAATTTGTGTTTTAAAACAGGTAGAAAATACTATCCGATGGAGGATACGCCGGGATGAAGAAGGAAATGAAATTAAAGAAAGCAATGCTCGCATAGTCAAGTGGTCGGATGGAAGGTGAGCACAAATGGCCTGAAGAGTATTACGGTGCCCCCAGTGGGCTATAAAGGGTCAAGTTTTAGCACTGGGTCTTTTTTTTTTTTTTTTTTGGAGACAGAGTCTTACTCTGTCTCCCTGGTAGAGTGCTGTGGTGTCATAGTTCACAGCAACCTCAAACTCTTGGGCTCAAGTGATCCTCACACCTTAGCCTCCTAGTAGCTAGGACTACAGGCGTGCACCAAGACACCTGATTAGTTTTCTATTTTTTAGTAGAAATGGGGTCTGGCTCTTGTTCAAGCTGAACTCCTTAGCTCAGGCAATCCGCCTACCTCGGCCTCCCAGAGTGCTATGATTATAGGCATGAGCCACAGCACCTGGCTAGAATAGGATCTTAATTTGGTGCTACCCTTTTTTTTTCTTTTTAAAGAATTTCTGTTTATTCATTTTTAATTTTTATCTAATTTTATTTTATTTTTAGAAATTGGGCTGGCTTGTGTCACCCAGGCTGGGGTGTCGTGATGTAGAGCTTCCTGCAACCTCAAACTCCTGGGATCAAGCAGTCATGTTGCCTTAGCTTCCCAGTTAGCTGGGACTACAAGGATGCAGTACCACGCCCAGCTAGAATTTTCATTACTTTAATCCCTGAGATTGCATAGAAAATCTGAGAGATAAATAGTTGGAAGTCATACAGACTAGTGGGAGATGTTAAAGTAGGCCAAGAATGTGATCATCATCTTTGGCTATAGCACATTAGATTGGAAAAGTTAAGAATACCCTTCCCTCCATTACAAAGTGCTTACAGGTTGACATTTTGGAAAAATTGACTTTCATATGGAATATAGTAGAATTTGGTAAATGTCACAGGATATGTTAACCTCTATGTAGTCAGTCAGTTTTTATTGTTTTCTTTCTTTCTGAATTCTGTGTAAAGAGAAAAAGAGCAGTTGAACCACATTTTTTTTTTTTTTTTTTTTTTTTTTTTTTTTTTGAGACAGAGCCTCAAGCTGTCCCCCTGGGTAGAGTGCCATGGCATTACAGCTCACAGCAACCTCCAACTCCTGGGCTCAAGCGAGTCTCCTGCCTCCGCCTCCCAAGTAGCTGGGACCACAGGCGCCCGCCACAACGCCCGGCTATTTTTTTTTGGTTGCAGCCGTCATTGTTGTTTGGCGGGTCCGGGCTGGGGATTCGAACCCGCCACCTTAGGTGTACGTGGCTGGCGCCTTAGCCGGTTGAGCTATAGGCGCCGAGCCTGAACCACATTTTAATGAAATAAAATGGTAGAGTAAAAGCTTTCTGACTACAGCGTATGAAATTTTTCTTGTTTCCAGCATGTCCTTGCATTTAGGCAATGAGGTGTTTGATGTGTACAAAGCCCCGCTGCAGGGCGACCACAATCATCTTTTTATAAGACAAGGTACTGGTCTACAGGGACAAGCCGTCTTTAAAACAAAACTCACCTTCAGGTAACTCTCCTTATCAGTGTACTATTTGTTATGGTAAAAGCAGCAAAACATAGACGTTTCTATAATGCCTGACCCAGAGGATAATTCACTAAAGAGCAAGATCTGGTTCTCCATGCTGAAAGTTTGAAGGCTTTTTTGGTCAAGTAAACTAAAAATTGCTATTTCTCAGGGAACCAGATCATGTTAACCAAACTGACAAGAGACTGTTATATTTATTAATTCTAGTGATGATGATAAGTAGAATACAGTGTTTGCTAGTCATCGTGTCCTTTCTTTTTAGTAAATTGATCTGGGAGGCTAATTGATAACTAGAGGTTGTTGGCGTGCATGCAGTCAGAGGAAAGGCAGTGAGCTGGTGGAAGTGAAGACTAGGGGTCGCTGCCTAGGGTGCTGTGTGCAGTGTCACTGGGGGGCATGTCCCCCAAGCAGACTGGAGTACCCAGGTCAGCTGGCGAGCGCATCCCCCGTCTAGACGCTGTAGGTACTGCACTGTGTTCTCGGGTTTCTTTTTTTGATTCTAAGTAGATAATCCTCCTCGGGTAGTGCTTATCTTTAGGGGAGGCACAGAAATACTGGTATGATTTTGCTTTTTAAAGAACTGTAAAGGTCAGGGTATAGGCTTTAGAATCAGCCAGACCTGTATTTGAATTCTGTTTCCATTTGTGAGATCTTGTGCAACTTTCTCAACTTCTCTTTGCCTCGGTTTCCTAATCTGTTAAAATGTAATAATGCTGTCTCGTAAGGTATTTGCAATAGGTAAGTTAAATAACTTGTAAAACACAAAGCATCCTGTTCATAGAACATTTGATTCTGCTTGAGCCTGTTCCTTTATTGCTCTAGAACAGTGGTTCTCAACCTTCCTAATGCCACAGTGTATTTTCATTGTTAGAAAGGGGTCACAACCCACAGGTTGAGAACTGCTGCTCTAGAAGCTGCTCACGCTGTACAACCCTTTACTACTCTAGTCTTCTGTTTTTCATTTTATTCATGAGATAAGGGTATCTCGATGAGCCCAGAATAAAGAAAGCTAACAATCTCCCATCTAGTATATTCAGAGTGTCCTTGCCTGCTCTTTCTGTTGGCTAGGAAATAGTCATTGGCTTCTAGTTTTCGTGATATGGGTATGACTGGTTCATAAATGTATTTGTTAAATAGTGAGACATTTTGTTTTTATTTCCTGGCAGACCTCACTCTACAGACAGTGCCACACATAGAAAGATGACTCTGTCACTTGCAGATAGATGTTCAAAGACACAGAAGATTAGAATCTTACCAATGGCTGGTCGTGATCCTGAATGCCAGCGCACAGAAATGATTAAGGTATGTTTGCTAAGCTCTATCCTAGGATTCTTTTTTATATTAAGAATAAAATTTCCGGGCTCGGCGCCTATAGCTCAACCGGCTAAGGCGCCAGCCACGTACACCTAAGGTGG
>NW_003852406.1:4726627-4728800 GCF_000181295.1 Otolemur garnettii | reverse complement strand
AATATTTCCTCAAACATTTGCTCATGTCTCTTATTGATCCATCTGTTCCCTTCCAGCTAACATGAATAGGGAGCTGGATTCATTTCCTAAGCATTTGCCAAACAATGGGTTGTGTGGTGATGGTAGTAAAACAGGTAAAGGGCTCGGGTTATCTCTCAGCAGGTCCTGAGCATTCCACAACAAACTGGTGATTGAAATGACAACTTTCACATATGTCAGGAATCTTCTGTGTCTGGTTTAGATCTATATCAAAAGTAAATAGCAATGCTAGAGGGAAAAAAAATGTTATAGAGTAGTCTAAATCAGAGAGTACTTCAGGAGTTTGAACCAAACAATACCTTGAGTAGAAGCTGGCAAAGAGTAAGAATAGGTTGTGGGGTCACATTTTTTAAGGTCAATTTATAACATTCTACCAGGTTGATTTTCAAATTTGATACGAGTGTCATTTAGGCACAAATTCAATTCTGGGACATTGAACTTAAATGATGGCGTGCGTGCTAGTTTTGGCCACTGGGCTTTGGTGCAGCACTTGACTTGAGACGTCAAATGCAGTATTACAAGCTAATCATTTCTCCTTTTTATCAATCCCCGCTCAGTCTTGGCTGAGGCCCAGCCTGCCCCACCTGCTTACACTCCTTAATGCATCAGGGCCTGGTGAGGCTAAGACAGTCCAGCTGGTAGAGGGCCTTTTTAACTAATCTCACTGTCAGTCTATGCTGAACTTTTGGCCCTGAGCCCCTGCTTTTTTCTTGACACTGTATTTTGTTCGTGAAGGCGGGTTAAGTAAACCAGATCGGATAATAGTGCCTAACCCAGTGGTGTGTAGGGGCACTGGCTTTGGAACGTGGCTTCCTGCTCCATTTCCCCACCTTCCTGTACATACTAGGGGAGCTAGAGGAACCTGCAGATTCCGGACTCTGCATTATTGGAAAAGCCCTCTGAACCACTGTGAGAGTCCTCCTCTCATGTCCTCCACGTGTCCATCTTCAGTGGAAATGTAGACAAAGCTAGCATGTCTACAAGCTCCAACTTCAGTATACCCACATACTATTTAAAGCAACAGTCTTTTGTGTAGAATTTCTACCAACAGAATTAGAGTTATATGTAATAATATAAAACATTCAAATAAGGAAGACTTCAAAGAAATGCCCAAATATCCTTGGCCGTGTGTTCCCACCACCGCCACCATATCCTGTGCATCAAGGTGCAGAATGCCTTGATGAAGGCTCCACCTAGTGGCTCTGGGACCCTTCCCATCCTGTCACCAGGAGCTATGAGGAGCTCTCGGGTTGAGAGGCTGAGCCCAGAATATCTGAGAGCCATGGGAGTTTGGTGCAGCCTGGGCAGATCAGGTATCTGGCTCAGGGGTGAACAGGAACAGCCTCTGTTGCCCTAGGGAGTCAATTCAGGTGTCCACTGGGCATGGGTGGGGTTTCTGAGGCCTGTCACTTTGCTCTGGGCTCTTGAATGGCAGCACAGAGGATGGTGCAGCTCCTGAGGACACACCTGTGGCAGTTCTTATCAGGCTTGTGGGAGGGAGGGACTCCTTCTGCCTCTTCACTTTTGTGTATGTGGTAACAGGTGTAAGTGGACACAGGGATAACTGTTGTGTTGTCCTGGACTGGGCATTACATACTCTTTGTAGTAAAAGTGGGTTCAGGTGGGCATGAAAGTAGGTCCTTTTTGAAGTTGAATAGTTTATTCCCTTCTTTACAGAAAGAAGAAGAACGTTTGAGGGCTTCCATACGTAGGGAATCTCAGCAGCGCCGAATGAGAGAGAAACAGCACCAGCGGGGGCTGAGTGCCAGTTACCTAGAACCCGATCGATATGAGGAGGAGGAGGAGGGCGAGGAGTCCATCAGCTTGGCTGCCATTAAAAACCGATACAAAGGGGGCATTCGAGGTGAGACTGGTGCAGGAATTGCATCATTTCAGGGCTTTATCTTTGCATAGGATGAAATTGAATGCCAAATCACTGCACGTGTTATTTTTAAAGAACCAGTGTTAATGAGTGATCGATTGCAAGGCCTGTTTCTTTCAGGCGAGCTTGAAAGGAAGTAACTGCTTTTGTTTCCACTTTCGGTTATCCCATGAGCTTCCACTTTCTGATTTGAAAGTTTGCCACTTGTTTTGGAACTTTCCTTCTTCTTTTTTTTTTTTTTTTTTTTTTTTT
>NW_003852406.1:4723911-4725686 GCF_000181295.1 Otolemur garnettii | reverse complement strand
GACTCACTTGAGCCCAGGAGTTGGAGGTTGCTGTGAGCTGTGATGCCATGGCACTCTACCCAGGGGGATAGCTTGAGGCTCCGTCTCAAAAAAAAATAATAAAAAATAAAATAAAAAAAGAAAGTCACTCATAGGGTGGTGCCCATAGCTCAGTGGGTAGGATGTCAGCCGCATACACCCAGGCTGGAGGGTTCAAACCTGGCTGGGACTAGCTAAACAACAATGATAACTGCAACAACAAAAAAATATCCAGGCATTGTGGCGGGCGCCTGTAGTCCTAGCTGCTTGGGAGGCGAGAGAATCGCTTAAGCCCAAGAGTGTGAGGTTGCTGTGAGCTCTAATGCCATAGCACTCTACTGAGGGCGACATAATGAGGCTCTGTCACAAAAAAAAAAGAAAGATACTCATAATCTAATTGCTTTGGTTTCAGAGGAACGAGCCAGAATCTATTCCTCAGACAGTGATGAAGGATCAGAAGAAGATAAGGCTCAAAGATTACTCAAAGCAAAGAAACTCACCAGTGACGAGGTAAGACCAGATGTATTGGGTTGTAGGGGTTTTCCCTGTACCCAGAAGCCAACTCCTGGGAATGAGCAGGATTGCAGACAGAAGTCTGCATACGTCAGAGACATTCAGTGAGATGCAGTAATAAGACTAGGAGTGGTCCCGGAGATGGTCCGCTACTTATGCTGGGGTGGGTCTCAGGAGGCTGCACAGAGGAGAGCTCTGCTGGGAGCTGAAGGGTCTCAGGAGGCTGCACAGAGGAGAGCTCTGCTGGGAGCTGAAGAAGCTTGAAGGCCCGGGTGGAGTACTGCAGGTTGATGGCAGCAAGGCCTGCGAGACGTGCAGGGCCCTCAGGTATCAAGGCTCACGTAGGGAGCCCTGTCTTGTTGGCCATACCCACCCAGAGTGGAGTTCTCTCAAGCTGAGCTGGAGTACAAAGAGGAAGGGAGGAGAGTGTGCCTCAGAACCGCAGACTCTCGCTGTTACGAGGAGATTGTGCCTCAGAACCGCAGACTCTCGCTGTTACGAGGAGATTGTGCCTCAGATGCCGCAGACTCTCGCTGTTCTGAGTTTGAGTAGATTTTCCTGAATACAGCATTTGCTGTATGTACTCAGGATAATTTCCAGAGAGCACTTTTGCTTTTTCCTCCAGTGTTTGCTCGCTGAGTGGCTCAGTGGAGTTCCTAATGCTGACATCTTACAAGTGGGAGTTGTAATTTTCCTCAGTAGCTGCTTTTTTGATCCTTTAAAAAAAAAAAAATCAGTGGTATTCTTGAATTTCACCTTGATTTCTATTTTGTATTTCTTTTCATTTGTTCTGACTGGGACTTTTGGATTTCCTGAACCTGTGGATTGGTATCTTTCTCAACCATCCATTCTTCAGTACTACTTTTGCACTGGTCTCCCCCTCCCTTCTTTCCGAACTCTGATTAGCTGCATTTCATTCCATCTCACTCTGTCTTGACTAGTAAGCTGTTTTCCATAGTTTCCACATCTTCGTCTCTCTGCATCGCAGGACACCTCTTCAGATCCTTTCAGTTCACTGCTTCTTTCTTTAGCTTTGTCTCATACATTGTTATTCTTTTTTACTTTATCTTTGGTCTCTGGAGGTTTAGTTTCTTTTTCAAATTGGTCACTTAGGAGTGTCCTGCTGCTTCGTCATATTTTCAGTTTCTCCTTTTATGTGTTTCAGTATTTTAAACCTACATATATGTCTTGTCTTATGCCTGATAATTCCACTGTATGAAGTCTTTTTTTTTTTTTTTTTTTTT
>NW_003852406.1:4719108-4722297 GCF_000181295.1 Otolemur garnettii | reverse complement strand
CCACCTTAGGTGTACGTGGCTGGCGCCTTAGCCGGTTGAGCTATAGGCGCCGAGCCATGACTGTCTTTTTGCTTCAGTGACTGAGTTGAATATTTGCAACAGAAACTGAGAAATCTAAGATATTTATCTGGCCCTTTACTTTAAAAATGTTTACTGAATCCTGCCTCCAAGAAACAGGGCTGGCTTATTTCTGGTCTACTTTTGTCACCTGTCCTCTGCACCCTGCAAGGCAGAAACAGCATAGTTCGTGATCACGGTTTGGTGACTGTCTTCGGGAGGAAGCTACGGTGCTCTCCTTATGTACCTAGGTTCTTTTTTTCAGAGAGAGTCTCACTTTATCGCCCTCGGTAGAGTGCTGTGGTGTCAAAGCTCACAGCAATCTCCAACTCCTGGGCTTAAGCAATTCTCTTGCCTCAGCCTCCCAAGTAGCTGGGACTACAGGCGCCTGCCACAATGCCTGGCTATTTTTTTCTTTGTCGCAGTTTGGCCGGGGCCAGGTTTGAACCCACCACCCTTGGTATATGGGGTCAGCACCCTACCCATTGAGCTACAGGCACCACCAATGTCCCTAGGTTCTTGCTTTCATCTAATTTCTGGCCTCTGATCATACCTTATTTTCTTAATACCACATCGATTTGCTTGTATTTTATCTGTCATTGTTATTTTCAGAACAATTGTTCAGAGTATTGCTCTGGCATATTATAGGCAGTGTATGTTGTGTTCCTTTCATCCACAATTTTAAAGTATTTTGGGCTTCCATGAGCTCTTCTCTATTTTATTTTTATTTTTTGAGATAGAGTCTCAATCTGTTGTCCTCAGTAAAGCACCATGGCGTCATAGCTCCCAGCAATCTGAAACTCTTGGGCTCAAGTGATCTTCCTGCCTCAGCTTCCCAAGTACCTGGGACTACAGGTGCCTACTACAACACCCAGCTATTTTTTAGAGACAGGGCCTCACTCTTGCTCAGGCTGGTCTCAAACTCCTGAGCTCAAGCAATCCACCCGCCTAAGCCTCCCATAGTGCTCGGATTATAGGCATGAGCCACTGCGCCCGGCCTCATAAGCTTTTCTCATGTGAAGTAGAATCCTGTTCTTGGGTTATTGTTCATCACAGCAGTTGATATTTTTCCATCATTCATGGATGTGACATGGTATGGAAGATAATTAGATAAAATTTGTCACATGAGGTAACTTCTTAATGATGCATTTACAGTGTATTGAACTGTTGGCCAGCTGGCGTCGTCATCTAAGCAGATGCTATTTCTTGGCGAGTAGAAACTGGATGAAAATTGAGAAGTGCCGTGGGACTTCTGTTTATTCCTGGTATTCTCAGAAATGAAAATTTAAAGAAAAAGTGATCCATTAGATAGATTCTTCTAGGCTGGGCATTTGCAAACCTGTAACGGCCTGATTTTAAAATGCCTCTTGGGAATGGCCTCCTAGCTAGCTGTCTGTAACAGGGCCTTCCCTACCCAAACACTCTCTCTTCCTGCTGCACCCCCTCCTTTGCTGAAAACAGAGTTGGCTTCTGCCTGGACCTCCCCGTTCCTGCAAAACCTGTTTGTGTTACCCTAGTTTGAATCCTGCCTGTGGGTTACAGAGGAAGGGAAAAAGAAAGGGACAGTCCCACACTAGTCCCTGTCCGTGCTTGGCACACTAACATAACGCACGCCCACACGTCAGGAGCCTGGGCCTGCCTCTGAGATATGGGGGAGTTTTCAGACCCAGGCTTCCGCTCCAGAAAATCCCCATTATCACCAGAGCATGCCTTGATACAGGGCAAGGGCAAGTCTGGATTAGAGTGAGCGGGATCATAGAATCTTACTGCTACCCTTTTCCACTTGTGTGGCCGTGGGCAAGTCATCTCATTTTCTGTTTCCTCTTCTGGTGCATGGCGTCTGTACTTGCTGTCCTGTAAAGGTGTCGCATTGTGGTGAATAACAGATATGAAAGTGGGTAGCACCGTGACGTGGACTAGCTGAACAGTAGTAGGGAAATGCTCCTTTGGCCTCTCCAACAAGGTCTAAATTACTAAAAAGGAAGAAGATGTAGAGGAGAGCTTTTCGTCCTCCCTCACCTTTGCAAGCAGTAAAAATTTCAGAAAACCTAAATTACTTCAAAGATAGAGAAATGGGTAGGAGGAGAAACTGTGGATGGAGTTCCGTGCGCCGAGGATCTAGGAAAAGACAGAGACGTAAGTTGAAAGGAACAGATGGAGACAGTGGAGAGGAAAGTGTCAGGGCCAGCCCCAGCTTTCTTAGAGAGGTTTCCTGCTGAGAAGTGTGGGTTAGAACGAGCCCCAGTGGCCTCGTCTCCTTCCTCTACCACTCTCCCTCTTGGAACCTGCACTCTTCCCGGGGCCGCCCTGCCTTACCTTCCTAACTTGTAGACTGCCTGTTCTGTTTCTACAGGGACCTGCGTGCATTACTATGTTAGCAAGCTTTCTCTAAGAACATTTTGTTCTTTGCTGCATTTACGTGTGACACAGGGATCTATTCCAGTTACCGTTAGTAAGGCTGTGTCCATGTGCGTAATTTCACAGAATGAAATCATCATCCCAGAGGATCCCCTCACCTGAGTCCCGGGAGTCTGAGGAGCGACACGCCTAGGCACTGTTTGACTGCTCTTGCCCGTGGCAGCCTGGGAAGTCAGGCCTGGAAGGTTTTCCAAGGCAGAATTCCACAGCTTCTCACTCCCCATGGTGGATTTGGACTGGTGCTGATTAGGCTAATTTAGGGGAGCCCTGACCACTTCCTGTCCATTGCTGGTGTCTGTCAAGGGTCCTTAAGGGCAGGCAGGCTATGCCTCTTTTTAGAACCATCATGCTAAGTCTTTTTTTTTTTCGCAGTTTTTGGCCAGGGATGGGTTTGAACCTCCTACCTCCAGCATATGGGGCCAGCACCCTACTCCTTTGAGCCACAGGCACCGCCCCATGCTAGTTCTTTTAACCACTCGAATTCAGTCTCATAAAGAATTTTAGAGCTGAAGAGATCAAACACGCTAAGGCTTACATGTGGGAAGCTTCCCAAAAAACTTTGCTGGTGTGTAAAGTGTTTAAGATAAGATTCTTCAGTTGAAAATAAAGGGCAGGCTCGGCGCCTATGGCTCAAGTGGCTAAGGCACCAAGCCACATACACCTGATCTGGCGGGTTCAAATCCAGCCTGGGCCTACCAAACAACAATAATGGCT
>NW_003852406.1:4715355-4718945 GCF_000181295.1 Otolemur garnettii | reverse complement strand
AAAAAAAAAAAAAAAAAGAGAGAGAAAGAAAATAAAGGGCAAATAGTGTGATTGAATGTACTCTTTGTGCTGATGTGGGGTTGGGAGAGAAGAATTTGGCTTTGTTCCATGTTGGGGAGTAGAAAGGGAGGAGCCCTTGTCACACCTTAAAGGGAGGATTCATCTTTCAGTGTTGCTATTTGGGTGACTTTCCTGCTGACTGCCCAGGACGTTGTAAGTGGAGCAGGACTTGGCATGGATTCCTTTTCCCCTTTGAATTCTCCTGTAGCTGGTGCTTCAGGTCTGCAGATGCACATTTGGGATATTAGGGCAGGAAACAAGTCTGTGATGCTGTCTTATCCTTCAGAGGGCTAACCCTGGGGACCACCAGGAAGAAAGCGGGCATGCCAGGTTGCTCTACATCTGGAAGCATCCTGTGGTCACAGCAGCAAGATGCCCAACTTCCCCAACTGTAGCCTTTAAACCATTTGTTCTTTCTATTGAATTTATTAAATTTTTGGTGAGGGGGCTGGTTACTGGCATTCTGGAGTGTCATGTCAGTGTCAGTTCATTTTAATCAGTATTTGATTTTTTTTTTGAGACAGAGTCTTACGCTGTCACCCTTGGTAGAGTGCCATGGTGTCGCAGCTCACAACAACCTCAAACTCTTGGGCTTAAGCGATTCTTCTGCCTCAGCCTCCCAAGTAGTTGGGACTATAGGCGTCTGCCACAACGCCCAGCTATTTTTTTTGTTGCAGTTGTCATTGTTGTTTTAGCAAGACCAAGCTGGGTTCCAATCCATCAGCCTCAGTGTATGTGGCCAGCGCCCTACCCACTGAGCTATGGGCGCTGCCCAATATTTGATATTTTTTACATGTTGATATATCTGAATAGCTTCCTGAATTATTTTTTTCTATTACAATATTATTCAGAATTATGATTATGATTATTATTCTGAGATAGTCATAAGCTGTTGCCCTGGGTAGAGAGCCCTCGTGTCACAGCTCACAGCAACCTCCAGTGCTTGGGCTTAAGTGATTCTCTTGCCTCAGCCTCCCAAGTAGCTGGGACTACAGGTGCCCAACACAACACTTGGCTTTTTGTTTATTTGTTTTTGGTTGTAGTTGCATTGCTGTTTGGCAGGCCTGGACTGGATTCTAACCCACCAGCTCTGGTGTATGTGGTTGGTGCCTTAGCTGCTGAGCTACAGGTGCCGAGCCTAGAATTATTATTCAGAATGATTTTAAATAGAGAAAGCTTGTGTATGGAAGGCCTTTTAATTTCTTTAAATATGTTCTTAGTCTCAGTGCCTATAGCTAAGTGGTTAGGGTACCAGCCACATACACTAGATAGAGCTGGTGGGTTTGAACCTGGCCCAGGCCTGCCAAACAACAATGACAACATAACCAAAAAATAGCCGAGCATTGTAGTGGGCGCTGGTAGTCCCAGCTATTTGGGAGGCTGAGACAAGAGAATCGCTTAAGCCCAAGAGTTTGAGGTTGCTGTGAGCTGGGATGCCACGGCACTCTACCGAGGGTGACATAGTAAGACTCTGCCTAAAAATAAAAAATAAAAAAACTTCTTAAAAACTTTGGTGATGTGAATTTTGAGTACATCTGAAACAAGAAATTGTTATAAAAGTATTGAGTCCTTAAAATCCTGTATTTTAGATAATGAAACAGGTGAAATGCTGTGTGCAAAATGACCTGATCATGGTAAAATCATTCTGATAGGACAAGTGGTTATACAGGCTGAACTTCCCTGAGAGAGCCCCAGCCCTTCCCAGGGCGCACGCTGTGTCCAGTTCCTGCTTTCCCTCTGTACAGCTATTCCCTGTGAAAGAGGAGCTCGTAGCTGCTAATCCCTTACAACTTCCCTTACAATCCATGGGGGTCTGCAGTTGTGTCTTGTAGTTAGTTTGTGATGAACTTTGCACAGTTGTCATTTTAGACCGTCTCTAATACCTGTAGATCTGAAAACTGGACATCTGAAACCTTGACCACCAGTTTTGTTCCTCTGTTAAATGTTCTTATTAAAAGTGACTTTGAGTTTTCAGAGTTATTTTTGATAAGCTATCCTAAAAATGTTTTCTGTTGACTTTTGGATTTACGAAAATGTCATGTTTACATGCTACTTTGGCAGCACACGTCACTAAAATCTAAAGGATACAGAGATTAGTGTGGCCCCTGTGCAAGGATGACACAAAAATTTGTGAAGTGTTCCCTCTTAGAAAAATCTATAATGAAAATTTTTATCTGTTTAGGAAGGTGAGCCTTCTGGAAAGAGAAAAGCAGAAGATGATGATAAGGCAAATAAAAAGCATAAGAAGTATGTGATCAGTGATGAAGAGGAAGAAGATGATGATTGAAGTGGGAAATGTGAAAACATTTTATATATTTCATTGTACAGTTATAAATATGTAAACATGAGTTTTTTGACTGAAATTAATTGATTTGCTTTGGTGTCATTTTAATTGTAATAAAAAATTAAAAGCATGTCTCTGTATTCAAGAAATCTACTTTTTCCAAAGCAAGTTTATTTATTTATTTATTCATTTATGTATGTATGTATTTATTTATTTTGAGACAGAGCCTCCAGCTGTCCCCCTGGGTAGAATGCCATGGCTTCACTACTCACAGCAACCTCCAACTCCTGGGCTCAAGCAAGTCTCCTGCCTCAGCCTCCCAAGTAGCTGGGACCACAGGCACCCGCCACAACGCCCGGCGGGCCCAGGCTGGATTCGAACCCACCACCTTAGGTGTATGTGGCTGGCGCCTTAGCTGCTTGAGCCACAGGTGCCGAGCCTATGTATTTATTTTTGAGACAGAGTCTCACTTTCTTGTCCTTGGTTGAGTGCTATGGCATCAGAGCTTACAGTAACCTCAAACTCTTGAGCTCAAGCAGTCCTCTTGCCTCAGCCTCCCAAGTAGTTGGGCCTCCACGCACCCACCATAGGGCCCAGCTATTTTTGGAGACAAGGTCTTGCTCTTGCTCAGCTGGTCTCGAACTTCTGAGCTCAAGCATTCTACCTGTGTTGGCCTCCCAGAGTGCTAGGGTTACAGGCGTGAGCCACTGAGACCAGCCTCAAAGCAAGTTGATTTAAAAATATGTAGGGATGAGGTCTTACCATTTTACAGTCTGGTTTTGAACCTTTGGCTTCAGGAGATCCTCCTGCCTCAGGCTTTCAAAGTGCTGTGATTACAAGCATGAGCCACCACACTCCACATCCAGATGATTTTGTTAATACTTTACACAGTCTTAGATTTTCTCGAGTTTCTGCTGCTCTGCCCTACTCCTTTCCTCCTATCCTCTATGAAGAAGCATCCAACCAGGCCGAGATTTTCACAGTTCCAGAGCCTGGAGAAATCAAGGTGTTGGCAGGGCCATGTTCCCTCTGAAGGCTCTTGGAAAGGATCCTTCCTAGCCTCTTCCTAGCTTCTGGTGGTTCCTAGCAATCCTTGGCTTATGACAGTATAACTCAAATCTTGAGTATGTGGCTTGGCGCCTGTGGCTCAAGCAGCTAAGGCGCCAGCCACATACACCTAAGGTGGCAGGTTCGAATCCAGCCCGGACCCGCCAAACAACAATAATGGCTGCAACCAAAAAATAGC
>NW_003852406.1:4713617-4714777 GCF_000181295.1 Otolemur garnettii | reverse complement strand
TTTTTTGGTTGCAGCTGTCGTTGTTTGGCGGGTCCGGGCTGGGGATTCGAACCCGCCACCTTAGGTGTACGTGGCTGGCGCCTTAGCCGCTTGGCTAAAATAAAAATGTTTATTTTTAATTATTATTTTTTGAGACAGAGTCTCTCTCTGTCACCTCAGTAAAATGCAGTGGCATCATCATAGCTCACTCCAACTTTGAACTCCTGAGCTCAAGTGATCCTCCTCCCTCAGCCTCCTAAGTAGCTGAGACTACAGGTGTGTGCCACCATACCCAGCTAATTTTTTGGTTTTTGGTAGAGATAGGGTCTTGCTGTTACCCAGGCTGGTCTCGAACTCCTGGGCTCAAGCAATTCTCCCACCTCAGCCTCCCAAAGTTCCAGGATTATAGGAACCACTGTGTCTGGCCATAGTCAAATTTTTTTTTTTTTTTTAGAGACAGAGTCTCACTTTATTGCCCTGGGTAGAGTGCTGTGGCATCACAGCTCATAGCAACTTCTAATTCCTGGGCTTAAGCAATTCTCTTGCCTCAGCCTCCTGAGTAGCTGGGACCACAGGCACTCGCCACAACGCCCATCTATTTTTTGGTTGTAGTTGTAAGTTGTTTTGTGGGCCTGGGCTAGACTCAAAACCACCAGCTTTGGTGTATGTGGCTGGTGCCTTAGCTGTTTGAAGCTACAGGCACTGAACCCCAATGCTTGGTTTTTAAGAGTCTTCATTCTGGCTGGACGTGGTGGCTTATGCCTGTAATCCTAGCACTCTGGGAGGCCAAGGCGAGTAGATCACTTTGGCTCAGGAGTTCAAGACCAACCTGAGCAAGAGCAAGACCCCATCTCTAAAAATAGCCAGGTGTTGTGGCAGGCACCTGTAGTCAGGAGGCTGAGGTAAGAGAATTGCTTGAGCCCAAGAGTTTGAGGTTGCTGTGAGCTATGACACCATGACACTCTATTGAGGGTGACAACTGAGACTCTGTCTCAAAGAAAAAGCCTTTATTCTGACTCTGTCATTTCCAAGGGGACATAGTGGAGGGTTTGTTTGCTTGTTTGTTTTGTTGTTTTAAATTTTACTAGCAGGCTCGGCGCCTATAGCTCAACCAGCTAAGGCGCCAGCCACGTACACCTAAGGTGGCGGGTTCGAATCCCCAGCCCGGACCCGCCAAACAA
>NW_003852406.1:4706087-4712717 GCF_000181295.1 Otolemur garnettii | reverse complement strand
GGTTTGAACCCACCACCTCTGGCATATGGGGATGGTGCCCTACTCCTTTGAGCCACAGGCAGCGCCGCCCCACCACACCCCCCATTTACGACTTTTAAAAATACTCTGTACTGACTAGAACTTGACTAGATGGTGAGGAAAAAAAATCCTCAAAGATTGAATTTGCGCATTGGTTTGGGTTTGAATGCAGGTCTGAGCTCTTCACGAATGAGAAATGGGACTGAGATCTTAAACCTTTACCTCAAAGTCAAACAGCATTAATGGTGTGGTTGCAGAATTATAAATCAAATTCGCAGCCTTTGGGAGTCTCTCATGTGAAGGTTAAGGCAATGATTGGGAAGGAAACCAGTAATGGAGATGTGATGGACTGAAAGTTTGTGTCCTAAAACTAGTACGTTGAAGCTCTGACCCACACTGTCCAGTGTGATGGTGTTTAGAGGCAGGGTCTTTTGGGAGATACTAGGTTTAGATGAGTTTATGATTACGAGGGCTGGGTTCCTCAAGTGTCTTTAAAAGAAGAAGAAGAGAGACCAGAGCCCATTCTCTTGCTATACAAACAAAGACGAGGCCGTGTGAACTCAGCCAGATGGTGGCCACTTATGAGCCAAGAAAAGAGACCTCAGGCTGAAACCTACCGTGCCAGCACCTTGATCTTGTACTTCCCAGACTTTGGAACTGTGAAAAACAAATTTCTGTTGTTAAAGCTACCCATTCTATGGTATTTTGTTATGACAGCCTGAACAGACTAAGACGGGGATAAGTTTGGACTCAGATGAGGCTGAAAAACTCAAATTTCCCAGTCACTCTGAGCCTCCCTTGCCTATAGGAAACAGCTTGCCTCCCTGTTTCTGAGGAAACTGTCTTTGTGTGTGTGTGTTTGCTTAAAAATACTTTAATACATCACCTGGGGGCAGTTCTCATTCTTCTCAAGATTCACCCAGTCAGTGCTGTCTGACTCACCTTTTCATCAGTAGGTCCACCACTAGGATCTCATCAGGCTCCAACAAAGCAAGCAGAGTCTGAGGAAGTAGCTTATATATATGAGAAGAATTGTAAGATTTTGCTAATAAATATAGGCAGAAGCCTGGGACCAAATTAATCCCTGTGGGTACACTTATGTATTCTGGATTCACTGTGTTAGTGAACATACTGACTTGAGTAGTGAACAGAACCCAATGATACCCTCCATTTAATGAAGTCGAGAGGCCAAAGTTTTCCTGGCATTACATGGAGGAGGACTGACTCCAAAGGCTTAGGAGATGGGAATGTTGGAGTAGACTTATCTTGTGTGATCTGCATACCACCCATTCCCTCCCCCAACTGCTGTATGTCCTGAGAGGGCTAGGGACCCTCCCTTCAGTAGGGCATTGAGAAATGTATTAGTAAGGGGAGGACATGATATGATGGGAGATGCTGCCACTGAGATAGTGAGTGATACAGGACAAGTGGCATCCCAGCCAGCTCATGGAGCTGGGGGGGTGGGGGCCCACAGACCGGCTGCCTCCGCCTTGGCAATGTTGGTGTGGTGGCAGCAAGCAGCAGAACCAGCAGGCTGGAGGGTGGGCAGGGGGTCCCATTTCCTAGGCCTGGGACTAAAGGGATTGTAGCCATTACAGATGTCACAGACACGCTAAATGTAACATGTTGTTCCAGACAGACAGAAATGTAACACGTTGTTCCAGACAGACAGACGTCACAGACACGCTAAATGTAACTACCTAGCCCTGCTAAATGTAACTAGGGAGGGCCCCATGCCACTATATATACTGCTAGACAAACAGCCTAGAGACAGAGAGGGAGAGAGAGCACTTTTCTCTCCTGACTCCAGTTTTCTCTCTGCCAAGAGCTGTGGCACTTCTGTTTTCTTTTCTGTAAATAAATCCTGTCTTACCACTGATCTGTGGTTCTTCGAATGACCGAGACCAAGAACCTACTGAAGAGCAAAATTCTGATATCAATAGGATTCCAGGACAGAGGCCAAGTAGCAGTGTTTAAATCCCAGAGCCAAGATGATGAGTCTGTTACTAGAGAGCAGCAGGAGTGTAGTAGTAAAGCGATCAGAATGTTTTGATCTGCAGAGATTTTGAGTGGTAGCTTATTGAATGGAATAGATGTGCGGGCTACTGCAGTGTTGCTTGACCTGTATGGTTGTATATTTGTGGGCGCACTTCAGGATCCTTCCTCAAGGTATCCAATCTCCCCTTCAATTATATCAGCATCCTCTTGAGGAAGGATCCTGAAGCACTGCCACAAGTATATGCTGTAAATGTTCCACAGAGGACACTGCAGCCATTTACTAAAGTGGCTATCCTTGGGGAAAGGAAATTTCCGGAATTTGAGAGATTTCTAGATACCAGCTCAGTTCGTGCTCATTCCTGGAACCTAATACTATGGTGGCCCACTGTTCAAAGTGGGGCTGATAGTGGCAAGGGGATAGGTGGATAGGTTAAGGGGATAGGTCAAGTTCAACTCCCACTATGCCCAGCAGATTTGCAGATCCTCCTCAATGTTACTTACCCAGTTCTTTTTTTTTTTTAATTTAAATTTTTATTTTCTTAAATCTTTGTAGAGATAGGGTCTCACTATATTGCCCAGGCTGGTCTCAAACTCCTAGCCTCAAGTGATCCTGCTGCCTCAACCTCCCAAAGTGCTGTGTAAACTGCTGTGCCCAGCCTCCCTGGTTCTTAAATATATGATTGGAAAAGATATGCTTTGTCAACTGAGAGAGACCCCATGTTGTCTTTCTAATCCATGAAGTAAGCACCATAAAGTGGGAAAGACCAAGTGGAAATCCCTGGAACTTCTTTATCTTACCAGGATAATAAACCAAAAAGAACCCCGCAGCCTGGAGGGAACTGCAGAGATAGATGAATGACATTATCAAAGATGTGGAAGAAGCAGAGGTGCTGATACCTGACACATCTTCCATTGATCTCAGCAGTCTGAACTGTGCAGGTGTCAGGTTGATCTTGGAAACGATGGGTTATCTTAAACCTAATCAGGTGATGACTCCCAAAGCAGCTGCTGTCTCGTATGAGCATGTTTAGTGGAGCAGATCAACATCCACGGACACCTGGTATGCAGTGTTCACCAGACAAACGCTTCAATATGTAAGGACAAAAAACAACAGTTTGCTTTTACTTGTTAGACCAATGGCACAACTTCAGTCACGCCTTCAAGTTACGTGGACTCACCTGCACTCTGCCATAAAGGAGCCCACAGACATCTCCATCATCTCAACATTCCCACACATCACACTGGTCCACTGCGTCAATGACGTTACACTGATTGGAGCTGATGGGCAGGAGATAGCAAGCACTGTACTTTAGATGCCTTAGTAATTATGTGAACCAGAAGGGGGCAGATAAATCCCATCAATATTCAGGGGCTTGTAACCTCAGTGAAGTTTTAGGGGGGGAGCAGGTATTGAATAGTCTAGATATCCCCTCCAAAATGAAGGGGTGTATGCTACCCCCGAGCCATCTGCCATTATAAAAGAATGTTTAGTGCCTCTTTTTGGATTTGGGAGCCAGTGTACACTTTATTTCACTGTGCTACTTTGACCTTTTGCCAAGTAAGTCATAGATGCTGCCTATCTTTAGTGAGGCCCAGAGTAGAAGAAGGTTCTGCACTAAGTATAGGCCATAGGGCAAACTTCTTCACCTGGGAGTGATAACCCAGCAGACCAACGATGCGTGATGTGTCTGTGGGGAACACTGCGCTGTATGAATCCTCTGGCCAGGATCAGTGAGAAAACTGAGTGTAGGCTCCTGGACTTTGGAGCATACCCATTCCCTCTTTTGTAGATAATCCTCCTTCTTTTTGAGACAGAGTTTTTTTTTTCTTTTCTTTGTTTGCCCCCCCCCTTTTGTTTTGCAGTTTTTATAGAGGGCAGGCGCCCTACTATTTTGAGCCACAGGCGCTGCCCCCCCTTTTTTTGAGACAGAGTCTCACTCTGTTGCCTGAGGCTAGAGTGCCGTGGCGTCACAGCTCACAGCAACCTCAAACTCCTAGACTGAAGCAATCCTCTTGCCTCAGCCTCCCGAGTAGCTGGGACTGCAGGCATACACTCCTACATCTAGCTAGTTTTTCTATTTTTAATAGAGAAGGGGTCTTGCTTTTGCCCAGGCTGGTCTGGAACTCCTCAGCTCAAGCAGTCCCTCTGCCTTGGCCTCCCAGAGTGCTAGGATTATAGAGGTGAGCCACTGTGCTCAGCTCATAGATAACTCCTTTTGAGAAACAACTACTGGCTTGCTTCTGAATGCTAATTATGGGAAATCAAGTAACCATCCAGCCTGAGCTTCCCACCCTGAACTGGGTATTCTCTGTTCCATCAGTCGTAAGGTCAGGCCATGTATAGTGATCTCGCACCTATCTATCCTCTGGGTCCCCTGAGGTCCAGAAGGCATAAGAAAGTTTCTTGAGTAAGTGCTAGATGCCTGCTGAATTGCTTCCTCTGTCTCCTTCTCCAAAAGCAAGAAGCCTGGTTGCAGTTATCCTTAATATATTTACTAATTTGTTCAGTCCCCCATATGCAAGTAATAAAATGGCTGTGAATCTGCTCAGCTCTGGGCCACACACAGCAGCCATGCAGGCCAAGTTCCCATTGAATTAACAGCTCAGAAAGCTCTACTCATACTGAAAAGGTTGCAGTACTCATAGTTGAAGACAGGGGCAGCAACTCTTCAGCCACTTAGAAACTCCAAGGGAATGAAATGACATATTATGCACTTACGTGTACTGAGCCAAATGATTTAACAGTTAATACAAACGTGGATAAATATGGACAAAACGGGCTTCTGTGAACCTTCTCACAGTGAGGATGCACTCAGGGATGGACTAGTCCTAAGCAGCACTATTGTCAGATGCTGTTAAGTTCTACTTATGTTTTGGTTCAGAAGTTTGCTCCTTTGTTGCCTTGTATTATATTTCAGCAGGAAGGCCTGGCAGCTGTTGGTTAACAGATGTCTTTGTTAGGGAGCCACAATCACAATCAAAGCTAATGTTAACTCTACTTTGTGACAACCTGGGGGATTACAACAAGAATCAGGATAACTCCTTTGACTTTTCTCCTAAGAAAAGTCTTTTTCTTAGACTTTAACTGGTCTGAGTTATGCCTCTAGCTGTACATTGTTCCTGATACACTGAACTTACTGACTTACCTACATTAATTGGGTAAATAGTCCTAAGCAATGGTAGCTTTTCATGTTCTACAAGCATGTACATTTTTGGCCCTGGCTCCTGATTCTACAAAACAAGTTTCTTAGGCCAGGCGAGGTGGCTCATGCCTATAATCCCAACACTTTGGGAAGCCAAAGCAGGTGGATTGTCTGAGCTCAGGAGTTCGAGACCAGCCTGAGATAGAGCGAAACTCGTCTCTAAAAATAGCTGGGCCTTGTGACTAGTGCCTATAGTCCTAGCCACTTGGGAGGCTGAGGCAAAAGGATGGCTTGAGCCCAAGAGTTCGAGGTTGCTGTGAGCTGTGATGCGACAGCACTCTACTGAGGGCAACAAAGTTTGCCCTTTCTATATCTCAAAAAAGAAAGTTTCTTTTGTATACTTAGGCCATCTTTAAGGATGCACTGTTTTTCAAAGCCAACAATTCAGGAAAGATTTAGATTCTTGGAAACCTCAGGTTGGGAAACCTATTTAAGGTTTTTGAAGGGTAAACACAAGTACAATTTCTCTAGAGAAAATATCACAAGGGCTAGGCGCCCATAGTTCAGTGGTTAGGGCGTCAGCCACATACATGAAAGCTGGCAGGTTCGAACTGGGCCTGGGCCTGCTAAACAACGACAACTGCAACAAAAAAATAGCCAAGTGTTGTGATGGACTCCTGTATTCCCAGCTACTTGGGAGGCTGAGGCAAGAGAATCACTTAAGCCCAAGAGTTTGAGGTTGCTGTAAGCTGTGATATGACAGCACTCTACCAAGGGTAAAATAGTGAGACAGTCTCACAAAAAAAAAAAAAAAAAAGAATGTATCACAAATTCTGGGGTATTTGAATGAATGATTTTTTTTGAGACAGAGCCTCAAGCATCATAGCTCACAGCAACCTCCAACTCCTGGGCTTAAGCAATTCTCTTGCTTCAGCCTCCCAAGTAGCTGGGACTACAGGTGCTCAAGCATCATAGCTCACAGCAACCTCCAACTCCTGGGCTTAAGCAATTCTCTTGCTTCAGCCTCCCAAGTAGCTGGGACTACAGGTGCCCACCACAACACCTTTTTTTTGGTTGTAGTTGTCATTGTTATTTGGCAGGCCCAGGCTGGATTCGAACCTGCCAGCTCTGGTGTATGTGGTTGGTGCCTTAGCTGCTTGAGCTACAAGTGCCAAGCCAGAATGAATGATTTTGATTAAACCCTATAACTCCAATGTCTACTACTAAAAAAAAAAAGAAAGAAAGAAAGAAAAAGTGTGTGGTGTGTGTGTGCAAAAAAAAGAAGAGAAGGTGGCTCATCGCCCATAGCACAGTGGTTATGGCACCAGCCACATACATGGAGGGTGGCAGGTTTGAATCCAGCCCAGGTCAGCTAAACAACAACAACAACACTGCAACAAAAAATAGCTGGGCATTGTGGCAGGTGCCTGTAGTCCCAGCTACTCGGGAGGCTGAGGTAAAAGAATCGCTT
>NW_003852406.1:4693622-4706067 GCF_000181295.1 Otolemur garnettii | reverse complement strand
CCCAGCTACTCGGGAGGCTGAGGTAAAAGAATCGCTTGAGCCCAAGAGTTTGAGGTTGCTGTGAGCTGTGACACTACAGCACTCTACCAAGGGTAACATAGTAAGACTCTGTCTCAAAAAAAAAAAAAAAGAATTGAAGATATCACAAGTCTGTCATGTGTTAAAAGAAAGAAAGGCCTATTTATTAAGTATGCCTAGCTTTGGGACGGCGCCTGTGGCTCAGTGAGTAGGGCGCTGGCCCTATATACTGAGGGTGGTGGGTTCAAACTTGGCCCCGGCCAAACTGCAACAAAAAAATAGCCAGGCATTGTAGTGGGTGCCTTTAGTCCCAGCTACTCGGGAGGCTGAGGCAAGAGAATCACCTAAGCCCAGGAGTTGGAGGTTGCTGTGAGCTGTGACGCCACAGCACTCTGCGAGGGTAATAAAGTGAGACTCTGTCTCTTTAAAAAAAAAAAAAAAGGTATGCCTAGCTATCAAAAGCTAGTGAGTCCATATAGACCTGGATTTTTCTCTTTTGGAAGGTTTATAAATTCCGTTTCTTTAATATATAGGGCTATAATTATTAAATAGGTTGTCTATTTCTTTTTGAGTGAAATTTGATAGTTTGTGATCTTTACAAAATTGGATCACTTAGTCTAAGTTGTTGAATTTATGTGTAAGGAATTATTTGTGTAAGTCCCTTATTTTTTGCTATCTGTGGATTGACATTCTCTTTTTTATTCAGAATGTTTGTAATTTGTGTTTTCTCTCTTTTTTTAAAGCCTGGCTAACAGTAACATCAAGAACTTCTCAACTAACTTTTGGTTTCACCGATTTTCTCTACTGTTTTTCTGTTTTACATTTCGTTGATTTTTTGCTGTTCATTGTTTCATTCCTTTGACTTGCTTCGGGGTTTGCCCTTCTTGTTCTGTTTCCTTAAGGTGGAAGCTTCAATTATTGATTTAAGATCTTTTCCAAAATAAGTGCTTAATGCTATAAATTTCCAAGGAATTCTCTAACTATATCCCACAAATGTCGCTATTTTATGTTTTTGTTTTTAGTTTTTTAAACAATATTTAAAAACTGCATTGATACTTCCCCTTGACCCGTGGATCATTTAAAAATACTTTTGTCTCATTTCCAAGTATTTGGAGATTTTCCAGTTATCTTTCTGAAATTGATTTCTACATCTGATATGTATCACACGTGGGATTTGATTTTACTCTATTTATAATCTATTTAATTAGCCTGTTACTATTTCCTGGATGCTGGCATTAGTACACACATGTAATTCGGCATAAATAATAAGCAGCTTATCTCAATAGCCATAAATAGCATTATTTTTACATTGTTGAAGTGAGTGTTCAGAGGCAAGGAGTCTCTGAACTGTGATTATGTGGATAGACTTTGGAGTAAGGTGACCTCTTTGCTCCTTACTTGGTGTGTGGCTTTGGACACGTTAATCACCACTCTGAATTCTTGGTCTGCCAAATGAAGAATAGACTGTTTCACGTGACTATTTCATGTAAGCTGAGAAAATTCAGCAATGAGATTTAAGGAAATCCTTTAGACTCTTTATTATAGCCATATGCAAATACTCGCCTTTATTTTTTTTTTTTTTTTTTTTTGAGACGGAGCCTCAAGCTGTCCCCCTGGGTAGAGTGCCATGGCATTACAGCTCACAGCAACCTCCAACTCCTGGGCTCAAGTGAGTCTCCTGCCTCCGCCTCCCAAATAGCTGGGACCACAGGCGCCCGCCACAACGCCCGGCTATTTTTTGGTTGCAGCCGTCATTGTTGTTTGGCGGGTCCAGGCTGGGGATTCGAACCCGCCACCTTAGGTGTACGTGGCTGGCGCCTTAGCCGGTTGAGCCACAGGCGCCGAGCCTCGCCTTTATTTTTATTATTATTATTTTTTTTTTGGCCGGGGTCAGATTTGAACCTGCCACCTCCGGCATATGGGGCCAGCACCTTACTCTTTTGAGCCACAGGTACCGCCCAATACTCACCTTTATTAAGATGAGTGGGGAGCCAGAGGATTGATCATGACCTGGGACCACACAAATATTCATAAACTGATATAAATCAATATATTAAAACAAATATCTAGTAATTCATAGTAGACCTGAAGGCGTTGCTAATTCAAAACAGGAAGTTTTGTTACTGGAGGTAGTAGTTCACCTTTGATTGAGTAAATAATGAATGTCTCTGGCTTTTAGTATCTGCCAATGGCTTCACTTCTTCTCCCCCTGCCAGCTTCTTGCCTGGGTCACTGTCACAGTCCTGTAGGTTTCTAGAGACCTTTTTGCCTACACCTTGCTAATGATCTGGGCTGACAGAATGTCAGTATGGATTTGTAATTTTGAGGCCCATACTTTTTTTTTTTTGAGACAGTCTCAATCTGTTGCCCAGGCCACAGTGCAATGGGATCAGCCTAGCTCACAACAACCTCAAACTCCTGAGCTCAAGCAATCCTCATGCCTCAGTCTCCCATACAGGCACCCGCCATGACGCCCAGCTGATTTTTCTATTTTTAATAGGGACAAGGTCTCCTGCTCAGGCTGGTTTTGAACTCTTGAGCTCAAGCAATCCTCCTGCTTCAGCCTCCCAGAGTGCTAGGATTGCAGGTGGGAGCCACAGCGCCTGGTCTGAAATCTATACTTTTGAGTGGAGGACAGACTGATGTGGAGAGCTCAAGTCTCAAGTTTGAGTATCCAGAGCCTACAGGGAGGCCATCTGGGCTCCTGGGGAATGAAGAGTAGTGGGAGAACAGAGACCAGAGAAAGAAAGGAGGAAGTGCCTCCCGGGAACGGTATCTGTTATGTATCACTGCAGGACAAATCAAACTCAGCGGCTTGAGACAGCAAACGTTCACTGTGTCACACAGGTTCCGAGGTCGGGAATCCAGAAGTGGATTAGCTGGGTGGTTCTAGCTCAGGGTCTCCTATAGGCTGTATTCAAAGTGGACTGACACTACATTCTCCAAAGGCTTCCTTGCACTGGTGGAGCTGTTGCCTCCATGGCTCACGTGGTTCTTGGCAGAGGCTTCAGTTTCTCCCTATGTGGGCTCTCCGGAAACGTTTTGAGTGTCCTCACAGCACAGCAGCTAGACTCCCCAGAGCAAGTGACCCAAGAGAGAAAGAGCAAGGCAGGAAAGCCACATGTCTCTCGGAGCCTCACCTCAGGACTGAAGTTGTGTTCCACTGATCACATAAACCAGCTGTGAATTGGATCACCGGTGTTCTGAATGAACCAGCCTTAGAGCAGAACATGCAATGGCACAGAAACAAGCCCCAGGACCCACTGGGAGCAGTCTCGAAAGCTGGCTGTCACGGGGACCTTGCCTTTCCCCAGCCAATTTTGTCTCCTTTCTCTAAAGACACTCTAGTCAGGCTTCAGCAGGCCAGGCTCTGGGAGCTATTTTGAGGTTGGTTTAATGGAAATTTGCTTTATGAATCTTGGGAATATGTGGAAGTGGGCCAAGAACTAACCATGTAAAGAACTTTAGAGAAATTAATACTGTGCCTTCCCCACCCCGTCCCCCACTGACGATTACAGTAGGACCATGGATCTCTTTGGAGATATAGATGACATTTCTTCAGAGAGTGATGAGGACAATCTACCACCTATCCCAAGAAAGCCTGTTGTAAGTAAAACCACTAATCTCCACTGATCCCGTTATTCAAAGCTAAGAAAAAGTTTCAGAGGCCAATGGGTCTGTTTCTCTCTTGTTGAGAGAGGACATGGATAGTCAATCTGATGAGTAGGTCACTTTCTTAGCTATAGTGGGAATTTCTAGATATCAGAAGGCACCGAAGGAATTGCTCAGAAGGAGACTGACGGCAAACTTTAGGGTCTGGACTATGAGAAGTCATAATGTGAAGCCTTTGACCGAAAGGTTTCTCTTAATCAAACCCGTGCCATGCAGCATAGGTTATGCCGATGTTCTTCACTGGTTTCAATAGTTAAGTTTGGATGGGGGGAATAATTTCATGCTTCTTTAGCTGAATATATCACACAAAATAAGTCAAAATAGGTGCCTTTTCTAGTAATGTTGGCAGATAGGTCTTGTTTCCTGTGGGGTTTTGTTTGTTTTGGTTTTGTATGTGTGTTTAAGGTGAGGTTTTTAGGGAGAGGCTTGGAAGGCTTGCTGACTGTTTTATACCTGTCAAGCCTGCAGCTGCCTAGTACAGGAAGAATCTGGAATATTTCCTCTCTTTAAGCTTCCACATTCTCATTTCTCTCTTAGGATAAACACGGAGGGCCTCAGGACCAGCAGCAGGAAGAACCCATTTCTGAAACAACAATCGAAATAGAAATTCCCAGGCTCAGTTCTGATTTAGGAAATGATGTGCATTTTGTTAAACTACCCAAGTTCCTCAGCATAGAACCCAAGTAAGAAGAATAATTAAACATTTTAAGATTTGAATAAAAATTTATAGAATGCAATTTATTTATTTATTTATTATGAATTGACTAATCACAAAGATGGGAGACTGGAAAACAAAGTTAGGATGTGCGGAGGTAGAAAAACAGTGAATTACTAGTGAGAAAGAATTTTAATGCTAGTAATTTTTCTAACATTTCGGCACTTTCCTTTAAAGGAATAGATCATAGATCAATGTGTTTTTCACCAGTATGAAGCTGAAAATCAAAAGTATGCTAGAAAAATCACAAATTGTCAGTGTAAAAGCCATTGTGAATCTACAAATAAAATTATTTTGGCCAACAAAATAGTATCAATGGGTAGTATGCACTAAGGTACATGCATGCAAACTTTTGTGCAATTAAACACGACACATTTTCTAAAAAAAAATAAAAAATACATATATATGTATTATATTATACATATTATATTTATATATACATATATATATAAATAAAGATAGGTGGCACCTGAATCTCAGTGAGTAGGGCGCTGGCCCCATATACCAAGGGTGCAGGTTCAAACCCAGCCCCGGCCAAACCGCAACAAAAAAATTGCCGGGCCTTGTAGGGGGCGCCTGTAGCACCAGCTACTTGAGAGGCTGAGGCAAAAGAATCGCCTAAGCCCAGGACTTGGAGGTTGCTGTGAGCTATGATGCCACAGCACTCTACTGAGGGTGATAAAGTGAGACTCTGTCTCTAAATAAATAAATAAATAATAAATAAATAAAGATAAACCAGCTGGGCATGATGGCTCACACTTATAATTCTAGCATTCTAGAAGGCTAAGACAGGTGGATTGCTTAAGCTCAGGAGTTCAAGACCAGCCTGAGCAAAAACGAGTTCCCCTTTAGTTTTATTTCTCTAAAAATAAAACTACCTGGACGTTGTGCTGGAAGTCTGTAGTCCCAGCTAACTAGGAAGGCTGAGGCAAGAGGATCACTTGAACCCCAAAGTTTGAGGTTGCTATGAACTATGACGCCATGGCACTCTACCCAGGGCAACTGAGTAAGACTTTGTCTCAAAAATAAAATAAAGAGGGCAGTGCCTGTGGCTCAGTGGGTATGGCACCAGCCTCATATGCTGAGGGTGACAGGTTCAAACCCAGCCCCTGCCAAACTACAACAACAACAAATAGCCAGGCGTTGTGGCGGGCACCTGTAATCCTGGCTATTTGGGAGGCTGAGGCAAGAGAATCACCTAAGTCTAGGAGTTGGAGGTTGCTATGAGCTGTGTGATGCCATGGCACTCTACCTAGGGCAATAAAGTGAGACTCTGTCTCTAAAAAAATAAAAAAATAAAAATAAAATATAGAAGTAAAAAAAAATAAAATAAAGATAGACCATAAGTCACTTATACTTTAAACATTTCATCAAAGAAGATTTTGAATTACTAGTCACATTTGGAGTTTATTTTAGGCATTGTTTTTTTTTTTTTTGAGACAGAGCCTCAAGCTGTCCCGCTGAGTAGAGTGCTATGGCATCACAGCTCACAGCAAACTCCATCTCCTGGGCTCAAGCAAGTCTCCTGCCTCCGCCTCCCAAGTAGCTGGGACCACAGGTGCCCGCCACAACGCCTGGCCATTTTTTTTGGTTGCAGCCATCGTTGTTTGGCAGGCCCACGCTAGATTCAAACCTGCCACCTTAGGTGTATGTGGCTGGCGCCTTAGCCACTTGAGCCACAGGCACCAAGCCAAGGCATTGTTTTTTGTTTGTTTGAAACAGTCTCATTCTGTTGCCCCAAGCTAGAATGCCATGGCATCATAGCTCAAGCCGCCTCCAACTAACTCTTGGACTCAAGTAACCCAAAGCTTTATCCTCTCTCCTTGGGAGCTCATCCTGTGTCTGATAATACTTCTGCCTGCGTCCTACTTAGATTCTGTTTCCACTGCTAGGAATTCTCTTGTCTCAGCATCCCCAGTAGCTGGGACTAGAGGCATCCGCCACAACGCCCAACTATTTTTTTTTTTAAGAGACAGGATCTTGCTCTTACTCAGGGTAGTCTCAAACTCCTAAGCTCAAGGGATCCTCTTGCCTTAGCCTCTCAGAGTGCTTAAGATTACAGATGTGACTGGATCCTGCACCACTGGCCCTATTTCAGGCATTATGTTTCAAAAACAACTTTTAAGAAAGTACAATAATTTGCCTACTTCTTTGAAGATTTACATGAAGTTATCTATCTACTGTGGTTTTAAAAAACACATTGGTATATGCTATAATTTTTATAGTATTAATCATATTCATTATTAAATATGGCTAATATGACATTAAAAAACGATTTTTAGACCTTTTGATCCTCAGTCCTACGAAGATGAATTTGAAGATGAGAAAATACTTGATGAGGAAGATAGAACCAGGTTAAGACTAAAGGTACCATCCTCTGCCTATCCCTTTTTCTTTGAGTTTTTCCTTTTTTATTGAGACAGTCTCACTTTGTCATCCGTGGTAGAGTGCATTGGTGTCATAGCTCACAGGAACCTCAGACTCCTTGGCTCAAGCCATCCTCCTGCCTCAGCCTCCTCAGTAGCTGGGACTACAGGCTCCTGCCACAACGCCCAGCTATTTTTAGAGATAAGATCTTGCTTTTCCTCAAGCTGGTCTCAAACTCGTGAGCTCAGGCAATCCTCCCATCTCGGCCTCCCAAAGTGCTGGGATTACAGGTGTGAGCCACCATGCCAGCCTGAGTTTTTCCTTTTATCAAGTAAAACACAGGGATGACAAATTGAGACTTGGCCTCATGAAAATCTTTGATGTTTCCTGTTCAATCAATAAATAGCTCTTTGGGGCGGTGCCTGCGGCTCAGTGAGTAGGGCGCTGGCCCCATATACCAAGGGTGGCAGGTTTGAATCCGACCCCAGCCAAAATGCAACAAAAATATAGCCGGGCGTTGTGGTGGGCGCCTGTAATCCCAGCTATTTGGGAGGCTGAGTCAAGAGAATCGCGTAAGCCCAGGAGTTGGAGGTTGCTGTGAGCTGTGATGTTACAGCACTCTACCGAGGGCGACAAAGTGAGACTCTTGGCTCTAAAATAAATAAATAGCTCTTTGGACTGAGGAAATTAAATATCTTTTTTGGAATATTTTTAGGAGAGAAGCTACATACCCCTTTTTATCCCTGTATCATTGTCACTTGCCTAACTTTTTTCTTTTTTTTTTTGCAATTGTAATTTTTTGGCAGAAGATAACAATTTTTGAAAACTGTTAGCGACTTCATTATTATAAATAATGCAGCGAGGTATCTGGAACTGCCTGCATCTTAAGTGCGTTGATCCTAGCAACTTCTGACAATAGAAAAGTCTCAGGCTCTTGTGGATATGCTAATTATGCACAAAAAGGGACTTTGTCATTAGCTGGTTCCTCTCTAGAATGCCTGGGATGGAAAAACACTACTATTGTTTTTCACAGGGATGTTGTCTTACTTAACAGGGCTTCCTATGAGCTTCTGCCAGGGGCCCCAGTAGCAGCACTGGGCCAGGGCAATTTTTATGTTGCTTTTGTGACTTGAGTTCCCTGCTACAGGAGTAGACAAACTTGGACTCAAAAACAGGGCAAGACACAGGTCTCAGGTTTTAATTTGTTAGTTGTTCTTTTTTAAAAATGTAAAGCTCATGCCCAGAGTGTCCCAGTCTCACTAGAGGAAGGGGCACTTATTTGGCCCTTCTTCTATTGCACCCACGGCCCTTCAATCATCCCTGCAATAGGCGGAGGTCTCAATTTTACCTGCCTGCCTCGTGGGAACCCAAAGCTATCTTCTGTCCTTGGGAGCTCTTGGTGTGTCTGATAACACTTCTGCCTGCATCCTACATAGTTAGCTTCTGTTTCCACTGCTAAGAGCTGGAGCTCAGATATGGAAATAAAACGTCTGGTTAGTTTAACCAACATCTCTAGGTGTTTGAAGCTGGTGGGTTCAGTTGTAGAATCAGCTGCTTTTTATAAGCTTATTCTGTCATTGCCTATCAATTTGTGGCACAGGTGTTTCTCAAATCACCTGAGAAACAAAAAGTAGTTAGTTTAGTTCAGTTGGTTTTCAAATGTCTTTGTGTTTTGAACCAGGTAGAAAATACCATACGTTGGAGGGTACGCCGGGATGAACAAGGGAATAAAGTTAAAGAAAGCAATGCTCGCATAGTCAAGTGGTCAGATGGAAGGTGAGCACAAAGGGGGGCATGGGGTGGGACACGGTGTATTGGGGGGACTTTTTTCATTAAAGAATTGTCAAAATTGGCTCTGCACCTGTGGCTCTAGTGGCTAAGGCGCCAGCCACATACACCTAAGGTGGCGGGTTCGAATCCAGCCCGGGCCACCAAAACAACAATGACGGCTGCAACCAAAAAATAGCTGGGCGTTGTGGTGGGTGCCTGTGGTCCAAGCTACTAGGGGGCAGAGGCAGGAGACTTGCTTGAGCCCAGGAGTTGGAGGTTGCTGTGAGCTGTGATGCTATGGCACTCTACCCAGAGGGATAGCTTGAGGCTCTGTCTCAAAAAAAAAAAAAGAATTGTCAAAATTATAGGGCCATGGCATTACCTAGGAAACCTGAAGTAGGGCTGAGTTCACCTAGCTGTGCTGGTGGCAGACTTTACAAGTGGACCCAAGATGTGATCAAAGCCGTTTTAGCTGTATTATTATTATTATTTTTTTTTTTGACACAGAGCCTCAAGCTATCCCCCTGGGTAGAGTGCCATGGCATTTCAGCTCACAGCAACCTCCAACTCCTGGGCTCAAGCGAGTCTCCTGCCTCCGCCTCCCAAGTAGCTGGGACCACAGGTGCCCGCCACAACGCCCGGCTATTTTTTGGTTGCAGCCATCATTGTTGTTTGGCGGGTCCGGGCTGGGGATTCGAACCGGCCACCTTAGCTGTACGTGGCTGGCACCTTAGCCGGTTGAGCTACAGGTGCCGAGCCTTAGCTGTATTATTGATATGAAAGACTAAGGTTGGCTACCATTATTGATATTGGACATTACAAATGGATTTTTTTTTTCAAGACAGTCTCTGTGTTGCCCCACGCCATGGTGCTGTGAAGTCATCCTAGCTCACAGTAACCACAAACTCTTGGGTTCAATCAATCCTCCTCCCTCAGCCTCCCCAGGAGCTGGGTCTATAGGTGCCCCCTATGTGCCCATGATGCTAGTTCTTTAATTCTATTTTTAGTAGAGATGGGTCTCACTCTTACTCAGGCTGGTCTCAAATGCCTGCGCTCAGGCAATCCACCTGCTTCAGCCTCCCAGAGTGCTAGGATTACAGGCGTGAGCCACCACGCACGGCCAATAAATGTGTATTTTTGAAAAGTTGTTTCTGTTTTGCTAATGGAGTGGTAGACATTGGGAAAATTCCGAAGCAATTAGATTTCAAGTTGAAAAGAGGATAGATTTTTTACCACTTTTCACTTTGGCAGGAGATGGGTTATTTAGAGCATCTCTTCTGGTTTTCTTATGAATTCACTGTGAGGAGCGGCTCCTGCAGTTCCATGCTGTTTTGCTAACAGGGTAGAACGGAAGGTGTAGGAGTCACCCTAACACTTGACTTGTTTCTCACTTCCAGCATGTCCCTGCATTTAGGCAAGGAAGTGTTTGATGTCTACAAAGCCCCATTGCAGGGCAATTACAACCACTTGTTTATAAGAGAAGACACTGGTCTACAAGGACAAGCCATCTTTAAATCCAAACTTACCTTCAGGTAAATATCCACATGGACACGTGAGTACTTGCAGTTAAGGAGCAGCGAAGCAGACATGTTATACAAAAAGCTTGACTCACTTGATTGACATATTTCAAAGTACAGTTCACCAAGGACCGTGGTCTGGTTCTGATACACTTTTTTTTCTTTTTTCTTTCTTTCTTTTTTTTTTTGAGACAGAATCTTATTGTCATCTGGGGTAGAGTGCCATGGCATCATCCTATCTCATAGCAACTTCAAACTCTTGGGCTCAGAAGATCCTCTTTCCTCAGTTTTTCTATTTTTAGTACAGATCGGGGTCTCCCTCTTGCTCAGACTGGTCTTGAACTCCTGAGTTCAAGCAATCCACCTGCCTTGGCCTCCCAGAGTGCTAGGATTTCAGGTGTGAGCCACCACGCCCAGCTGGTATGGTTCTGATATACTTTTTTTTTTCGTCAGGTCTAGGTTTAAACCCACCACCTCTGGCATATGAGGCTGGCACCCTACTCCCTGAACCACAGGCGCCACTCCTGATATACTTTTCTCCAAGTTTACTACAAGTTGTTATTTCTCAGGGAGATAATTCACACTATTAATTTCACAGGAGACTGGTTATATATGACCCAGAAACCCCCTGCATTAGTCCACACTGATCAGTACACCTGGTAAGAGGCCTAGCAGACTTGTCTTTGGTGCTTTGTTCTCTTGAGAGAAATTGCCCTGGGAAGCTAAGCCATCATCAGAATGGTGCTGGTGTATCTGCAACAGGCATTCCCGGCTGTGGCTCCCCCCTCACCCGAGGCTGCTGTAGAGGTATGCCTGGGCCCGCTGAGCTCACGCACTGCGGTGGTCCCTTCCCCAAACTTTCTCTTTGAAGGGCACAGTACTGTTGTTGATGAGGAGTCGGTTTTCCTAGAGAGGTGGAGCACTTACAAGGCCCTTTTGGGGGTGGTGCAAATATTCTAAAATCAGCTTGTGGTCATGGTTGCTCGACTTCGTAAATAGTTTACTTGTATACTTAAAATGAACAAATGTTGTGGCACGCAAATTATACTCAGGAAATCTGTTAGTCTTTTTAAAATCTTGAAGAAAGGTCTTAATGTCACTGATTTCCAGGTTTCCTCATCTGTAAAAGGGAGATAGCAACATCTACCTCACAGGGATATCGTAAGTCAAATGACGTAGAAAACATCATGCAGAAACTTGGTGCACTAAATGGTGCCCATACAACCTCTTTTTTTTTTTTTTTTAAGACAGTCTAATCTCACTTTGTTGCCTCAGAGCAACCTCAGATTCTTGGGCTCAAGATATCCTCTTGCCTCAGCCTCCCAAGTAGCTGGGACTACAGTCACCTGCCATAACACCTGGCTAGTTTTTCTATTTTTAGTAGACACGGGGTTTTACTCTAACTCAAGCTGGTCTCCAACTCCTGAGCTCAAACATCTACCCACCTTGGCCGTCCAGAGTGCTAGGATTACAGGCGTGAGCCACTGTGCCTAGCCCTGATCCATCTTCTTGATGATCTCTTCTGGAATGGCATCATAAAAGATGTACACTTCTGAGCTTGCTTTTTCTCCTCATACCCCAGGTTCCACATCGACTGCTTAGCAGTTCCTATGTTCCATCTCTCTGTAACCATATTGTCTCAGGGACCCTCTCCTAAGGATCATCCTTCCTTCTCATGTTCTTAATTAAAAGCTGCCTTCCTTTAGTCAGAAAGGCATTTCTTTCTGTCCCAGGACTCCTTCCCTTGGATTGTCTCCCTGGGCTGTCATGAGGCCCTTGCTGCCACGTTGACCTGCCTCCTTGCTTTGACTTCCTTCTAACTTTTTCCAGATGGAAGGACACAGCTTTAGTTCTCAAATTGCATTGTCTGGCATTGGGGCCACCCTCTAGGAACTGGGATGTTACATTCCACTCTCTTTCTCTCCTCCCTTATGATACATTCTGGGTTAGTCTTTATAAAAGCCCTTGACCCCACCACCTGGGAGGGGAGCCCAGGGAGGAGCTGCTCAGAGAGCAGAGAGCTAAGGACTGAGGTTCCACCTCCTTGCTGTGCTGAGGGTGAGGTCATCATTATCCATAGGTGCTTTTGCTGTTGATCCGATTAACTATAGTTGTTCTTAAACAGTGAGACGTTTTTGTTCCTTTCCTGGCAGACCTCACTCTACTGACAGTGCCACACATAAAAAGATGACCTTGCCACTTGCTAACAGAAATTCAAAGAAGCAGAAAATTAGAATCTTACCAATTTCTGGTTGTGATCCCGAATGTCAGCGCATAGAGATGATGAAGGTACATTTGCTAAACTTTAATCCTGGCATATTTGGGGTATCAAAACCCGTGTTTTTCTTTCTTTTTTCTTTTTCTTTTCTTTTTTTTTTTTTTTTTT
>NW_003852406.1:4691330-4692778 GCF_000181295.1 Otolemur garnettii | reverse complement strand
GGCCAGGGCTGGGTTTGAACCCGCCACCTCCGGCATATGGGGCCAAGGCCCTACTCCTTTGAGCCACGGGTGCCACCCGAAAGTAGTTCCTTTTTAAAATTAATGAGTTTACTGGCTTTACAGAAAGAAGAACGGTTGAGGGCCTCCAGTCACCAGGAATCTAAGAAAACCCATCTGTGGGAGAAGCAGAACCAGCAAAGGCTGAGTGTTCCCTACCAGGATCTTGGCAGTGAAGAAGAGGAGGAAAACACCTTCAGCCTGGCTGCCATCAAAAACCATTACCAAGGGGAACCCCGAGGTGAGTCGGGTGGGAGGTCACATCTCCACATCTCAGGGTGCCGGTGCCTGCTTTGCTCTGGTGAGCCCTCACTCCCTGTCTTACTCTTACTTACTTAGGAAAATAGTACAAAGGGCTTTTGTTGGGGGGGGGGTGGAGAAGGGAGAAAGGATCACTGTCTACAGATAAGGTTAGCTGTGAAAATAAGGCATTCCCAAAATAATTTATGTCCTTGTGGAGGAAAGTGTATAACAGGCAGTTCTCTTGCTTGTGTAATCAAGGACCCGATAGTTAAGCCTCGTCGTTCTTTAAAATGAAGTGTGGATGAAGTTTCTTGGGTACTTAAAAGTGATCAGATAAATTAACAACAGAACTTCTCAAATCTAAAGTCATCTCATGTCTGAAAGCTTCATTCTCACTGAAACTTAAGAAAAAATTGTTGGATCTCTAGGAAAAATGTACTGTGGGACATAACAATATTCAATAAAAGAAAAACTTAAGAATGAACAGATCATCATCTTTGAAGGTCAATCCCATGTTTAAAATGCCTTTCCTTTCAGAGGCACAAGCCAGACTCAATTCCTTGGATAGTGATGAGGGGTCAGAAGATAAGGCTCCAAGATTTCTCAAAGCAAAGAAACTCACCAGTGATGAGGTAAGACCAGATATATTCAGTAGTAGGGCTTTACCTTGTGCCTGGGAGCCAACTCCTGGGAGTGAACAGGAGTGCAGACAGATGTCTCCAGTTAGAGAAATTCAGCAAGACAGATGCAGTTATAGGAGTAGAAATGGCTCAGAGAATGGTCTGATACCTGTGCTTGGGTGGGTCTCGGATGGATGCACAGAGGAGGAGACCTCTGCTGGGTGCTGAAGAATGAGTGGAAGCTTGAAGGCTCACAGGCCCTGAGACACCAAGTCTCAGCTGGAGAACTACAAATGGTTCAGTATGGGTAAAGCAAGGGATCTACTATGATCACTGGGAAACTGGGTATAATATGTCTACTGTTCGGACATAGTAGGAGTTGGAGGTTATTTCACTTCCACGTTATCAAAGTATTTTTGCTTTGTTTCCTTTTCCCCTTATGAAATCACAGGGGCAAAGAAATTTTAAGTCTTTTTTTTTTTTTTTTGAGACAAAGTCTCACTATGTCACCTTCTGTAGAATGCCGTG
>NW_003852406.1:4686180-4691310 GCF_000181295.1 Otolemur garnettii | reverse complement strand
GTTAGCTTTATGGTGGGCTGTATCGGACAAGATAACTTGAAAGATATCTGTGAGGTGTGGATTCCCTGCATGAGTTCTCATGAATCTTTTTTTTTTGATACTGAATCTCACTTTATCACCTTCTGTAGAATGCCGTTACGTCACAGCTCACAGCAACTGCCAACTCTTGGGCTTAAAGCAATTCTTTTGCCTCAGCCTCCCAAGTAAGCTGGGACTACAGGCACCTGCCACAAACCTGGCTATTTTTTTGTTGTTGTCGTCATTGTTGTTTAGCTGGCCTGGGCTGGGTTCAAACCCACCAAGCCTGGTGCATGTGGCTGGTACCATAACCACTGTGCTATGGGTGCCGAGCAGAAATTTTAAGTATTAATTACATGAGAGAAGTACTATGTTACTACCAATGGGCCATATTCATTCATTCGTTCAGTGTTTTCTGAATACTTACGCTCTGTGGTTCTAGAGATACAGATAGGAATAAACATCACAGTCACATAATATTGTTTGTTTTTTTTTTTTTTGAGACAGAGTCTCACCATGTCACCCTTGGTAGAGTGCTGTGGTGTCACAGCTCACAGCAACTTCCAGCTTTTGGGCTTAGGTGATTCTCTTGCCTCAGCCTCCAGAGTAGCTGGGACTACAGGTGCCCACCACATGCCCAGCTATCATTTTTTTTTTTGTTCTTGTTGTTGCAGTTTGGCCGGGGCTGGGTTCAAACCTGCCACCCTTGGTATATGGGGCTAGAGCCCTACTCACTGAGCCACAGGTGCCGCCCAGTCACATAATGTTTAGTTAAACATCGGTCACTTGTATGTTCATTTTTTTCTTTCTCTCTATATAATACACACACACACACACAGGTTTAGCTGTCCTGTGGGATTGGTTCCAAGACCTTTCCAAATACCAAAATCTTTGGATGCTCAAATCCCTTGCATAAAATGGCATAGTATTTGCATATAAAGTGCATAATCCTTCCATATACTTCAGTTTTTTCTTTCTTTCTTTCTTTTTTTTTTTTTTTGAGACAGGCTCCCCCTGTCGCTCAGGCAAGAGTGCTGTGGTATCAGCTTAGCTCACTGCAACCTCAAACTTATAAGCTGAAGTGATCTTCCTGCCTTACCCTCCTGTAGGCAGCGCCACAACACCTGGCTAATTTTTCTATTTTTAGTGGAGAGAGGGTCTTGCTCAGGCTGTTGTCACACTCCTGAGCTCAAGGGATCCACATGCCTTGTCTTCCCAGAGTGCGGGGATTACAGGCCATCACGTCTGGCTCGGCTTCTCTCAAATTCTTTACCTTTAGATTACTTTTAATACCTAATACAGGGCTCGGCACCTGTGGCTTAAGTGGCTAGGGCACCAGCCACATACAACTAAGGTGGCGGGTTCGAATCCAGTCCAGGCCCACCAAAAACAATGACGGCTGCAACCAAAAAAAAAAAAAAAAAATAGCTGGGTGTTGTGGCAGGTGCCTGTGGTCCCAGCTACTTGCAAGGCTGAGGCAGGAGACTCACTTGAGCCTAGGAGTTGGAGGTTGCTGTGAGCTGTGATGCCACAGCACTCTACCCAGGGGAATAGCTTGAGGCTCTGTCTCAAAAAAAAAAAAAATACCTAATACAGTGTAAATGCTACCGTGAGGAGCTGGCTTCCCCATGTCAGCTCAAAACTACTTTAGAAAAAATTTCTAGAAATGTTTTATATGGAATTTTATTTCTTATCTCTCATTTCTGTTCAGGAGGACTTTCCCCAAAGAGGAAAGCTGGGGGTAAAGAGGAAGAAGATGATATAAATCCCTAAAATGTGCACCTTGTATATATTGCATTCAACAGTTTAAAACAATGATGAAATGACTTGTTTTCATTGAAATGAATTGTTTCTGTATAATCCTCATTGTGAATAAAAATTTTTCAAAAGCATATGACTCCAGAAAATCTGAGTTTCCCAAGGGAGATTATTTAGGTAACTCCCCAGGGTGGGTCACAGGTGTTAGTGTACTCCTGCTGCTCCGCCCCACCCACCTCCAGGTCTGCTTAGTTCAGCTGAGGTGGCCTCCTCTAGCATGGCCTCCCTCTCCTGCCTCAATGGGTTCTAGGCCCTCCTGTGCTCTGTAGTCCCCTTGGCATGGCGTTAGTGCCACTTACCACATGGCACTGTATCTCAGAAGAGCAGGTACAGCAGAGGGGGCTCATCAGACGCCCAGTGCTTTGACAGGCACCACGTGGGCCGTCCCAATTCCAATCCTCAGAACCCCTCGCAGGGCAGGAGCTGTTACAGCCTTTCTACGGATGTGGAAGCTGAAGATCTTTGTACAATGCCTTTTCTCCTTGAGTAAACAAATAAGTTTTCCGAGACAAAGGTTAGGATCTTCCAGGCACACCATTCACAATGCAGAGCAGATACTTGAGTGACTGAAAATATCTACCTGAGGTAAATGGACACTGTTAGGTTTAGGGAAAAGAGCAGGGGGAAACAAAATACTGGATTTGACTTCTAGTTAGTTTTGTGACTATTACAGTAGCTGGAACCTAATAGGCACCTAATACATATTTATTGATGAACAAACTAATGGCATTATCTTGGGCAAATCATGTAATTTCTGACATCAGTTTCCTCAGCTAGTTGGGGTTTGGAGTTGACCATGTCAATCTTTCAGGACTTAACGTTTATATTTCTCTATCTTGGACAGTTGAATACTAGACGTGTTTTAAAAATGTTTTGTTAAACAGAAATGACCAAAGGAAAAAATGGCCTATTTCACCATGCAGAAACCCCCAATTAATATTCTATTTTCTTCTTTTATTAACAGCATAACTTTTTTTTGTTTTAATTGAGACAGAGCCTTACTATGTTGCCCTCGGTAGAGTGAGGTGGCGTCACAATTCATAGCAACCTCAAACTCCTGAGCTTAAGTGATTCTATTGCCTCAGCCTCCCAAGTGGTTGGGGGCTACAGGTGCCCACCACAATGCCCAGCTATTTGTTTGTTGCAGTGGTCATTGTTGTTTAGCAGGCCCAGGCCGGGTTCCAACTTGCCAGCTTCGGTTTATGTGGCCGGTGCCCTAACCACTGAGCAATAGGCGCCGAGCCTTAACAGTATAACTTAATGGTTGTAAACACTTTCATAATTAGCATTAAGTCCTGAAAGAATTTAGAGACTTATCTAGAACACTGAGAGTTACTAGCACAATTTAATTATAAGATCAGGTATTCCAGCTTGGCGCCTGTGGCTCAAGTGGCTAAGGCGCCAGCCACATATACCCAAGGTAGTGGGTTTGAATCCAGCCCGGGCCCGCCAAACAACGATGGCCACAACCAAAAAATATAGCCGGGTGTTGTGGTCCCAGCTACTCAGGAGGTTAAGGAAGGAGACTCGCTGGAGCCCAGGAGTTGGAGGTTGCTCTGAGCTGTGATGCTACGGCACTCTACCCAGGGGGACAACTTGAGTCTTCTGTCTCAAAAAAAAAAAAAAAAAAAATCAGGTATTCCTTTTGTGGGGCTTGCCTGAGGCTCTGGTATGTCTGTGAGCAGGAAAGAGACAGGGTAGGGAGTTGGGCTGGGATCTGCAGGCCCTCAACCCTTGCAAACCAAGCAGGAAAGGTTAAAATTTGAAGGAAAAAGATGTTTGGGAATTTCGGACCCACATGTGGTCAGCCACCCCCACTATTTGGTACCTAAAATTTCCCTACTTTAGGAAAATTGAACATTTGACAGTTACCTCTAGAAGTTTCCTTAAACCCATTAATGTTTCACTAATTTTCTGTTTTGGTTGATGGAGATAGGTGACTGATAAAAATCATCTCCAGTTTATTAGTGGGTCTAGCTCCCATTAGGTCCAGAATGTACTATGTCACAGGACCTTGCTTCTTCATATTTTTTCAATTGAATTTCATCCTATGAACACAAAACTGAGTACTGATATTAGGTTGAAGCATATGAAATAATTATTTTTATGGGTAAAAATTGTCAACTAGTGACAATTTTATATGGTTTGACTTAACAGTAGGTTTGTCAGCTCAGATTGTCCTAACAAAATGCTATAGACTGGGTGGCTTAAATAAGAGAAATTCTCACAATTCTAGAATGTATAAAGTCTGAGATCGAGATTCGGTTCCTGGTAAGGGCTCCCTTCTTGGCTTGCAAACAGCGACCTTCTTGCTTTAACGTCACATGGTGGGCAGAGTCCTGTGTTTCTTCGTGTCTCTTTGTAGAAGGACACAAATCTCATTATGGGGCCCCACCCTTGTGGCCTTATCTAACCCTAATCCCCTTCCAAAGGCCCCCTCTCCAAATATTACCACACTGGGGACTAGGGCTTCACCATACAAATTTGGGGTGAGATAATAAACATTCAGTCCTTAATAGGTAGAATAACTCAGCAAAATCAGTAAACTTGTTCTTAAAGAGGGATGTAAGGAATGAACTTTAGAATACAGGAACTAAAGGGATTATGTACTTTCTCAAAAATTCCTAAGTCTACAGAATATCTGATTAACTTTATTGAAATTTATTCTAGTATACAGAGGTAAATTCTAAATACCTCTAGCACATATTCTTCAAAATAAATTCACTGTGCTATTATGAATTGGGTTGGTAATACTCTGCATTAGTTAAATGTCACTGTATAAAAGCAGTAAATTAGCTGCTTTTATACTTGTAAAATTGAAAAATAGCCCAGGTACTATGGTTCATGCCTGCAATACTAGCCCTCTGGGCCAAGGTGAGATGATCACTTGAGCTCAGGAGTTCAAGACCAGACTGAGACTCAGTCTCTACAAAAACCACAAAAAGTAGCCAGGAGTGGTAGAATGTGCCTATAGTCTCAGCTACTCAAGAGGCTAAGGCAGAAGGATCACTTGAGTCCAAGAGTTTGAGGTTGCAGTAAGCTATGATGATGCCACTGCATTCTAGCCAGAGTGCCAGAGCAAGACTCTGTCTCAAAACAAAGAAAGAATCTGTAAAAAAAAGGAGCAAAATTATACATGTATAAACTCTTAAAAATTTATGTATCTGGCTCTGTGCCTGTAGCTCAAGTGGCTACGGGGCCAGCCACATACACCAGAGCTGGTGGGTTCAAATCCAAAAAAATTTATGTAACTATTAAAGCTATGCTAACAAAATATGGCTGGTGATGTTTCTT
>NW_003852406.1:4669745-4685553 GCF_000181295.1 Otolemur garnettii | reverse complement strand
ATTGTTGTTTGGCGGGCCCGGGCTGGATTTGAACCCACCACCTTAGGTGTATGTGGCTGGCGCCTTAGCCACTTGAGCCACAGGCGCCGAGCTGAGACTGCACGAACTTAAAATAAAAATGTTACAATTTTTTATTACAAAATGTCCAATTTACTCAATTTTTATAGGGAAGGACTTATGAGACTGAATTATAGTGGAGAAAAATCAATACAGGTTGAGTATCCCTTATTCAAAGTGCTTGGGACCAGAAGTGTTTCAGATTTCATATTTTTCTGGATTTTGAAATATTTGCATTGCACTTACTGGTTCAGTATCCCTAATCTGAAAGTCTGAAATCCTTCAGAGAGCACTTCCTTTGAGCACCAATATGAGCACTTAAAAAGTTTTGGCTTTGGGAGCAGTACCTGTGGCTCAGTGAGTAGGGCACCAGCCCCATATACCGAGGGTGGCGGGTTCAAACCTGGCTCCAGCCAAAATGCAACAAAAGAATAGCTGGGTGTTGTGGTGGGTACACGTAGTCCCAGCTACTCGGGAGGCTGAGGCAAGAGAATTGCCTAAGCCCAGGAGTTGGAAGTTGCTGTGAGCTGTGACGCTACAGTACTCTATTGAGGGCGATAAAGTGAGACTGTCTCTAAAAAAAAAAAAAAAGTTTTGGCTTTTGGAGCATTTTGAATTTTGAATCTTTGGATTAGGGATGCTCAAACTGTATGACATAAGAATATAAGGCTGGGCACAGTGGCTCACATCTATAGTCCCAGCAGTTTGGGAAGACCACTTGAGCTCAGGAGTTCAAGACTATTCTGGAAGCAAGACCCCATCTCTAAATAAATATATACACACATAAATGTTTGCCTATGAATACTATTTTCTCAATTTAAAAATAATTAGTAACGAGTTAAAAACATTTTTTTTGGTAAGCAAATCTTAGCATGGGAAATACAGCCCTTTTCCAACAGCAGCAAGAGCTGCCTAGTGCACAAATGTGTTTGGTTCTCTTGGGCACCATGTCTTCAGTCATTACTGCTCACAAGTAAACAGCATTGTAAAGAATAAAGCTGGATAGTACTGAACCTGCAGAGAATGGAAGTGGCTATAGACTCCAGAGAAAGTATATCCTTTAACTTACTGGGAGACTAACAGTGGTTCTTGATTTTATAGGGAAAAAGACAGCCTTGGGACAGGGACACACAGAGCCAAAAATATAAGATTTTATGAAACTCCATTAAATTCTTTCATGTTATTTTAATGGCAAGAGTTAAATATAAAGTACAATAGACCATGACTAACATTTTATCAAAACATGTTTTTCTTTTACAATGTTTATTATATTATGGAATCCCCCTTTTAAATGAAAACACATCAGATACCTGGTCAATTGGAAAACAATTTAGAGTTCTATTTACATGTAACTTTTCCACCTCCTGAACATAGCAAGTATATGTGTGTGGTATTTCATGCAAATAACAAGAATCTGTGATTAAATGACCGAGATAACTCTCCTTGAAGTCTCTAACAATTTACTAATGTATTTAACATGACATGTTTATTTGGTCTTTTAAACATAGGCACCCTCAGAAGGTGTATTTTATCCATTCTTTAGACTTTACTAAGCTTTAGCTACAAGTATACAGCACCAAAATCCATTTTTAATAGTATTAATATTTGCCACCAATATTGAGTTCTTAATACATATATTTCATGTTGATGTACTGGAAAAATAAGAACGTCAGACAAATATAAATATAAAATTTTATAAAATGGGTAACTGAAACCCTTCCAAAACCCAGCAATTTAAAAATACAAAGACTATTCTTTTAGATAATCAGATAAGTTGGTTAGACTACAAACATAAGGTTTTACAAAAATCTTTGGCTTAAATACCAAGGCTATTTCAAAACCCCAATCTATTCTATTATAAAATTTTAGAGCAATTTAGAAATACTGAAGGTTCCTAAACGATCAAGAGGTGCCAGACTTTTAAAGATCAAAGTAAATACCATTCTTCTCCCTTATAGTTAAAATTCTTGAAAGATTTTCTATGTTCAATTGCATGAATTTTCATAAAGTTACTAATAAAGACATCTTTTCTTGAATTGTATGTGTATAATGAACTATTGTAGCACAGAACTGGAATGGTACAAGCAAAATACTCAACTTTATACTTTGATAAATAGTAAGTGAAGAAGATATTACCCATAAGTATAATACAAAATTCTAGGTAGGGTCCTACCTACCTATATTTAAAAAAAAAAAAGCTTATGGGAGGAAGGTGAAACCTACTTAATAATTAATTGACTTACTGGACAATGCAAACAAGGATGGCTGGATGAAAGTGTAAGTGGCCAATTCTTTCTGGTCGTCTTAGACAGTGCTCCACTCTTGACCCTCAACCTTGCTGGTAATGTGCTGTCTCCATAAAGTTAATCCAAAAGTTGTATGTGGAAAGGAAGGGAGGAGAAGGAGGGAGGAAGAAAAGCAAGCAAGCAAGCGAGTGAACCTCGTCACCTTGGAAAAAAAATCAGTGGCCTATAACTGAAAGGGAATGGTACAAAGTTTATTTTTGGCCCCTTTAAAACACTAGATACTGACTTAAAAAAAAAAAAAAAAAGGAACAAATACCAAAAAATAAACAAAGAACACACTAGTGTTCTTATGAAGGAAGCCACGAGCCTGTAAAGAGGGCTTATTCCCATACATGCTGCCTAGCTAATTAGAGAAACTGGCCTAGGCCAAAGTAGCAGATATTTTGTGATTCAACTTTAAAAAGCTAAAGAAAAAAAATTAACAAATGACCTCCTCCTTAATAAAAAATAAGATTCTTTCCTTCAGTAAAACCTTCCCTCAGAAAAATACAGCCAGGCCTGAACTTTGGAGGCCAAGGTCCCTTAGACTGCCTTGGGCTCTCTGCCTTCTCCTGCTCCAAGGGCTGCCCCAAGAAGGGCATGAATACACACCCAGTGGTGGTTCTGCAGCCTCGTGTCAGTCTTCCCATCTGTGCACCACTCAGTTGTTCGCTTTAAAACTTTGAGCCACTTTTGTTATAGAAATGACTTTCATACAATATGAATTTAAAAGTACAAGATGTCCTAATACATGCCCAACATAAGAGAAAAACTCAATTCAAGTTAGGGGGAGAGGAAAAGAGGGAGGGGGAAGAGGGGAAGAGGGAGGGGATCGGTGTGCTCCCACTTGATGAGCAAAATGTAAGGGTACATGGCACACCTGGGTGCAAGACAGAACCTAGTTGTGTGTACCCTCACATTAACCTGAAATTAAAAATGTAAATAAAAGTACAAAATGAAAGGAAGTATACACTAACAATCAGATTTATGAAGAAGAGCTTTCCTTATTGGTTGGAATAATTCAGTGGTGGTTTAATACTGCTTATGCAACTGTGCACTGCATATGGGAACTTCTTAGCATATTGTGTAATACCAAGTAATTTATAACTGTGCCAGTTTCTAATTTACTTACAGTAACCATCAGTTTAAATGATCCTTTTGCAAGCTCCTCAAACTTGAACTCTATCATATTTATGATCTCTGATTTCATGTGTTTAACATCAAGTTTCTCTTTTCTTTTATCCCAAATGAGCAAGAATTGGCTATATGCCCCTTTATGGGGAAAAGTTAGCTTCTACTCAGATGCTTTTTACTATTAGCTTTCACTAAATTTAATAATGCCCACATTGGGTGGGGATAGTGGCCCACACCTGTAAACTCAGCACTCTGGGAGGCTGAGGCAGGTGGATTGCTTGAGCTAAGGAGTTTGAGACCAGCCTCAATAAGGTCGAGACCCCTCTCTACTAAAAATAGAAAAAACTGGCCAGGCATCGTGGCAGGCACTTATAGCCCCACCTACCCTGGAGGCTGAGGCAAGAAGATCACTTGAGCCCAAAAGTTTGAGGTTGCTGTGAGCTATGATGCCATGCACTCTACCCAGGAGGATAGAGTGAGACTTTGTCTCAAAAAAAAAAAAACACACAAAAAAACCCCTACCCACGTTATTAAATGAAAAACTAGAACGACCTTAGACATAACTTTACTTTTAAACAAAGTCTGTAACCTGGTAAATCTGATGACTTTGTTTAAAAAAAGCTCTAGGTATTTCTGAGACAGACGCGTTAGACAAATGAAGTAACCTGGAACGCACAGAAGATCATTTTCCCTCCCTGGAGATCTGCTTTTGGTCCTAAACAGATAACCATATTTTGAATGAACTGTTTTAAAATCATGGCATTTTGTTCCCTTGACAAGGAAAAAAAAAGTTGATGTGTTTTTAAAATGGCAAAGGCTCCATCCAGGTCATGGAATAAAGAACACTTTTAAATTCTTTATATGTAAAAGGAGTTACATAGCAATTTTGATAGCAGCACTGTCCCTTTCAATTAAAAAAAAAAGGTCCTCAAAATATTCAAATTATTCTATATAAATGCCTTCCGAATCTTTTAAAACAATTGTTATTTTTTTGCCCAAGATCCATCGTAAATCATTCAATTGCGCTAAATTCAAATTGATTTTAATAGAAAGTAGAAATGTTTCAAAATATAAAATATCATCTATTGATTTTACAATGTGACACTAATAACAACTTATACTAAAAAAATTCACTGTTTTAAAATCATAAAAATTTTTTTTCCAGTCTTTTCCCTTCTACCCAGGAAACTTTTATATCTGATGTCACCCAAATAAGGCCTGGGTGATCTTTTGAAGTCTTCCAAGTATTATACCTTGGGGGGGCTTACTGGTGGTCTCCTTCAACCCGTCTCTTACGCACTACAAGAAAAATGAAAGTAAGTTAGAAATCCCTATTAGTTTTTACAATGCTGATCTGCTTGTGACAAACAAGTTTCTGCATAATCCAGCTATAGTTTTTATCAAAATGTAATGTCTGTTTTTACATGATAATTAATAACTTAAACAAACCTTCACTTACCTGTTGAGAAGCGAGGGGCTTCAAAACAAAAACTATGATCCTAAACTCACTGACTGATATCAATGTGGTTATACAGTAGCAGCTCTAGAAACCTAAACTAGCATGGTCAGCAATCATCTTTAAGTCAGTTGTTTACTGAAAAAAAGACTAATAAATTACTGTGTTAATTTCTGAAATGACATTCTGGCAAAAGGGATTAGAACATATTAAAAGTAACTGTATTATCTCTTGATGAGACACTACAATCTATTTTCTTAGTCTGTAGAAGAACATACCAAAAACACTTTTGTCATTTTCAAACGTAAGTGACTTGCTATTGCTTTCCAAATTTTCCTTCTCTTGTCTCCTACAAAATTAACCAGTTCGGGGTTCTGACAAAACAACAAATGCAAACTAATGAAAATCTCAGACCCTGGTAATGTAGTAAGGTCACTCTGGCTACCATAAACTTTGCCTATCAAAGTAGCCGGCTGTCTAGTTCAGCTCATGGAGTAAAGAAAGGCACATACACCCGAGGACTCTCAGCTTCTTCATGGACTAGTGATGCCAAATCACTCAGCTGTGCTCACCAGCAGCAGGGCAAGGAATTCAAATTCAGAATCTTTGCTTCCTGCACTCTTATCTACCAGCCATCAGAGTGTGTTCTCTGACAGCCCCCAAATTAAGGCACCTTAGCATTGAGGCCAACCCCTATTTAGAGAGGACAAAAAGTCCAGGTTCCAGACAGTGACAAATAAAGTGAGAATAATGGCTCTGTCACTTTCCTTGTATTGCGTTTTTGGCAAGTCAGTTAATCTCTCTGAGCCGATCTGGTCTCTGTAACAGGAGAATAATGGCATCTACACCTCATGGCTGCCTGGTACATTACTGGGAACACAGTAGGCATTCAATAAAGTGTAATCAGCTTTATTATCTACCACAGTAAGGTTATGAGATGGTCCTCAAGCCCTGGTCAGCTATCTGTTTGGGGTGAAGAAAGCCACTGTAGCTGTTATTGTTAGAGGCCTTGCATTTACACGTTACTGGTTTTGATACTTTCCCCAGTAAGTTCCTCTGTTTATGTTAGATTATTGGTCTATTAATTTTCTATTCTCCTCGATCTCCGGAAACAAGTAGGAAGGCAACTGCCTCTTTCTTCAGCCTAAATTAGATGTCTGGCAGAGGAACTAGAAGCTGACAGGTGCACTTGGCTGGGCCATAGACACTCTGCTCTTGGGCTTTTCTGACTATTGGCTTCTGTTTGTAGGCCTTTAATAGATGAGATCAGACATTCATGTTAAGTATAGAAAAGCTTTTCCAGCCATTGGCTAGGTGCGAGCTGGGGGTGGGGGGTGGTGGAGGGGTGGGGAACAAAACAATACAAGACAAACAAAAACCTCCTACAAGAGAGGCTGGAGGACTGCCTGAGCTCAGGAGTTTGAGGTTGCTTTGAGTTGCATTCTAACCTGTGCAGGAGAGTGAGAGTCTGTCTCAACAAACAAACAAACAAACAAACAAACAAACAGAAAAACCCCAAGAAACCTGAGTCCTCAAATACAAACTTTACTCATATATATATCTCTGAAAAATACAGAAATTTCTGAAAGGCAAATTTCAGATAATTCTTCAGGGTAGAACACTGCAAAGAAAAATTTGAATTGCAGCAGGGTTTAGATATTATTGGCAGACCACTTCAGATGTTAAAATAAATAGTATAAAAAATACATGCTATGAACAAGGTCTATAGGACAGTACAGCAAACATAAAGAGTGTAGGTGGATTATGTAGTTAGCTAGTGTAAAGATGGTAAGTAGAGATTCAAAGTTAAATTGAATATTGTATATATACCATACAACTTCTTTGTGTTATAGCTGTGAGACCTCTTAGTTGGAGAGATAGAAAGTAGGCAGAATTATTTTAACGAATAGCTGAGATGAAGAAAACAATGAGAAAGGAAATGATGTTATTAAAACTAGAACACGAAGAATCTGATAGAGCCCCATTTGTGATATTAAAAACATTAGTATGCCCAAGAGATTCTGTATAAGTTTCAAGTCTTATTCTTTGATACCTCTTTTGAGTTACTATATAGTAGGTTGCTGAGACCTGTGTGTCAGAAAAAATGATCTTTAGGCCTCCACCTTGACTACAGGCAGAGGTCAGGGTACATGGCTGGAAAAAAAAAATCAAGCTGAATGAAGAATGATGGGAGGCTACCACTGCCTTGTGCACAGCAGAGGGCAATGGGGCAAAGGGCCATTTCTGACTCCTCTTTCTCACCTTAACAGGTGGGCCTGTTAACTTGCAGCAATTTGTTCATTCATCCTCTAGAGCAGTGATTTTCAACCAATGTGCTGGGGCACACAGCTGTGCCACAGAGGATTTTAGGTATGCTTCAAAAATTTTCAAAGACCATTAATTAAATTATTTTCAAAAGCACATTAAGTATGTTCTTTTTGTTCCTTTTTTTTTAATCAACATAATGTAAATGTGCCACAGAAGTTTAACTATAGGTTTAAGTATGCCATGAGATTAATTGGTCTAGAGTCTAGAGGATAGGCTTATACATTTTGCCCTATTGATAATTCTTTGATCTGGTCAAATTTCTTTCCAAAACCCACTCTTCTCACTATTTCATCATAAGTCAATTGCAAATGTCCTATTTCCCCTCATTCTTCATCTCTGAAATAATAAACATAGTTCTTTTTGTATTATTGTCTTAATTATGCATTCAGTGGCTTGTGTTAGTTCTTTATCATGTAATTTTAGTGTCTTCTACCAACCATCTCTCTCTCTCTCTCTTTTTTCTTTCTGCCCTTGGTAATCATAGCTCACAGTAACCTCAAACTCTTGAGCTTAAGCGTTTCTCCTGCCTCAGCCTCCCAAGTAGTTGGGACTACAGGTGCCCGCCACAACGTCCTGTTATTTTTTTGTTGTAGTTGTCATTATTGTTTAGCAGGCCCGGGCTGGGTTTGAACCCACCAGCCCTGGTGTATGTGGCCAGCACCCTAGCCACTGAGCAACAGGTGCCAAGCTCCAACTCTGTCTCCTAATCTGCTGACACCACTTTTTTTATCATTAGCTGCAAACAAGAAATACTTACTAAAAGTTTATTCTGGAGCTAGCATTATGCTCTGAGCCACTTATCAAAATCTGCAGGCTGTCGTTAGCATGTAGCCCTCAAATTTGGGCTTTTATCCATGCAATTCCTCTCTCTAGAAATGTCCTCATTGTCATTTCATGCCTGAAAATCTAGTTTGGATCAGAATGAAATGTAAGTGGAAGTCTAGGGAGCTCCCAGGACAAAGTTGTTTGCTTTCTCTCGATTCTGCTTTGTCAGACCACAACACTTCAACACGGCCTCCTCTCCAACAGCCAGGGAAAGCAACTCCACTGTTCAGTATCAACATAAAGCAGCCTAGGAAATAGTTTTCAGGCGCTCCCCTCGTCTTTCATTTGCCAAAGCCTCCCTTACTCTAATACTGGACATTTCCTTTCAAATAGAAATCAGGCGGCGTGCCTTCCACTAAAGGCTCTGCAGAAAAGCTCACAACTGCTGAGGTCTTGCAAAGGTTAGTTAGTGTCCCTACCGTGACACTTACAGATTTTTCATTGTACAGTTCCTGGAGGGACAGCTGCTGGAATCACCTGCCCCCCCTGGGAAAAACTTAAGTAAGAGTTGGTTAGGGATACAAATCTGTTGGGTGAGATTCTAGGACTTGTTAGGGTAGTTTTAGAGAAGAAGAAAAAGGGAGGATATTTCTGGCTAGGTTTATAGCTATTTAAGTACCAGAAACTTGTAACTTTGAGCAGGGTTCAAATTCTATTATCTCATTTATTCACTTAATACAGTTTTACTAAGTACCTAGTATATCTCAGGTATGATTTTAAGAGTTATGGATTCAATAGCTGGACATGGCCCTTGCCAAAGACATGGACCCTGCTTTCAATAACCATACAGTTTTTGAAAATAGACTATATCATTAAAGTATAAATGATTTTCTGTGTAAAAAGCAATTAAAGAAGTGTGACACAAGCTATGACAAGGCCACACCTGTTCAGATGTCTAACAATGATCTTAGAAACTCAAATATCCACTAACAAGCAGAGAAACATGCACTGAGCATGAAACCACCTCTAGCTGATCAGCTGGAGTAACTGCTAACTGTCCCAGTGCCTGAGTTCCATGCTAGACTAACTAAATCAGAATCTCTTAGGTAAGGAAAGCCAATAATCTAAATGTTCTTAAAGCTTTCCAATAATTTATGAAGTTCAACTACACTTGAAAAACTTGGCTCTAAAAACCAAAATGAATTACCTAACAGGAAAAATAAAGTGACTAGTAAATCAATCCTAAAACAATTAGCATGACTTTGCAAACTTTATCTAGAATCAATAATACACCAAAACACATCAATTTTTTCTTTTAAAAATTAAGTGGCTGAAATAATCCTATGGGAAACTATAGTCATATGAAAGACAGAAAGGATGTAAGGGTGTGAACTAACACTTCTTTTTTTGAGACAGACTCACTTTGTCACCCTGGGCAGAGTACCCTGGCATTATAGCTCATAGCAACCTCAAACTCCCGGGCTTAAGTGATTCTCTTGCCTCAGCCTGTCAAGTAGCTGGGACTAGAGGCACCCGCCACAATGTTCAGTTATTTTTAGAGACAAGGTCTTGCTCTGGCCCACGCTGGTCTCCAACCTATGAGCTCAAGCAATCTACAAGCCTTGGTCTCCCAGAGTGTTAGGATTATAGGCGTGAGCCACTGCGCTGGGCCAGAGAACTAACACTTTTCACAGTGATCTGGATTAAGGGAATGAAGCTGTATTTTTTCTGCTCTAAAAACATGTAAAGAATTAAACTCAAATGTGTCTGAAGTTTAAAAGAACTGTAGCACTTGGAAATGTTATTCCATTTGAGAAATCTCCTTTGAAATGTTACTCCTTTTGAGAAATCTGATTTTAATTCTTGCCTAAAACACATCTTTTAAAATACTCCAATGGCAAACACCATAGCTTAACAGTGAATTTTGGAAAACATGTAGAAACACAATTCCTTAATTAAGCCTTGGTTGGAAAATTTATTTTAAACAGATGCTACAAACCTCAGCAATTTTATAGGATCCATGGAAGAATGAGAGATTACTGACCCAGATGTCCACAAGGCACTGCCCCAGAACAGTTTTGTCAGGCAGACCAGCAAACATTTACATACCAGTGACTATAAACCTGGGTAAAAATGATGAGTATTCTATATTTTACATATTTCTTTTCTTTCTTTTTTTTTTTTTTAGAGACAAGAGTTTCACTTTGTCACCCTCAGTAGAGTGCTGTGGTGTCATGGCTCACAGCAACCTCCAACTCCTGGGCTTAGGTGATTCTCTTGCCTCAGCCTCCTGAGTAGCTGAGACTACAGGCATCTGCCACTCTCAGTAAATAGGGCTGGCGCCCTACCCACTGAGCCATAGGAGCCGCCCTATTTTATGTTATTTCTATAGTCTATATTTTATCATATAAAATTTCTATCTGGGTCTACTTGATAAAAAGGGCAAAAATCTTCCCTATAATGTCAAAATCTTTCTTTTAATAGTTCCAAGCTCTGGCTCAGCTCCTGTGACTCAAGCAGCTAAGGCACCAGCCACATACAACTGAGCTGGTGGGTTCGAATCCAGCCTGAGCCGCCAAACAACAATGACTCCAACCAAAAAAAAAAAAAAAAAAAATTGGCCGGGCATTGTGGCAGGCGCCTGTAGTCCCAGCTACAGGGCTGTGGAGGGCAGTGGAGGCAGGAGAATTGCTTGAGCCCAGGAGTTGGAGGTTGCTGTGAACTGTGATGCCACAGCACTCTACTCAGGGTGACACCTTGAGGCTCTGTCTCAAAAAAACAAACAAACAAACAAAAAAAAAAACTGAGAACAAAATGTACGTTTGTTTTAGAAAACATAAACTATATTTATCACAGGAAGCTGATTTTACCCATTGACCCAATGATCCCTACTACCTCAATTAAATTTAACTCTAATTCCATAAATATAAAAAGGACTGTACTGATTTTTAGAAACAAAGGTCGAGCAATCTCTCTCTAACATTTAGTTTTACAAGTGAAAAAGGTTTGCCCAATATGTTAACTTAATGGTATAATTCAGAAACTCAACTGAATACTGCAAGTATCTTACCTAAGTCGTTGTTCTTTGTTATAGCATTAGCTGCCCTGGTTCGTGGTCCCTGCTGTGTAAACTGATACCCAAATTTAAGGATATTTGTATTCTCCTCAAGCATCTTGGCTATTTCCAATTCTACAGCTGTCCCCAACTGCTGCCTCTGGAATAATCAGAAATAAAGAACAATATTAATAAACTAGATCGTAATACTATTCAGTTAAATTAAGATGAAGATATTCAGGCACATGCTGATTTTTTTGGTCTCTTTAAATTTTTCCAATTTCTAAAGAAAACATATGTAAGAAAAATCAATGTTTAAAAGTTCACTATATGATTATATGGACATTTAAAAAGTGAATTACTATGAGACAGATACCACTTCATACCTACTACAAGTATAATAAAAAAGATAGACAATAACAAGTATTGCCAGAAATGTGGAAAAACTGGGGCCCTAATATATTGTTAGTAGAAATGTAAAATGGTACAGCTACCGTGGAAAACTTTTTCTTTGCTGTTGCTCAAAAAGTTAGAGCTACCAGATGAACCTCGAGAATATTATACAAGGTGAAAGAAGCTAGTCACAAAAGATCACAGACTGTTTGATTCCACTGATATGAACTGTCCCAATCAGGCAAATCCAGTGAGACAGAAAGCAATTAGTGATGGCCAGGGACTGGTGGGCAGGATGGGTGGAGAGTGACTGCTAATACACACAGAGTTTCTTTCTAGGGCAAATGAAAGTGTTCTGGAATTTTTGGCAATGGGTGCAAAACTCTATGAATGTACTAAAAACCACTTAATTGTATACTTTGAAATAATGAATTATATCTCAATTTTAAAAAACCCAAAAACATAGATTATGGAGCATTCTGATTAAATTTTAAACATATTCTTTTTTTCCTCTTATGACTTTTGGGACACTGGAACTACCCAATAAACTCTCCACCCTCAATGTAACTCCACAGACTTTGCTACTGTTGGTGGTGTGGTTATTTAATTTTTGTGATAGAGAAACAAATTCTTTTGAATAAAAATAACAAAAAATTGGCTTGGCGCCTATAGCTCAACCGGCTAAGGCGCCAGCCACGTACACCTAAGGTGGTGGGTTCGAATCCCCAGCCCGGACCCGCCAAACAACAATGACGGCTGCAACCAAAAAATGGCCGGGCGCTGTGGCCAGCGCCTGTGGTCCCAGCTACTTGTGAGGCTGAGGCAGGAGACTCGCTTGAGCCCAGGAGTTTGAAGTTGCTGTGAGCTGTAATGCCACGGCACTCTACCCAGGGGGACAGCTTGAGGCTCTGTCTCAAAACAAAAACAAAAACAAAAACAAAAACTTAATAAAAGTTTATTAATCCATGGGCAAAAAAAACATTTTTTAAGACATCATTTTTCTTACCTTCAAGGCCTACAAAATTTATTTACTTTGAAAGACTAAGGGAGACACCAGGTTTTTTTTTAACTACTGCAGTTATTTTTCAAATAAAACATTAATAGCTACTATGGATGGAAATATTTCTAACATATACATCTCTGTGCCTCTAACTACAAATACAAAAAGTCTATAGTGTGAACCTTGCCACCACAGAGCTAAAGAATTGGAAAATGGACTAAGCCACACATAAGAGTCCTTCTAGTTCAAAATAGCCAGTTGTTTAAATTCTCTTAAAAATGACTTAGGGAGAATTGCTTTGTATATACCTTTTTAAATTTTTATTTATTTTATTACTTTTTTTTCATTTTACTTTATACTTTACTTCATTTTATTTTATTTTGAGACAGAGTCCCACTCTGTTGCCCTGTGTAGAGTATCATGGTGTTATAACTCATAGCAACCTCACACTCTTGGGCTCAAATGATCCTCTTGCCTCAGCCTCCTGAGTGCTGGGTCTACAGGTGTATGCCACAATCCACAGCTATTTTTAGAGGCAGAATCTTGTTCTTGCTCAGGCTGGTCTCGAACCCATGAATTCAGGCAATCTACCTGCCTTGACCTCCCAGAGTACTAGGATCACGTGAGTGAGCCACTGTGCCCAGCCCCTACTTTGTATATATCTTTATATACATGAATTAGAATTTTGGATGCCCCAAATATCCCCTCACTCCCTTTCAGTCACCACCTTCTAAAAGAGATCCCTCACAGCCCTCATTCCACTCTCTTCTTGAGTCCCCAACCCCTATATAGCAGTGTGGGCTATCACTTCCTCAAAATTACAATTGTAGGACACTGACCTGATTGTCGATCTTCAGCTCTGCCAGGGTTTCATTATCTCTCAAAGCATCAATCAGTGCTAGAATCCCAGCTCCTGTGATAAAGTTGGACTCCATATTTAGGCTCTTCAAAGTTTTATTCACTTTCAGCATATCTGCAAAAGCCTAGAAATTGAAGAAAGTATGTGAAGATTAAAACTTGATCGTCTTCTTAATAGAAGTACATGCCATATACAAATACTTAACTAAGCAAAATGTGACATCAGGTAGTGAGAAGAAAAGAGGTAAGGAGTGCCTGGGGCTGCCATTTCATATAGGGAGGCCTCACCTAGGAGGAGACGTTTGAGCAAAGACGCAAAGTGATGAACTGGAACAATGTATGATATCTTAGGAAGAAATTCTAGATAGACGAATAGTATGTAATTTTGGGAACCTGCAGGGCATGTGTAAGGAAAAGCAAGATGTCTGTATAGAATGAAAGAAAGAGAAAGTAAAGAAGATGAGGTCTTCTCACCTGTGGCCTTATCAGGCCCCTGAAAATGTTTGATTTTTACTCTTAGTGAGATGTGAAGCTGCCAGAGGGTTCTCAATATAGGAATTAAATGATTTAACTTAAGTTTTAAAAGAATAACACTTGGTGCTATGTACAAACTTTGGGGTGGGTAAGAAAGAGGGGATAGCTCAATTAGGAGGTTATTGCAATGATCTGGATGAGAGAAGATAGTGGCTTAGATCAGGGTGATAGTTGTGAAAATGGTGAGGAAATGGTTGGATTCTAGAAATATATACATATTTTTTCCTAACCACTAAATAAGAGATATAAATACTTTGAAGATACAGTTGAAAGTATATTTGAGGTTGTGAGAAAGGGAAGTCAAAGATAATTCTTTTCTCCCCCCACGCCCTCAATAAGTAAATGAAAAACTTAAGTTGCATTTATTGAGATAGAAAGAAAAGAGGGTGAGAGAAGCAGGCCTGGGATGGAAGTCAGATGGAAACTGTCTATTAGACATCCAAGTAAACCTACTGAGTAGGTAGCTGGATGTTAAGTATAAAGTTTAAGAAAGAGGTATAAATTGGAGATAATAGCACTGGGAGTCATTAGCACATGTAGATGACAGATAACCATGAACAGAATGAGACCACCCAGGAGTTTGTATAGGCAGAAAAAAGGAGGACTAAGCCCTGGGCCATTCTAATGTTTAAAGGTTGGGGAGATGGGGAGACACCAGTGTAGGGCCTTGAGAAGGATTGCCTAGTGAGGTAGGAGGAGAACCAAAAGGAGTGATAGCCCTAAAACCAAGTGAAGGAAAAGGTTCATACCATGATCGAGTGGGATCTCAGGAATGCATGGTTGGTTTAACATACGAAAGTCACTCAGTGTAATAAATCAAATAAAGGACAAAACCCAAATGAACATCTCAAAAAACACTTAACAAAAATCTAACACTATAGATCTATAAATGGAATCCTCCACAGATGTTTAAACAATGTAGATCTTTATGTGTTGATATGAAAAGAAAAAAATCAAGTTGTAAAATAGCATATATTACATTATGTGTTTAAAAACTCATAGGAAGGAAATACAGCAATAAACATAAAAGAGTAATAAGTCTTATACTGCCTAATAGTGAGATAAACACCAATGGAAAAGGGAGTAAATCTTGTCTATAACTTCCCGGTTTAACCACTACACTGGCATGTAGACATAATTTCAATATTATCAACAGTAGCTTACTTACAGCAGCAACAGGGTCATTGCTCCGGGTGGCTGCAAGACTGAAATATTTCACGTGTGTGTTGGTTTCCAAAGCCTTTGCAAAATCTTTTAGGGTTGGAATTGGGATATTCTTAAAAGACAATAACATAAAACATCATTACATTTTAGTTTTCAGGACAGAGTGTATATAACTACTTCTCTAGTACTTAGGTTAAAGAAAGTCTCACTATTCTACTTTTAATTATTATTATATGCAGCCATCACCTAATAATTAAAAGTGGATATACTTTCCTACAAGGACAGAGATGTAGAAGACATACTGTTCTTAGTCCCTTAGTTTTTTGGGTTTTTTTTTTTTTTTTTTTGAGACAGAGCCTCAAGCTATTCTCCTGGGTAGAGTGCTATGGCATCACAGCAACCTCCAACCCCTGGGCTCAAGCGAGTCTCCTGCCTCTGCCTCCCAAGTAGCTGGGACCACAGGTGTCTGCCACAATGCCTGGCTATTTTTTGGTTGCAGCCATCATTGTTATTTGGCGGGCCCAGGCTGGATTTGAACCTGCCACCTTAGGTGTATGTGGCTGGCGCCTTAGCTACGTGAGCCACAGGCGCCGAGCCAGTCCCTTAGTTTAAGCTATAAGGTATTGACAGAGAGTAACCCTATACTACTTTCCTTGAAGGAGGAAAAATATAGTCATTAAAATCACTAATTTCTGCCTTTAGTACCCAAGACTGCAATTCCTTGTAGCCTGATTATTTTCAGATCATGACTGTTTATTTAAAGACAGTGATACATGGGG
>NW_003852406.1:4662796-4668867 GCF_000181295.1 Otolemur garnettii | reverse complement strand
AAAAAAAAAAAAAAAAAAAGAAAAGAAAAGAAAAAGAAAATCAAAAACACGTTCAGAAAAAACCTGTATGTGAACGTATATAGTGACTTCGTTCATAATCAAGGAAGGAACCCATATATCTATTAACTGATAAATGGATAAACAAACTGCAGCCCGTCCATACAATGGGATAATACTCAGCAACGAAAAGGAACAAACTAATGAAACACACAATAACGTGATTAATGGCAAATGCATTAGGCTAAGAAGTAGAAGAAGACAGACTCAAACGACTGCATACTTATGCATACTTATATGATTTCATTTATATGACATTCCACAGAAGGCAAAATTAGCAGGAAAGAAACCCAAGCAATGGTTTTCAGGAACCAGAGCCGGATAGAAGACTACAAAGGCATGTGAGAAAATGTGGACAGTGGTAGATATGTCGACTGTTGTGATGGTTATACAACTGCATATACTTGTCAAAACTCACAGAACTGTACATAAATAGGGAGAATTTTGTTATATTTAAATTTTATCTCAAGAATCCTGATTTTAAAGAAGCAAAACCCAAAATGCTAAATCTTCTTAGAAAGGGAAAGTATTTTGAAAACCAGAGAGATCTATGGCAATCTGTAGGGTTTACATTTTTATATGATAAGCTCTTTAAAAAGCAATTCAGAAATTACTGTAATACTTTAATATCTAAAATATGAAGGAATCTATGTTCACATACTGTTAAGAGCAAACCTTTGCCTTAAAGTAGAAAGAATTAGACTGCTTGCTATATCAGAACTGCCCAGCTCTCATCCTTGGTCCAACTGCCTCAAAGCCATACAAACCAACTTTGTGGGCTTAAGTACACTTACCTTTATATTATTCAAATTAACTTCAACAAGACGAGCATCATTTTCTTTAATTCTCTTTAAACTCTCTTCAACGTTGGTTGGATTTGGTGGCTCATCAAATACTGGAAGAATCTTTTCACCTTTTACCACATCTGTAGTAGCGGACAAAAAGAGCAAGAGTCTGACTGGTTGACACTATTACAGTGCATGTGTATATTAACCCGGTAACACAGTTCTATCTCTTACTCACATAAACACATTTATACAACAGAACGGTTTTAAAAGTTTCTTCCCATAACTCCTAAAAGATCCTTTATGTGTTGACACATATTTCAAGCATCCAAGTCAAATTTTACTGAATAAAAACACCAAATATATGCAACATTTGTTTGACATGGATCAGCCTTCAAAAATGAGTATCTTTACTATATCTTTACCACTCAAATAATTTGACAGTGCAAGCTGAAGATCCCGTTTATTTTTAGCAATATTCAAGATAAAGTTTTAGCATGATAAAATCTAGCATTTCTTATCACTTTCTCTGAGATCTGACAGATAATTGGTATAAGAAACAGACTTAAAGAATATAGCTGCAGTGGGAAGAATAAGGTGATAGGAGGGCATATTCCCTTTTCCTCCCACAGGGGGGCACTATGCAATGGGCAAAAGGAAAGAACTTCATAGGAACAAGTAGCAAATACATATGAAGAAGGGTAGGAGTGGGGAGGGAGAGAGAAGTGAAGGTAGTAAAGCTGAGTGATGTATGTATGTATTATTTATTCTCTCTTATATGTGTTTGAACATTTCTACATAAAAAATTAAAAATGAGAGGAAATGGCCAAATTACCGAACATCATAAAATGGAATGTTACGGAGATGTCCAAATGAGGTACACTGACTACATGTACACTGGTAAAATCCTTACCACTGATTCTGTGTGTGATATCAGGCTAGCTACTTTGTGTGACATTCTCAGCTCCTCCACGTGCAAATTAGAGATAATAAAAATACCTTTTTCACAGAACTACTGTGAGTATTAAAAGAAAATAATCCACATTCAAGAATTGTGCACAAGAGCGAGTCGTGGCGGCTCACGCCTGTAATTCTAGCACTCTGGGAGGCCGAGGTGGGTGGACTGCTTGAGCTCACAAGTTCAAGACCAGCCTGAGCAACAGTGAGACCCCCATCTCTAAAAATAGCTGGGCATTGTGGCAGGCACCTATAGTCCCAGCTACTTGGGAGGCTAAGGCAAGTGAATCACTTGAGGCCAAGAGTTTGAGGTTGCTGTGATGACACTGCGGCACTCTACCCAGGGTGACAAAGTGAATTTCTGTCTCAAAAAAAAAAAAAAAAGAGGTGTGCACAGAAGAACATGGTCCACAGTAAGCATTCAAAAAAAATTAGCCAATAGGCTGGGCATGATAATCCTAGCACTTCTGGGAGACTGAGGCAAGATGATTGCTGGAGCTCTGGAGTTTGAGACCAGCTTGAACAAGAGCAAGACATTGTCTCAAAAAATAGCCAGGCATTGTAATGGGCACCTGTAGTCCCAGCTACCTGGGAGGCTGAGGCAAAAGGATTGCTTGAGCCCAAGAGTTTGAGGTTGTTGTGAGCTATGAAGCCATGGCACTCTACCTAGGGTGACAGAGTGAGACTCTGTCTCAAAAAAACAAAAGAAAAAAATTAGCCAATCGTATTATTATTGAAAAATTAAGTTGCAAAAAATATTTATAGCATTAGCCCATTTTTGTAAAAAGAAAAAACCAAAAGACTGTAACAGTATACATTTGTAAAAATATAGCACTAAATATAGAGGGTATACTAAATTCTTAAAAGGGTGGTAGGATGGGGAGCGGAGGGCATGGTGACTATGGATAGAGACACTTCTGCATCTTACCATATATACCTAATATTTATGTGTGCTGCAAAAGGCATGTATTACCTTTCTAATTTAAAAATACCTTATGTGGTCAGGTGGGTGGCTCATGCCTATAATCCTGTGAGTTATGACACCATAGCACTCTACTGAGGACTACAAACTGAGACTTTATCTCATAAAAATAAAATACCATATAAATGAATTTTTCATCTATTATATTTTTATTTATTTTATTTTGGATTAATAAAGGTACATACTATTATAAATGAACTTTTAAAAAGCTTTGCTTTAGGCTGTTGAATATTTTGTATCAGACTGAAAGGTTTAGAGGCTGGATGGTTTTGTGGTTTCTCCTGAATCTGATTTTTATAACGTAATTTGTCAGCACTGTTGTGGATTTAACAGTTAACATTGGATTTCTTGAAAATCAGTAACATTGGCAATAAAATATCAACAAAAATAGCAATAAAAATATTTAATATTATATTTTTAATGGTTTCTGTTAATACCATAAACTGGACTTTGGATTTTAAGTACATATATATAACATCTAGTATGTAAATGCCAACGTCAATACATGGAGAAAACAATATACATTTAATAAAAGATTGAAATTCACAATTCACTTTAAGTACTCACTTGAAAAATGTTCCTGGTCGACACCATTACTGCTACTTCCCACTATATTACACAACTGTGTATTCGTTATCAAATTGTGCATCCCAAGAATAGCTATAAATATAGGAAAACAAAGAACATTTTTCCACCTGTTTTAAACATAAAGATTAATTTTAAAATCAAAAGTTTCTATCAATAATTTTAATATCCTCTGGACATTTTTCTACTGAATTACAGATTTTGGAGAGAGACAAAATGATTAAAAGTCAATTAAAAGTCATCTATAATCTCATTCTCATCAAGACCTTGGTTATTTTCTCACACATTCCTGAATTTAGATTTCCTCACATTTTTGAATTCAGACACATACATAGCTGGAGCCAGCCTATCCCTAAACGTAAATCTGTGCTTAGCTCCATCTGGTGGCTAAGGGAGAAAATTGAAACAATCTATTTTTGCTGTCCACCCATCTCACAATGTTTCTAGGAAGATGATAAGATGCAAGTTTTTCGATTTAACCTTAGTATTTTTATATTTGTTAGTCTCATTAATTTATATTCATAATCTAGCTAAGAGTAGGATACTAAAAGTATTGTTACTTTCTTGTATTTAAGAAAAACATAGCTTCCCTCAAGAATATCAGCCCGGGCAGTAGCAAGACCCAATCTCTATAAAACAAAAATTAGCTGGGCATGGAAGCCTGGGCCTGTAGTCCTGAACTAGATCTAGCCCAGACAACAGAGCAAGATCTTGTCTTAAGAAAAAGAATGACACTTAGGAGGGAAACTAAATGTGATTTTAGTAGGCAGTATGCCTCTGGCTCCTTCCACTCTGATAAATGTACCATTTACAGATCTGTCAGTCCTCAGGCCCCCAAGGAATAAGCACCTGTCTAGATATAGCACAACTTAACATTTCCACTCCAAGGTCCTACCCCCAAAACCATCAGTGTTACTTTCAAATATGCTAGTTCCTAGGATTGTTGTGGTACTAAGATCTTCCCATGTATCACATTTTCCATCTACGAAAATGGGTTATGTATGAGCAGGTATGTTATGAGAAGATACTGGTCTAGATAAGATCAGTGATGATGAAAATAACAGAGGCGGCTCGGCGCCTATAGCTCAACCGGCTAAGGCACCAGCCACGTACACCTAAGGTGGCGGGTTCGAATCCCCAGCCCGGACCCGCCAAGCAACAATGACGGCTGCAACCAAAAAATAGCCGGGCGTTGTGGCGGGCGCCTTTGGTCCCAGCTACTTGGGAGGCGGAGGCAGGAGACTCGCTTGAGCCCTGGAATTGGAGGTTGCTGTGAGCTGTAATGCCATGGCACTCTGCCCAGGGGGACAGCTTGAGGCTCTGTCTCAAAAAAAAAAAAAAAAAAGAAAATAACAGAGGCATGGAAAGTGCCGATACACATTTCGGAAAAGTTTGGAAGGTGGTGAATATAGCCGAGGACTGACTGTTCCATTTGCTTTCTAGTTACTCATCTCTGGGTCTTCCGATAAATAATGGGGCAGTAGTTGACCCTGAAGACTTTTCTGGTGCTTAGGTGGGAAACCGAACATGAGCGGATAAAAGATACTTATTTAAAAAGACTTTCAAATATGGCAGCTTGGGAAAAGATGTCAAATAACAAATTCTATTAATATAGAAATTTTACCATTTAAAGTCTTTATACAAATGGAATCCTGTATGTCAGATTTATTACATAAAAGCCAAATGGGTGGTTACTAATTCCATAGCAGTTTACTAGGCAAGGCATTTGTATAATGTATATAGGTGTGTGCTGGTATTCCCCTCCCACGCCACACTTATTAACCAATTAATTTGTTTTATGAGATACCTGCAAGGTCACACAATTCTGTATCAGAAGCACTTGTCAAAGCTTCTTCTAATTCTGGATCAAGCGATACTTTTTCTTCTGTAAAAGTCTGTACAGGTTTCTGTTTGGGGATAAATATTTTCCCTGTAAAATAAAGCACTTTGTTAATTCTACTACTATTATTAACTCATTTTACCCTTCTAACAAACATTGTTAGAAGTATGTTCAATTGAAACTGAAGTAAAAGTGAAGTTTAACATCTATAGTAATTTTGTTTTCTCTTCTACATGGACTTATAAATTTCCAGGGCAATACTTTAGCTATACAAGTTGGAAAGAAAAGATCAAATGAGAAATTTTTCATCTGTAGAAATAAAAAGATGCTCTTTTAGCAGTAATTATGAGTTACTTTACAAACACTGAATCAAGCAATAAAAGAATAAACAAAAATGTATACAACTTTAATGAGATTAAAAACAACAGGATCCAATTTCTTATTCTCTTTTTCCTTTTTTTTTTGAGACAGAGTCTTACTATGTTGCCCTCGGTAGAGTGCTGTTGCATCACAGCTCACAGCAACCTCAAATTCTTGGGCTTAAGCAATTCTCTTGCCTTAGTCTCCTGAGTAGCTGGGACCACAGGTGCCCGCCATGATGCCCAGCCATTTTTCTGTTGCAGTTGTCATTATTGCCCAGCTGGCCTGGGCTGGGTTTGAACCTGCCAGCCTCGGTGTATGTGGCTGGTGCTATAACCACTGGGCTTCCAGCACTGAGCCCAATTTCTTATTCTTTTTTGAGACAGAGCCTCAAGCTATCCCCCTGGGTAGAGTACTGTGGCATCACAGCTCACAGCAACCTCCAACTCCTGGGCTCAAGCAAGTCTCCTGCCTCAGCCTCCCAAGTAGCTGGAACCACAGGCGC
>NW_003852406.1:4660894-4662443 GCF_000181295.1 Otolemur garnettii | reverse complement strand
GAACCCACCACCTTAGGTGTATGTGGCTGGCGCCTTAGCCACTTGAGCCACAGGCGCCGAGCCCCGATTTCTTATTCTTAAGCAACAAAACATTTCAGTCATTTGAGGACAGCAGAGGCAATTACGATTCCAGAAATTCAAGTGTTAATTACAAAAAAAAATTTGTGTTTTGAGTAGCATTCTGTAACTTTTGATCAATATTCCTCTAAGCCTCAATGGACACTAACAGGTTACCTGTTAAGAAACTAGTTACTCTATCTATACTTCCCAAAGCAATCTACCTATTCAATGCGTTCCCTATTAAAATACCAACATCGTACTTTCAAGATGTGGAAAAAATGATTCTGCATTTTGTACGGAACCAAAAATTCCCCGTATAGCTAAGGCAATTCTTAGTAATAAAAACAAAGCTGGGGGCATCACCATACCAGATTTTAGGCTGTACTACAAAGCCATAGTGGTCAAGACATCATGGTACTGTCACAAAAATAGAGACACAGACATTTGGAATCGAACAGAAAACCAGGAAATGAAACTAACACCTTGCAACCATCTAATCTTCGATAAACCAAACAAAAACATACCTTGGGGGAAAGACTCCCTTGTCAATAAATGGTGCTGGGAGAACTGGATATCCACATGTAAAAGACTGAAACTGGACCCACACCTTTCCCCACTCACAAAAATTGATCCAAGATGGATAAAGGACTTAAATTTAAGGCATGAAACAATAAAAATCCTCAAAGAAAATATAGGAAAAACACTGGGAGATACTGGCCTGGGGAAAAACTTCATGAAGAAGACTTCACTGGCAATTGCAACAACAAGAATAAACAAATGGGACTTAATTAAACTGAAAAGCTTCTGTACAGCTAAGGTGACAACCACCAAAGCGAACAGACAACCTACACAATGGGAAAGGATATTTGCATATTTGAATCAGATAAAAGCTTGATAACTAGGATCTATAGAGAACTCAAATTAATACACATGAAAAAAGCCAACAATCCCATGTATCAATGAGCAAGAGACATGAATAGAACCTTCTCTAAAGAAGACAGACAAATGGTGAACAAACATGAAAAAATGCTCATCATCCCTAATTATTAGAGAAATGCAAATCAAAACCACCCTGAGATACCATCTAATGCCAATGGAAATGGCCCACATCACAAAATCTCAAAGCTACAGATGCTGGCATGGATGTGGAGAAAAAGGAACACTTTTTTTACCCTGATGGTGGGACTGCAAACTAATACAACCTTTCATGCGAGGAAGTATGGGGAACCCTCAAAGAACTCAAGCTAGACCTCCCATTTGATCTTGCAATCCCATTACTGGGCATCTACCCAGAAGGAAAAAAGTCCTTTTATCATAAGGACACTTGCACTAGACTGTTTATTGCAGCTCAATTTACAATCACCAAAATGTGGAAACAGCCTAAATGCCCACCAACCCAGAAATGGATTAACAAACTGTGGTATATGTATACCATGGAATACTATTCAGCCATTAAAAAAAATGGAGGCTCGGCGCCTGTGGCTCAAGC
>NW_003852406.1:4653422-4660622 GCF_000181295.1 Otolemur garnettii | reverse complement strand
TGGATGGAAGTGGAACACATTATTCTTAGTAAAGCATCACAAGAATGGAGAAGCATGAATCCTATGTACTCAATTTTGATATGAGGACAATTAATGATAAGGGGAGGGGGTGAGCAGAGAGAGGAAGGAGGGAGGAGTGGGGAAGGGATTAGCAGAGAAAGGGAAGGAGGAAGGAAGGTGGGGTGTTGGTGTGTGCCACACCTTTCAGGGGCAAGACACGATTGTAAGAGGGACTTTACCTAACAAATGCAATCAGTGAAACCTGGTTTCTTGTACCCTCAATGAATCCCCAACAATAAATTAAAAAAATAAAAAAGAAACTAGTTACGCTAGAAACCTAGTCTTTATTAAGTGAAAATCATGTTTATGATCATACGTTCAATGCAAGGTTGAGACTATTCTTGAATAGAAGATGATAATGATATAACTGCCATACCAACTGACCAAACAAGATGTACGAATTTATAGAACTGCCACTTTCTTTCTTTTTTCTATCAAGAAACTATCAGGGTGGCTTGGTGCCTGTAGTTTAACAGCTAGGGCACCAGCCACATACACTGGAGCTGGTGGGTTTGAACTCAGCCTGGACCTGCCAAACAATAATGACAACTACAACCAAAAAATAGCCGGGTGTTAAGGCGCGTGCCTGTAGTCCCAGCTACTTGGGAGGCCGAGGCAAGAGAATCACATAAGCCCAAGAGTTTGAAGTTGCTGTGAACTATGACAACACAGCACTCTACTGAGGATGACATAGTGAAACTCTGTCTCAAAAAAATAAAAAACTATCAGGGAAATACTTGAGACTATGTGACCTTATGAACCTATGAAAAAGATTCTTTATCAAAAGAAATGTTTGTGGGGGGCGGCACCTGTGGCTCAAAGTAGGGCACCAGCCCCATATACCGGAAGTAGCGGGCTCAAACCCGCCCCCCCCCAAAACAAAAAACTATTTGTGGGCTTATAATTACAGTGACTGTTGTGTCTTTATCAAGGTAAATATCAGTCATAAGGAATGATGATTTCCCAATACAGACTGCTCTCACAAATTTGACCAAGGCTGGTTATGTATTTTCTGCTAAGCCAATCTAAAGGATCTTCATTTCTGATATATTTTTATTTCTAACATTTCCATTTGGTTCTTTTTAAAAAAACAATTTCTGGTTTGGTGCCTGTGGCTCAAGTGGCTAAGGTGCCAGCCACATACACCTGAGCTGGTGGGTTTGAATCGAGCCCAGGCCCACCAAACAACAATGATGGCTGCAACCAAAAACAGCCAGGCACCTGTAGTCCCAGCTACCTGAGAGGCTGAGGCAGGAGAATCGCTTGATTCTCCAGGAGTCAGAGGTTGCTGTGAGCTGTGATGTCACGGCAGTCTACCAAGGGTGACAGCTTCAGGCTCTATCTCAAAAAAACAAAAACAAAAACAAAAACAAAAAAACCCCCCCAAAACAAAAATGATTTCCATGTCTCTGTTAAAATCTCCCATATCTTGACACATGCTGTCTACCTTTTCCATCAAAGTTATCTTAAAGTCCCTGACTAGTAATAATATCTGGGTCATCACTTTTTCTTCCTTTTAAAGAGATACACGGTCTTGCTATGTTGTCCAGGCAGGCCTTGAACTGGGCTTAAGCTATCCTCCTGCCTCAGCCTCCCAGGTAGCTGAGAATACTGGCATGCATTGCCATGTATGGCTGTAGGTTTCCTTTTTTTTGGTAAACTATATTTAAATTAATGAGGGTATAATATTTAGGTTACATTGTTCTCATTTCCAGGGTAAAGTTCCATTTGTAGAAGAGCTGCTCACCCAGGGGGCATGTTATACACCCTTTCAATGTTCACATTAGGTGAGATCCTGCCTCATGCCCTCCCTCCTTCTGCCATACGTCCTCTGTACTCCCCCTGGTTCTAGATTTTCTATCAACTGTTTATGTTCTTGACTATTTTTGCTTTCATGCGTTTTAAGAACTTTGTGTGCTGAGCATTTTGTATAAAAGTATATCAGAGACTAAAGGAAATTGATATTTATTCCTAGAAAGAAGCATGAGTTTAGGTCAGAGGTGAATCAACCTATGTTCCCCTGTTGAGCTGGATCTGGGCCTTGCTGCAACTTTAGTTTGACTGAATTCCTCACTGGCTTAAACATTTTGAGAAGAGAATTAGGAGTTTCCCTTCAGCAAGGCCTGGGATTAGAACCCTAGTGAGATTCTAGAAATCTGCTATGCTGCCTACTTTTCTGAACCGTGGACTGTGATACTACTTATTCCTGAAGTATAGCTCTACTGCCCTTCCCTCCATCTCCCCCAGATAAGAACTCATGCCTTGGGGATTTTCTCTTAGCTCTGCTTCACTGCCTCTGTTCCTGGAGTACTATCTCTAACACTAAATGAAGACCCCAGAAAAGAGCCAGGGGTTATCATACTATATACCAGTCTGCCTCTAGGGCTGCACTATTCAATAATGGAAGCCATTAGTCACGTGTGACTATTAAACTAATTAAAATAAAAAATTCAGTTACTCGGTCACACTAGCCACATTTTGAGCATTCAACAGATACATCTAGCTAGTAGCTGCCATACTGGTCAGCACAGATATTGAACATGCCATCACTGTAGAAAGTTCTAGTGGGCAGCACTGGTTAGGGCTTCTCTGGATTCTGATCTACTGTGCCAGCTCACACACACCCATTAAAAGTTTGTTAAGAGTTAGGCTGATGGCTCGGCCCCTGTAGCTCAGGTGGCAAGGGCACCAGCCACATACACCGGAGCTGGCATGTTTGAATCCAGCCCGAGCCTGCCAAACAACAATGCAACTACATCCAAAAAATAGCCAGGTTTTGTGCAGGCACCTGTAGTCCCAGCTACTTGGGAGGCTGAGGCAAGAGAATTGCTTAAGCCCAAGAGTTTGAGGTTGCTGTGAGCTGTGATGCCCCAGCACTCTACCCAGGGTGACAGCTTGAGACTCTGTCTCAAAAAAGGAAAAAAAAAAAAGTTAGGCTGATTTCTCCTTACTCCCCTCTGTGGTAGTTTCCTCCTCCCTACATTTCAGTCAGGGATGACAGAAGCAGATCATCTCTTTATTGAAGGGCTTGACACTTTCTGGAATCATTTGGGTTTGTGTTCTCGAGCTCTCTAATAGGCTTAACAAGAAACTATGTAGCTTAGTGTGCTTGTTTTGGTTATTACAATGGTGAGAATAACAGTCTCTTGAAACTTTCTAGGTCTGAATAAAGTCTTTCTAGTCAAGTATTTTCTTATTTAAAAAGTGGCACTCAGTCAATCCACAAGGTATTTGCATTAGTAAGGGTTTTTTTGTTTGTTTTTGAGACAGAGTCTTATTATGTCACCCTCACTAGAATGTCCTGGCGTCCCAGCTCACAGCAACCTCAAATTTTTGGGCTTAAGAGATTCTCTTGCCTTAACCTCCCAAGTAGCTGGGACTATAGGCGCCCACCATAACGCCCGGCTAAGTAAGGATGTTTTTAACTGTATATAGCAGAATATCTCATTAAAATTGGTTTAAACTGGTGCTTCTCAAACTTTAATGTGCATAGTAATCACCTGGGGATCTTATTAAATTATAGATCCTGATGCAGTTAAGTCAGAAGTGGGGTCTGAGATTCTGCACATCCAAGCCCCTCTGCCAGGTGACACTGATTCACAGATCACTTTTGAAGCAACAACAGTTCAAATAACATGAATTGTTATTGTCTCATTTAATATGCCCACAGGCAGGTGGCTCTAAGTTTGGCTCAGCAGCTCGGTGTTGCTATCAAGGATCTGAGAGTCTAGGCTCTTTGTTTCTCTGGCCATTCTTGGCATGGTGACGTTTAGTCTCAAGATGACCTCTTTAACACAAAGTATCATGTCCCCATGTAATAAGGTCAGGACAGAAGGAAGAATACTTTCTCAGTTGCCAACTTTTTTTTTTTGAGATAGAGTCTCACTTTGTTGTCCTCGGTAGAGAGCTGTGACGTCATAGATCACAACAACCTCAAACTCTTGGGCTCAAGCAATCCTCTTGTCTCAGCCTCCCATGTAGCTGAGCCTACATGCACCCACCACAACAGTTGGCTATTTTTTTTTTAGAGATGGGGTCTCACTTTCACTCAGGCTAGTCTCAAACTCCTGAGCTCAAGCTATCCATCAGTCTCGGCTTCCCAGAGTGGTAGTAGGATTACAGGCCTGAGCCACCACGCCTGGCCTCAACTGACAACTTTTATATGGAAACCTGCTCTTCAGATTTTTTCCTGGTCTTACTGACCAGCACTGGGCCATATGTCCATGTCCTAGCTGGAAGGGCAGCTAGGAAATGAAGCATCTCTGAGTGGTTGCTGACTAAGCAACTATATTAGGTCTGACAATTAAGTTAGTTAAGTTGCCACCATGTTGCTATGTCGGCAGCCCTGTACAAATAGCTCAGTAAGGTCTCACACCTTGGTATATCTGTATCTCATAGTTGTGTTAGCATTGACATGTGGAAGAGTCTTGCTGAGTTGAGTTCATCATGGTTGTGTGCTTTTGTGGTCTGTTGCAAGAATGTTGGAGCTTTAATTAGAGCAACAAACATTCATCTATTTCTTATTAAACTTGGCAAGAGTGGAAGCAAAATCAAGGACATGTTAATCCAAGTTTATGGTGATAATACCATGAAGAAAATGGCAGTGTACAAGTGGGAAAGAAATCATCATTGATGAATAGAGGTCAGGGAGGCCAGTAACAAGCAGAGCTGATGAAAACACTGCAAAAATTCTTGAATTGGGTGTCAAAATCATCAGCTGACTGTGAGAAGCATAGCAGACCAAGTAAACACTGATCAACAGCTAGGAAAATCTTAACTGAAAATCTTGGCATAAGAAAGGTGGGGCTCTTTGCACCACGACAACACACCAGCTTATATATGGCACTATGAGGGAATTCATAGCCAGGAAACAAATAACTGATCTCTATCCACCTGATTTGGCCCTACCTGACTGTTTTCTATACCCAAGATAAAGGAAATCTTGAAGGGAAGACATTTTAGTGACATTCAGGACATCGAGGGTAATACAAAAATAACTCTGATGGTCATTCAGAAAGAGTTCCAAAATTGCTTTGAAGGGTGGACCAGGAGCTGATGTTGGCACATAGCTTCCTACAGGGAGTACTTTGAAAGTGACCATAGTGATATTCAGCAATGAGGTATGCAGCACTTTTTCTAGTATGAAATTGTGAACTTGTCAATCTCATAGTGTTTGTCCCAAATGTTGCCATCACTTCCTGAAAACTTCACTATTGCTATATTCTCCATGTGTATCGCCTTCTGGGAGCTTTTGAAGGATACGATCTATGTTCTGTTCATCTCTGCATTCTTGCCTTGAACAAGGTAGGCAATCCAATTTGTTGAATAAAAAATTTGGTGACCACCTCCAGCCCACTGGCTTTATTTTGTAAAACATAATTTAAATACGTGGGTTCCAAGTCACACAGCAGAGACAATACAAGTTGTCAAACCCTTAAACCAGTACTTCGGGGCTTCTTCTAATAAACTGGTAGCTTACAAAATTTTTTTAGTAGTAGACTTTCTTCCCAAACGCCTGCCTGCCTACATGGTGATATGTACAGCTTAGTACCACATTTTCAATTTCTGATAATTATGTAATCTTTTATTATTGTTCACAGATAAAGGCAAATCCAAATCATTATGTCCTGATGATTCCACAGTACTCTTCACAGTGGCTGACGTTACCAGCGCATGTTCAGGGCACATGTCTCTCTTTCATTGTCATTTCAGGATCATTACATTCTCATGAGCTCAGTCTCACCTGCATTTGCAACTGTCTAGGGCAGTAGTTCTCAACATTAGGTGCACATTGGCTTCACCATGACAACTTTAAAAATTCTAATGTCCAAATCCCACCCCCGACATTCTGACTCTAATTGGTCCAGTGTGCTACATGGGGGAGCTGAATTTTTAAAAGCTCTCCAGAGATACTGATGTGTAGCAGCCAAGATCAAGAACAACTAGATTATGGTATTCACTGACTAAACAAAACCATGCATCCTACTTATCACAAAAAAAAAAGTATGTGAGGTCATGTATATTTTAAATTTGATTTGGTTATGTGTACATATATCAAAACAACATGTTGTATACCATAAATATATGTAGTTTTCCTATCAAAAAAAAAAAAAACAAAAAAACACTACACAAGCTATCAAATAGCTGCCCCTGTCTTATTCAAGAGACCAACGGAATTTAAAGCATTATAAAAATCTAAGATGTTTATTTATTGTTATCCTCATCCACATTCCTTAAGAGGCATTATTCATATCTAATTTCCCTCCATACATAAACTTTTGCTAATACTTACAAATACGAAATGAATCTCAACAGAAAAAACAAGGCAAAACAAAATAAAATTTCCAAAGACTGATGAAAATTTTTCTGTCATATAGAATTTTGCACTATTTTATAAAGCTCTGATATAGTTTGGTCCATCTGATACTTCTCTTAATGATAATTTGTCTGTACGTAGGGATTTTTGCTATGAAAGTATTTAAACTATACAATATTGTGTTTTTAACTATTCACAAAAAGTAATTACTTCGTAATTAGTTTAATACTAACATATTCAAGAAATTATCTTTTAATGTGTATATACAGGCCAGGCCTGGGTGGCTTATGCCTGTAATCCTAGCACTCTGGGAGGCTAAGGCAAGAGGATAGACTGAACTCAGGAGTTCAAGACCACCTTGAGAAAGAGTGAGACCCCCATCTCTGCTAAGAATAGAAAAATTAGCCAAGTGTTGTGCCAGGCACATGTACTACCATCTACACAGGAGGCTGAGGCAGGAGGATCACCTGAACCCAGGAGTTTGAGGTTGTAGCACTCTACTCTGGGCAATAGAGCGAGACTCTGTCTCAAAAAAAAAAAAAAAAAGAGAAAATATGTATATACAAAATCTAGTTATAGAAGACTGAAAGTAAATAAATTTATTTAGTATGAAAGGATATACTAGGAAGGACCTAAGCTTATTGTTATGAATAAAAAATCTAGGCTCGGCGCCTGTGGCTCAAGCGGCTAAGGCGCCAGCCACATACACCTAAGGTGGAGGGTTGGAATCCCCAGCCTGGGCCCGCCAAACAACAATGATGGCTGCAACCAAAAAAATGGCCAGGCGTGGTGGGTGCCTGTAGTTCCAGCTACTTGGGAGGCTG
>NW_003852406.1:4639918-4653060 GCF_000181295.1 Otolemur garnettii | reverse complement strand
GGTGGGCTAACGTGGGAGGATCACTTTAACCCAGGAGTTTGAGTCCAGCCTGGAAGCACAGCAAGACCCACTCTCTAAAAACAAACACACAAAAAAAAAAAAAAAAAAAAAAAAAAAGGAAAAGAACAGAAAAAAAAAGAAATTGTCCAATAGTACATGAAAAAATCCTTAATATCATAGCAAGATAGCTGTAATTGGCAAGGACATGGAAAAATTTGAAGTCCCGCACATTACTGGTGAAAATGTAAAATACTGCAGCCACTTTGGAAAGCAGTTTGGCAGTTCCTCAAATTATTTAAACATAGTTACCTTATGACCCAGCAAATTTCATTCTTAGGCATATATCCAAGAGAAAATGAAAACATATGTCTATACAACAACTTGTATAAATATGTTCATAAAAGCATATTCATGATATGCTAAAAAATGAAAATAACCCAAGTGTCCCTTAAACGATGAAGGGATAAACAAAATGTGGTATATATCCAAACAATGGAATATTATCCAGCCACAGAAAGGAATGAAGTACTGATACATGCTATGTGATGAAACCATGCCAAGTGAAAGAAGCTAGTCATAAATGCAAATTATGGAAGTCCATGTATATGAAATTTTCAGACAAGGCAAATCTAGAGACAAAACATGTCTTACTTATGCCTAGAGTTAGGGATCATAGCAGGCAATGGAGATCGACTCCTTATGTGTACAGGGTTTTATTTTGAGGTTATGAAAATGTTCTAAATATAAGACTGGAAGACGATGGTGATGGTTGTATAAGTCTATGAATATGCTAAAAACTATGGAATTACTTCTCTTAAATGGGTAAATTTTATGATACAGGAATTATAATGATATCATCTTTATTAATAAAGATGTTTACAAAAGCCACTAAAGAGCTTAATATATTAGATACGGGTTTTTTTGTCTTGAGTATTTTTATATTTGGCCCTTTGAAATTTAAAGAGGAAAGAAAAAATAATTTTTTGAGACAAAATAAGCCAGACACAGTGTGTTTGTGCCTCTTAGTCAAAATCAGCTGTTTTCTGGAAAATACATACTTAGCAAACCGCTAGAACAGTTTCATATAACAGAAAAGGCATTTCTAAACACATGTATTTTAAATTAATATCAACTGATGAAAATGTAAAATACTGGCTCAGCGCCTGTGGCTCAACTGGCTAAGGCGCCAGCCACATACACCTAAGGTGGCGGGTTCGAATCCCCAGCCCGGGCCTGCCAAACAACAATGATGGCTGCAACCAAAAAAGGGCCAGGCATTGTGGCAGGTGCCTGTAGTCCCAGCTACTTGGGAGGCTGAGGCAGGGGACTCGCTTGAGCCCAAGAGTTGGAGGTTGCTGTGAGCTGTGATGCCATGGCACTCTACCCAGGGGGACAGCTTGAGGCTCTGTCTCAAAAAAAAAAAAAAAAGAAAGAAAGAAAATGTAAAATACTGCAGCCACTTTGGCAAACAGTTTGGCAGTTCCTCAATTATTTTGATTAATTGATATTAATATCAATTTAAAAATCTTAATGACTATGAGAACTGATAAATTTCACAGAGCTCCTTTATGATGGTTAGTTGGGTTTGTGCTCTGTCTTGCAGAAAGAATGAAATGTTGGGCTGTTATTAGATGCAGAGGTATTACGTAGAGTGGTGTTTCTTTCTGCAGAGATTAGGAACACACATAGCAAATTTGATACTGCCTTTAGCCCAAACCATCCATTAACAAATGTTTTAGGAAACATACTTGACACACCTTAATTCCTTATTCTTATTACCTCTGGGATTTCTAGTATGACAGAAAGACAGTGAGAGAGATGCACAGAGAAAGAAAGATAGTTTTGCAAAACAAACTAGCAACCCAGGAGCATGGAGAACCACATAGTCCCAAATCATCTATATTGGTGTTCTTACTCATGGAATAAGGACTGGCCAGGCATAGATATTTCTGAAAAAGCTCTAGAAGTGATTCTAATTCTTACCCAGTCAGGTTGCTAACCACTAACCTGTATAATGACCGTCTGGAAAAGAGAGAAAGAGTTATCTTGGATTGATCTAATTTTACTTTTCCTGTCCTTGAAATACAGTTTTAAAAAAAAAAAAAAGGACCCTTTGACTTATAACTTTTAATATTTGTAACTTCTGAAATAATTTTTTTTTTTGAGACAGAGTCACACTACACTACCCTTAGTAGAGTGCCATGGCATCATAGCTTAAAACAACCTCAAACTCTTCGTCTTAAGTGATTCTCTTGCCTCAGCCTCCCAAGTAGCTGGGACTACAGGCGCCGGCCACAACACCTAGCTATTTTCTTTTTTTAGAGACAGTCTCACTTTGCCACCCTTACTAGAGTGCCATGACATCACAACTCATAGCAACCTTTAGTTCTTGGGCTTAGGTGATTCTCTTGTCTCAGCCTCCCAAGTAGCTGAGACTACAGGCGCCCACCACAACCCCCAGCTATTTTTTGTTGCAGTTTGGCCGGGGTCAGGTTTGAACCTGCTACCCTTGGTATATGGGACCAGTGCCCTACTCACCGAGCCACAGGCACCGCCTGAAATAACAATGTTTGATAAAGCAGCTACTCATTTTTTATCCTTCAGTAGATAGCATTCTATCTAAATGACTTTAATTTCCTTATTTAATACACCTAAATCCCAGATTGGAATTTTTAAAATTGAAATTATGACTTTATATTGTAGCAAAATATAAAAACAAACAACTAGATCAGAAAGCTCTCTCAGACGAGTATGAAAGGACACACCCCCCACCCTTAAGTTAAACAAACAAAACCAGGGCTAGGACTCTTGTTTGCTAAGAATGTTAAAATAGTTCAGTAATGTTTCTGCGCTATAAAATGGCAGCCAAGGAAATGGAAGAAACTGAGATAAGAATTCACATAATGGTAATTTAAATGTATGGCATTTATCCAAAGCGTGTTTGTGCCAAGAAAAAAAAAAGGGAACATCCTGTGCCAAGATCCTTGTTATTGTCACAAAATCAGCAAGAGAAACTGTGAACCATGTTAACAATTTTATTGCCAGGACCTTTCTTTATTAGTCCTCATCTCTTCTGCTCTGATACTAAGTTACACCTACAACAAATGTTAAGAATTACTTTAGTCATGGCTCCCATCCTGGCTGAGTCTATAGAAAATACAGTAATACAAGAAACAGAGATGGCTCTTAGTTATTTCATTCTTACAGAGTTGAAAGGCCATGGATAATTTTACTGTTTGTTTATAAGATGCCTTATTCCAGAAAACCATGCCACTATAATCTCCAAGGGGCTTTGGGATTTATGCTTGTCAGGCAGCATACAAACCTCAAACTATCCAAACTAAAGGATGAGGGAGAAGATCCTGGAAAAACATTCTTGTTTTGATCCAGTGACACACAAGATATCTGCTCAATGCTGATAAATTGAGCAGCAATAAACACTTATTAAACAAATGTTTAATGACCTTGTGTATACTAGATAATGAACAAGGAAGACACAAGAAAAACAAAATAAGAGAACAAATTCACTTGTTGGAGAAATAGAATATCTACTGCATCCTTATAGGCATGAGCCACCACACCCTGCCAAAAACCAGTTTTCATCTTGACTTAGTGGAAACCAACTGCCCACTGATAATTATATAATTCTGCTGATTTAGGCAAGTTATAACCATGATCTTACTAAAGGATAAGGTCTGTCTTTCCTCCAAAATAATAAAAAATCATGTGCTCAGCAAGGTAAGGGAAGCCTATTTTAGAATAAAAGTGAACAAGTTTTCTGGAAAACTAAGGTAATTGTGAACAAGTAACTTGGAAAATATACGGAAGTCCTTAGTTTAGGACTTTTTTTTGATACAGAGCCTCAAGCTGTCCCCCTGGGTAGAGTGCCGTGACATTACAGTTCACAGTAACCTCCAACTCCTGGGCTCAAGCGAGTCTCCTGCCTCCACCTCCCAAGTAGCTGGGACCACAGGCGCCCGCCACAACGCCTGGCTATTTTTTTTTGGTTGCAGCCGTCATTGTTGTTTGGTGGGTCCGGGCTGGGGATTCGAACCCACCACCTTAGGTGTACGTGGCTGGCACCTTAGTGGCTGGTGCCTTAGCCGGTTGAGCTATAGGCGCCAAGCCTAAGACAGTCTATTTAAATTTACCTTTAGAAAATTAAGGTGTAGGGCAGTGCCTGTGGCTCAGTGGGTGGGGTGCCGGCCCCATATGCCGAGGGTGGCAGGTTCGAACCCGACCAAATTGCAAGAAAAAAATAGCCGGGCATTGTGGCAGGTGCCTGTAGTCCCTGCTACTCCAGAGGCTGAGGCAAGAGAATTGCCTAAGCCCAGGAGTTGGAGGTTATTGTGAGCTGTGATGCCATAGCACTCTCCTGAGGGCACTGAGGGCAATAAAGTGAGACTCTTGTCTCTAAAAAAAAAAAAAAGAAAGAAAGAAAGAAAGAAAATTAAGGTGTGGCATCTGGCATTCTTGGGAAAGAACCCAAGTGCATTCCATTCTCAGGATGGGGAAGGGAAAAACAACAAAAAAAAAGCACACATGGCTCTATCCCAAGGCCAACAGGGAGAAAAGGAGTGCTCTGCAGGGAGGGGAGGAGCCCATACTGGGTGAGTCAGCAGCTGGCACACCTCTGTGTAGTGTATAAGGTACAGCCATGCTCTGGTGCCTCTGTGAAATGAGGAACACAGGGAAAAAAAAAATCTTTGTATAAGTAAGGGTAAAGCATGGTAGTAGCAATGGGAAGGAGGAGTCCCTAGCAAAACAAAACAAAATGAGAGGCAGTGAAAAAAAATATTAAAGACTAGGGCAAATTATTTCTCCAAGTGACGAGTTCACCAGTGCTCTATGCCTTATCTGTCTTTGGGACAGAATATACATGCTATGTACAAATATGATGGGAACGAATAATCGATGTTTTGTGCATTTTCACCATTCTCAGGAATGAGAAAGAGCTGGATGAGTACTATCCTTCACCCTTGTATTGGTCTATTTTGCAAAATTTCAAGAGGAAGAGGTAAAAACATCTTAACATTTTATCTTTTAGTAAAAGAAACATACATTGAAATTATATTATTTTAATTTTCTTAAATTTTACTTTCTCAACATTTTGAACATAGTAAGACTCATAAGAGACATTTCCATAAGAGCTGATGAAAAAAAAAGACATTTCCATTAATCTTTGCCAAGATAATTTTATACCATGATACCATCCCTATAATAAGCTTATTAGATTTAGATGAATTTCACTATAGATTTTGGGTTCTCCTATAATGCATTTAAAAATGATCCTTAACACATCTTTTCTCAGATGTGCCCTAATTAGTTGCCTGATGGCTTCTCTTTGCAATTAACTATACTATTAAATATAGAACATTTTATAAGTATAGGACAAAATGTTCCCCCAAATTCACCTAAGACATAGGCCTTGAGCTTCACTTAATTAAGATTAAATCCTCCTTCTCAGATTTTGACATATGTTTTCAATTCTGGAAAACATACAGTTATAGACAATCATTTCACAAACCATAAAATGAAATTACTAACTTACCTATATATAAAAACTCTCAAGTTATGACCTTATTTTGCACTAGTTGTGAATGGAAAATTACTTGCTTTTTAATTCAACTATTTCTATTTATTTCTTACTCATCTAAAACCTAAAGAAATAAAATTTTAAAGAGATATAAAAGGAGAGAAAAATGATTCCATCATATTGAGAATATAGCACTTTAAAAAAAATCATCACCCATATTCCTCACCTCTATCATATTTTCTTATTTTCCACAATTCTCTACTTTTCTATTTCCTCTAATCCTCAAAGATCTTTTCCTAGGTAACCAGAGATTATAAAACAAGAACCTAGGGTAGTGCCTGTGGCTCAAAGGAGTAGGGCACTGGTCCCATATGCTGGAGGTGGCAGGTTCAAACCCAACCCCGGCCAAAAACTGCAAATAAATAAATAAATAAATCAAGAACCTATCAGACATCTTCCTGGGTCAGCCTGGGATAAATGCAGTACTCTTTCATATCTTTTATTCCCTCCCCTCCTTGCCTTCAAATTCCAGTTTTTTCATTTTTCTTTTTTTAAAAATGTTTTTCTTATTCTCTTTTTACTCACTCCATTTTGCAGATGAGTTCAAAGTTTTTCCTTACATCTCTTTTTCTCACATCTCTCTCTCTGCTTCTATCTCCATTACTCCTAATGACTCCCCTAGAGTCCACCTGAAACATTCAGACTAGTAAAAGGTAATCAATCGATATTTTTTTATCCTCAAATCCTGCTCTCCTATTCAAGCAGGATTAAGGGTATGGCTGTACAGAGAGAATATACCAGCTGTCTTTCCTATGACAAATACAAAGTAACAGATGCTTCCACCTGTTTTTGTGATTTTCTACACTTAAATATTCTGCAGTGGTTTTTCATCCCTTCTCTAGCCACAAACAGCTGAGAGATGCGACATCACCATCTCTAACAACAGTTTGATGGTTCATAGAACAGAGACTGATCTCCCCCAGGTAAGAAGGAATTCTGCCAGCAGACTGCCTTGGAACAGGTATTGCAACTCTTCTTTGGGTTTCTAGCTGGCTGGATTGTGGATTTATGAAGCCTTCACAATCATGTGAGATAATTCGTTAAAATCTCTCTCTCTCCCTCCCAATATCCTGTTAGTTTGGTTTCTCTGGAGAAGCTGGACTATTTCAAGTAGTAATGGTAGCAATCCTCAACTAGAAAGGAAGGAGAGATGGAATCTAAAGAAAGAACAGAGGGACTAGGGGTGATGGACAATTTTGAAAAAGCCTGATGTAGACCTTGTGGCTTATGTACTCAAAGTCATTCACTAGCCTTCCTCAACTATAGAGGTGGAATGCTAAAATGAACTTTCCTGTTTCCCTTGCAGCTTTGAGGTAGTCACAGGCCTCACCAAACTTGAGAAAGGCTTCTTTCCTAAATAAAAAGCCAGAGTCTCAATAGGAGAAAGCACTAGGCCCTAACCCATTCTTCCTGCCTGGACTAGTACAAATTCAGATGTAAAAACAGAACCTGGATGAAGTGATGTTCAGCTTTGCAATGCTGCCACCCTTCCCCAATATTTTATACATGATATCTCATGTAACAGTGCATGTAGAATTTGGCTTTTTAGGCCAATCTGTGCTCTTATTTGCTGTGAAAGCTGAGAAACTTATCCTATTTCATTTAAGTGCTATTATACACAGAACTTTTGAAAACTCACCTGTATTCCATTTCCATGCGAGGATACATAAGATCAAATATTGCAATGGGAGAGACTTAAAATAGAAATATTTCCTGAAAGTAATGATTATAAAGCACTGGCAATTATAACCATGATTACTAAGGAAGGATACAGGATATTTTTTACAATGGGTCTTTAAAAATATAAATTGTTTTATGGCATTTCACTTTAAAGACAGACATTAGAATAGCACAGTGCTTTAACATTATTTGCACTCTGTAATATACTAGTGTATTTTTTTTTTTTTTGCAGTTTTTGGCTGGGGCTGGGTTTGAACCTGCCACCTCTGGCATATGGGACCGGCGCCCTACCCTTTTGAGCCATAGGCGCCGCCCCCATACTAGTGTATTTAAAAGTTTCTTTCAGTACACTTTCATTTTGTTACATCAAAGAACTAAGGAGTATTAGACAAAACCATTGTGCAATAAAATATTATTAACAAATCATTAAGAAGAAACTTACCAGGCTCGGCGCCTATAGCTCAACCGGCTAAGGCGCCAGCCACGTACACCTAAGGTGGCGGGTTCGAATCCCCAGCCCGGACCCGCCAAACAACAATGACGGCTGCAACCAAAAAATAGCCGGGCGTTGTGGCGGGCGCCTGTGGTCCCAGCTACTTGGGAGGCGGAGGCAGGAGACTCGCTTGAGCCCAGGAGTTGGAGGTTGCTGTGAGCTGTAATGCCACGGCACGCTACCCAGGGGGAGAGCTTGAGGCTCTGTCTCAAAAAAAAAAAAAAAAAAAAAAAAAAAAGAAGAAACTTACCAGCTGAGCTGATGAAAATTATAAATAAAATGTCTAAACTATTTAATAAGATTTTAAGTCAATAGTGTCATTATCTTTAAGGCTACCAGTGACTTTCCTCTAAAAATATGATTTTCTCCATATTTACCTATAAAAATAAAAATGAAGTGCTATCACACAATAACTTCAAAGTTCTGGGTTTACCTTTTTTTTCTCCAGTGTAGGGCACATAGTCTTCCCGGTCCTTATGCTCCAATGCTTCCTTCTCCAGATAGGAAAGGAGGTGCTCTCTATCAAACGGCCCTGTGGCGGTCTTTGAGGTCTGGTTCTTTTGCCGGAACCCTGCAGGCAGAAGGGCATTCTGCCAAAGAGAATGAATCAGCCGTTATGACCACCAAGATACTAACACTATGTGCTTCCATAGATTACCCACATAAGAAAGAATTATAGACTAGAATGTGATTTTGGCATTAAATGTCTTATTGCAGGATTTTAGGGCAGCAATATAAATGTGCTCCAAAGAATTTTTTTTAATTAGGTAGAATTCAGTTACATTATTACTAAAATAGACACACAATTGGAACAGTTCCTAATAAAACAACAGAAAAAAATAGAACATTTTCTTCAGAAAGTATTCTACAAGCAGGAAACACCCTTTAATTTCTAAGTGTTCTGAGATGGTAATTAAAAAACAATCACTGCCATTGCCATGCATGTCCCAAGGCACCCCTCAGACACTCCAGAGTAAGAGCTAAGTCTCTGGATTTCCATGTAGCTACAGCCTTTTTCAGTGAATAGAGTTGGGGGGTGGTGGGCTAGAGGGCAATGGATTAAAATTATCTCCTGTAGTTTCTACTCCGAGTTTTCATTAAACCCAGGAATAATAAAGGGTAGCTAGACAAATTAAGGACCATCCATTTCCTTGTCAAAGACCAAAGAGGTATTTTGCTTTGTCTCATATTCCTGGATATTCCTTTGCTTTGAAAATAGGAGGCAGCCAGAGAAGTCATACAAATGGCGCAGCCCTTTTTTGCAACACCTTCCAATATTAGTAGTAATACAGAATCTTCTGGAGTGGGGGGTAAAAGGCAAGTTTTCATTATAGGTTGATCTTATATGAATAATGATAGCAGAAAACATTCATTTTATAACTAGAAAGTCTAACAATTCAGCTTTGGCCATTTCCTGAGATCCATAATAATTTTCATAAATTCCACTTTGTATTCCACTTTGTGGGATGATCTTCATTACACAGAAAGATGACCTATAAAAATGAAACACAAAGGTCTGTTCCTAATCCTGGACCAACTATGTATCTGTAATTCCAAATTGTCTATGGAACTATAAAAAAGAAATACAAGATTTCTACTTTCAGACGTAGACATCAAGACAAGAACTATACACAAAGAATCCATTCCCAATCAATCTGTAAATCTATCCATTTTTACTTCCTAAAGAACTCACTTGTCATTCTCCCAACTCTGACACCAATGTTAAGTAACTGACCCATTAGCATACTTCATTAGAATATACATCTAATCAACTTTGGCCCAAACTATGACTGGAGCTTGCTTAGAATGTCACATTAGCCTCCAGACTGGATTAGCTGCTTGATCCTCTTCACGCTCACTGCCATCACCTCAGCCAGTTACCCTAGCCTCAGCTCACACACCCTCTCCATTCTAGATGTACCAGCTGTTCCTCCACCCAGTGACTGCCATATATAGTAGAATCTCTGTAAGGTGACCACCCAAGGGACTGCAACAAACTGATCAACATATGGAGGTGGTCAACATAAGGAATTAGGCCTACTGTACTGATATGTACCTGTGATGCATGTCCAGTCTCTGAAAATTAGGTCAACTTAAGGAGGTGGTCAATGTGGAAAGGTGGTCAACTATGGAGGTTCTACTGTACTTCCTTGTACCACAAGGCCTCTATGTATGTGGAACCTCTTCTCTAGAATGCTCTGCCCATCTTGATCTTTCATTAAAAATTCTTATAGCTCAGAACACTTACTATTTTTTTAGTATGATTACTTGACTAATGACTAACTGCCCCCATTCCTACCAGCCTGCACCATTAGGGCAAAGACAACCTTTGTTTTTCTCACTTGTATATCCCTAAGCCTAGCATAGTACCTGGATCTACAGGTTGCCCCTCAAGTATTTATTAAATAAAGATTTTAAAATATTCTTTTTTTTTTTTTGCAGTTTTTGGCCAGAGCTGGGTTTGAACCCGCTACCTCTGGCATACAGGGCTAGCGCCCTACTCCTTTGAGCCACAGGCGCTGCCCTTAAAATACTCTTAAAGAAAAATGCTTATTAAGGCAAATAATTAACAAGTTACATTCCCTCTCCATCAATAATGCATGTACTGGGCGGCGCCTGTGGCTCAGTGAGTGGGGCGCCGACCCCATATATCAAGGGTTGCAGGTTCAAACCCAGCCCCAGCGGAACTGCAACCAAAAAATAGCCAGGCATTGTAGAGGGTGCCCATAGTCCCAGCTACTCAGGAGGCTGAGGCAAGAGAATCACTTAAGCCCAGGAGTTGGAGGTTGCTGTGAGCTGTGATGCCATGGCGCTTTACCAAGGGCGATAAAGTGAGACTCTGTCTCTACAAAAAATAATAATAATAATAATAATGCATGTACTTATGCATTGCTATTTCATGGTGGTAGTGATGGAGTTGTACTATTCTACCTGTTGCTCAAGCCCATGTGAAACATACAGTTTTAAATATTAGCTAGGATCCTGACTCCTTAAATACAATTCTTGACCACAAAATAAATGACAGCTAGCTGTTTTAAGAAGCTATAGACCCACGAACTGAGCTTCATTATAAGTATATTCTAATCAAGTAAGCTAATAGATTATAGTTACTTAACAAATAGATTTTAAAAATTCATTAATATGCTTGTCACACACACCTTGACCTGCTCGTATCCTATCTTCTGAGACTTTGTCAGTTACAGTAGTGTTTCTCTGGCTAAAATAAGTATTACTATGGTACCCTCCTTTCTTATCTAGTCCTTCATCAAGGACATTCCCCAAAATGTCACCCAATAAGGGGCATGCTGTCAATAAACATTACTGCTCTTCTAGTCTCAACGAACATACTGGAGGTTGGAAGAGTTGAAACTGGGTTGGGGGGTTTGCAATATATTACATTCAGAAGTTAGATCTGAATATAATACATTCAAACCTCTCCATACAAGGAACAGGTGATGGATTTGTAAATAATAAAAAAGCCACAGATTTTAGACTGATACTAGTTTTACAGAAAGACTGCTAGACTCTGCCAGGTATTAATCAGGGATCTAGTCTCCATTCTTTTTCTAACTATAATAACTGAGGCAAGTCACCTGACTTTTGTTTTAATCTGTAAAACAGAAAGTAGGGACTAGACCAGTGTTTGTCAACCCACGCACTTTTGCACCTAGGGGATACCTGGCAATATCTAGAAATGTTTTTGGTTGTCACACTGAGGGGGGAGTATTATGTTTTTTATGTTCTGAATTTTATGATGCTTTGACATCTTGAGGGACTTGCTAATTTTCCCAGAGCTAGCTAATTCATGGAGATAGCACTACTCACTACTCCCCATTCCCTGCCCCATGAGCATACCTTTCACACATAAACCAACCAGTCCAGGGCCAGGTATCAGATGACAATAGCCCTGAGTCTGTTGAAATTATCCAAACTATCCAGCCCTCAACTTGCCTACCCTGTTTTACCCATTCATTCCCCCAGAAACCACAATACAGGCTCTGGACCATGCTCATCCCTTTCTTTTTCTGCCCCTTAATGGACTTGGGTGCTTCCCATGTACGCTTGCATGGCATGGTGTGCCTCCTGCTCTTGGGAACTGCAAGTAATAAACTCTTCTTTCAAGGCGGTTGTCTGTGTGTCTGTTACCACACCTGATTAAAACGAAACCCCAGGTACATTTTAAAACAGGGGGATGTGCTACTGGCTAGAGGCCAGGGATACTGCACAACTCTCTCCCATGCACAAAACAACACCCCACAACAAAGAATTATCCAGCCCCAAATGTCAACAGTGTTGAGGTTTAAAAACCCTGCACTAGATGAACTTTTATAATTCTACTCACTTTAAAACCTCAAATGCTTCAAATAGGTCTAATGGGTTGAATAGGCTGTAGACGATATCACTGTAATATGATAAAAACAGCACTGTTTTCCCCCATACTCAAGGGTCCTGAAAACTTCCTTGAAAGGCATTTTAAATCAATATCTTGGCATAAAGAAATGTGATATTACAAAAAAAGAAGACGACACAGCCTAGCAATTAACCATTACCACTTACCTTTAGGTTCTCCCTTCACTGCCCAAAGCCCTCATATCAGACATAATAATTGAAGGGTTAAGAGCCTCTACCTTAGCCTTGTATAACTTATAGAACAAAAAACATCTACTCTGCAAACTAAAACATATATCTGTTTAGGTCTGCTTAACAGTAGACTGTTGTATCTCCAAGAATTTACTTAGATCTATTCTACCACTGACTAAAAATTTACTCAATTTGGTCAGCATCTCTCAGAAAGGTAACAATTAGGTTGAAAGTCACAAAGAACCTTCTGGAGGCATTCTGTGCTGGAGCCACCATGGCATAGAAGTTCTGGAGAGACACGGAGGCATGTTGTCTATCAGGGAGCGAATCATCTTGCCTGTTTTTTTTTTTTTTAGATACAGCGTCTCATTTTGTCGCCTAGAGTGCCGTGGTGTCACAGCTCACAACAACCTCCAGCTCCTGGGCTTAGGCAATTCTCCTGCCTCAGCCTCCCGAGTAGCTGGGACTACTGGCGCCCACCACAATGCCCGGCTATTTTTTTGTTGCAGTTTGGCTGGGGCCGGGCTTGAACCCACCACCCTTGGTATATGGGGCTGGTGCCCTACCCACTGAGCCACAGGCACTGCCCCTGCCTGTGTTTCATTAAAAATATCCAGCTCGGCACCTATAGCTCAACTGGCTAAGGCGCCAGCCACGTACACCTAAGGTGGCAGGTTCGAATCCCCAGCCCGGACCCGCCAAACAACAATGACGGTTGCAACCAAAAAATAGCCGGGCGTTGTGGCGGGCGCCTGTGGTCCCAGCTACCTGGGAGGCGGAGGCAGGAGACTC
>NW_003852406.1:4638236-4639584 GCF_000181295.1 Otolemur garnettii | reverse complement strand
CCTGTAGTCCCAGCTACTTGGGAGGCGGAGGCAGGAGACTCGCTTGAGCCCAGGACTTGGAGGTTGCTGTGAGCTGTAATGCCATGGCACTCTGCCCAGGGGGACAGCTTGAGGCTCTGTCTCAAAAAAAAAGAATAGTAAACATACAGAGACAGAAGTGGGGGAACTAAACCAACAGCAAAAAGCAAGTTTACCTGGATGAAGGGATGGGTGTGGAGGGTCCTAGGGAAAAGTCATGGAAAAGCTATCTGCTCAAAGGCAACTTCAAACTTTCAAAGGATTTGAAAGGTACTTCGTTTCTCCTAACACCTACCTCTGGGTCAAGATCATCCAGAACAGTTTCCAGTTGCTTCAGTTCTAGTTCTGACAGATTCCCAAGGAGTTCATCTTCATCAAGGTCCTTGTACTTCTCTAAGTCCTTCCGAAATGGCAGTGCCATGATTTGCAGTGTAGGATGTCACTTAATTTTGCTATTCAGTAAAGTTAGAAGTGATTTTTTTACTTTTTCTTAAAGCTATAGAGAAAAGAAATAAAAACATTTTTAATATTAAGTAATCTCTACCTACTTAATCTATTATTAGGTTAAGTAAAATGTAATTTTCACATGTCATATATTCTTGGATCATTACCTTTTGTCCTTTTTTTTAAGTCAGGGGTCTCACTGTGTCTCCTGGACTAGAGTGCTGTGGCGTCATCATAGTTCACAACAACCTCAAAGGCCTGGGCATGAGCAATCCTCCTGCCTCAGCCTCCTGAGTTGCTGGGACTACAGGAACCTGCCACCATGCCCGGCTAATCTGTGTATTTTTAGTAGAGATGGGGTGGTCTCAAATTTCTGAGCTCAAGCAGTCCACCACCTTGGCCTCCCATAGTACTAGAATCACAGGTGTGAGCTACTACACCCAGACACTTTTTGTCAAGGAAAAAAATCAACTGGGAAAAAAGAGGGGGGAGGATGGAAGAAAATTCAAATCCATGAAGACAGCTACTTAATAGAATTTAGAATTTCTGATAACTGAAATTTAGAAAAAAAGACACTATAATGTGTGCCAAATAAAAGTTTTTCTATCAATGGCTTTTAAATTATTTTCAGAGTACTTTGCTTCAGCTCAGTATGTTTAAGGCACACTAATCTTACTGTAAATTGTTTAGGAGAACAATATGACCCAATGTTAATACAGGTGGGGTATCAATTCCCTCCCCATGGAGGGAGTGGTCTCTTGCCACTGGAAAACAATTTTTTTTTTTTTTTGAGACAGAGCCTCAAGCTATCCCCCTGGGTAGAGTGCTATGGCTTCACTGCTCACAGCAACCTCCAACTCCTGGGCTCAAGTGAGTCTCCTGCCTC
>NW_003852406.1:4631858-4636061 GCF_000181295.1 Otolemur garnettii | reverse complement strand
GGCAGGCCCAGGCTGGATTCGAACCCGCCACCTTAGGTGTATGTGGCTGGCACCTTAGCCACTTGAGCCACAGGCACCGAGCCGAGGTCTCATATCCTTATGATATTCTATCTCGTTCTACTCACAGGCTAAAGAATTTTGTTTAAATATTCCCCAAAGCCTATGTGTGGCTACTTTTCTTTCTACTTGCCCACTGGTACACTAAACTTCAGTTAGTGGAGGTTGTACTAAGGGACATCAGGGACATCAGGAAACTCCTGGAATATTCTATTAAGTCATCATCTATTAACTTACCTCTTTTTCACTTATCTTTTATCTTTAGAATCCTAATTTCTCACAGTGGAATTTCAGAACCATGTAAAAATTTTGATAGATTCTTAGCAATCTTATTTTGTTACGAAGTTTTAAATATTAGCTTTCTATTTGAATAATTTCCCAAAATCACCATATTCTGGATTTTTTTCAGATAACTTCAAACATAGCACTGTTGCCATGTTTACATTTATATTTATTATTGCACCAGCACCAGGTAGAACTGCTTTAATTATTCTATTTTTATTTTTTTTTTTGTAGAGTCAGAGTTTCACTTTATTGCCCACAGTAGAGTGCTATGGCATCACACAGCTCACAGCAACCTCCAACTCCTAGACTTAGGTGATTTCCTTACCTCAGCCTCCCGAGTAGCTGGGACTACAGGTGTCCCCACAGCGCCCGGTTATTTCTTTTTGCAGTTTTTGTTGCAGTTTGCCCGGGGCTGGGTTTGAACCAGCTACTATCACATGGGCCTGGTGCCCTGCCAACTGAGCCACAAGCGCGGCCCTAATTATTCTATTCTAATAGAGCCAGTCTTAATACCTAATGGATGCAGTTCTACTTGCCCACTGGTACAAATTTTGTGACCTCCACAAAATAAAGGTCACCGGGCACTATGCAACCAAAGGTTTCTCTTGAGATTCAAACACAGAAAGATGAGAGACTAGTTTTGCACATGACAGGTCATAGGACAGATGCAATGAACTCAAAAAGAACTTGCAGGCTTGGCACCTGCAGCACAGTGGTTACGGTGCTAGCCACATACACTGAGGTTGGCAGGTTCAAACCTGGCTCGGGCCAGCTGAACAACAATGACAACTGCAACAACAACAAAAAGAACTTGCAATATAATACCCTATATCATATTCCTATCCAATAGCAATTTAGTATTTGTAAAAATCATCAGTTAACACTGGGTTTCATAATAATTTCTTTTCCTTTAAAAGGTGTCTATAAACTGTAAGTTTGAGAAGCACTGCTAGTCTACACTATTTAACCAATCTCCACTTATTTTCCAGTTTTATATTTTTATGGAGAGGAAGGTCTTGACACTAGCTATATTTTTAAAATGTGGAACTGCATGATTCAGATAAATATTCTTGCAACATATGAGATGTTAATCTCCATTTCAGCACCATTTCTATCAGGTGGGCTCAGAGTTTTTAGATTTTCTTATCTGTTTTCTTTAATGTAAAGATAGGGTCTCATCATTCTCTGGTTCAAAAACCTTAGGTACATTCATATTACCTGCAACAAGGTTAGGCAAACTATAGCCAGAGGGCCAAATTCAGCCTTCTGCCTGTCTCTATAAATGTTTTATTAGAACACAGTCACATTCATTAATTTACGTATTGCCGATGGTTATTTTGGGGCTACAATGGCAGAGATGAATAATTGCAACAGAGACCAGATGGCCTGCAAAACCTAAAATATTTACTATCTGGCCCTTCACAGAAAAAGTTTTCCCATCCCTGACCTATAAGAGAAAGGCTAAACTCCTCAGCATGAGATAACACAGTTCAGAACCTGGTCCTACTAGCTTTCCAATACATGTCATGTTATCTCCTGCTGCTCCCTATCACATACTCCAAATAGGCCAAAGACTTTAGGTTTCTCTCTTTCTTTGCTTATTATGTTCCCTCCCTCTAGAAAAAAAAAATGCTTTCTTTCCATCTATCTCTGTCCTCAATTGAACCCCTACACACTCTTCAAAGCATAGCTGAAATGTCACATCTTCCCTGAAAATCTCCTTGGTCTCTATTCTCACTCCCACCAGAAATTACTGTTTTCCTTACTGATGTTGCCATTAACCTGATATGTAACTTCAATACTTAAGGATATAACTGAAAATATCAACACACAATGGTAAGAGTGTTTCCTAAGAAAGCAGATAAAACAAATTACTTTGAAATGATGGTAATATAACCAAAGAAAGAAGGCAAAATTTGTAGCACCCAATTACTTCTCCCTATTTTTCTCCATGTTCACCAAATAGTCTTCTAATTAAAGCTTGGCTACTCATGTAGCTTTCCCTACTGTAAATTAATACAATGACATTTGGGGTTGTTGTTATGATTTAGTTGTTTGTTTTTGGGTCAGAATCTCTCTCTGTTGCCCATGCTGGAGTGCCATGGCCTCAGCCTAGCTCACAGCAACCTCAAACTCCTGGGCTCAAGCAAACCTCCTGCCTCAGTCTCCTGAGCTGAGACTACAGGCATGTGCCACCACACCTAGCTAATTTTCCTATTTTTAGTAGAGATAGGGTCTTGCTCGTGTTCAGGCTGGTCTTGAACTCCTGGACTCAAGCAATCCACCCGCTTTGGCCTCCCAGAATGCTAGGAGTACAGGTGTGAACCATTATGCCCTGTGAGATATTTGGGATTTTATGAGTGTGGTTTCTATGGGCCAAGTTTTAAGAGATTAGGCACCTGTTGGTAGATTAAAATTGGGTCTCTGCAAAGACAAATCTATGTACCACTATGTGAAATTCTATCCCACGCCAGTCAGCTACCCCTTAAAGACACCCCATAATCTCACTTTGAATGAACAAATGCATAGTCATTCGTCTGTCTCCATTGCCAGAAATGATAAACCTCCTGAGGGGCAGAGATTCTCTCCTCCCAGAGACCTCATGCCTCACCGGGCTACCATCACCAGGTACAGTACCTGGTAGCACATAGATGAGCCAAATTTGACTGAATTAGATCATCTCTCAGTCTCTACTTTTCCTTCTTTGATAGTTTCTTTTCCTCCTCCAGTTATCTAGTGGATGTCCTCTTGCTCCCTAACTCTAATCCCCTTAACACAATTAAAAAAGATTGAAAATTAGTCTGTTAACCCTTTACATTCAGGGGTGTCCTATCTTATTTTTTCTCTGTAACACATTGTCTTGGGCTACGCATTAAATACAAAAACCCCAATGAAAGCTGATTATCAAAAAACCTAAAAAAAGCCCACATACTTTTGGTGGTATCTGACACTACAGATAAACAAAAAAAGTTCTCACAAAATTACCATGCAGCCTGCAGGCCAGAGGATAGATATCCTCCTTCCTCTAGAGTTTCTGCATTATTCATCTTTTCTTCCCTCAGTATTAACCCACTTTGGCTTGGTATTCAGAGTTCTCTGCTAATCTTTCCCAGTCAAAACCAAAAAACATACCCACCTGATAATCAGTCATCAGACTTTTGAAATGAAATACAAATCCTAACAAAAATTTGCTTTTCTTTTAGGTAAAGAAATTACTTTCTCCCTTAGAAGGCACCAACCCTCAGGTCAGTCTCACTTCAAGTGTTGAAGGCTTGCTTTTCAAATGCACTAGGCTCAAAATGTGTCTTCTCTTCACTAGCTTCTCCTAAAACCTCTGGGTACTAAACCTCCCTGACCCACCAGATTAGAAATATTTTTTGGTCTCAAAGATACCCAGAATTTCAGGTGTAGTAATTAATGCCTGTAACCCTAGAACTTTGAGTAATTGAGGCAGGAAGATCACTTGAGGCCAGGAGTTAGAGACCAGTCTGGGCAATATAGTAAAACCCTATCTGTACAAAAAAAAATTTTTTTTAATTCCAAATGAATATTTGTTTCTTAATACATTTATTGTTCAGCCGAGTGCAGTGGCTCACGCCTGTAATACCAGTACTTTGGGAGGCCGAGGTCAGTGGATCGCCTGAGCTCACAAGTTCAAGACCAGCCTCAGCTAGAATGAGACCCCATTTCTAAAAATAGCAGGACATTGTGGTGGGCGCCCGTAGTCCCAGCTACTCAGGAGGCTGAGGCAAGAGAATTGAGCCCAAGAGTTAGATGTTGCGGCTCGACGCCTATAGCTCAACCGGCTAAGGCGCCAGCCACGTACACCTAAGGTGGCGGGTTCGAATCCCCAGCCCGGAC
>NW_003852406.1:4607893-4631594 GCF_000181295.1 Otolemur garnettii | reverse complement strand
GTGTGTGTGTGTGTGTGTATAAAATGTTAAAAATGAGTATATAAATATTATGTTAAAATATGTTGAGTGAACAATATATATATTATTGTTCAACATATTATTTTTTTAACATCTCCTATGCCAGGCATTGACCTCTTCCAGACAATAGGCACAGGCAGTATAAAAGACAGAGACAAGTTCCTTGCTCCTAGTTATTTTAAAGGTGGCCTATGGACAAAAATCAATGAACAAAAGAAAAGGATACTATCAGATAGCAATAAATATTTTAAGAAAAAAGAAACCCAGAACAATGCTATGGGAGTGTGTGTGCTGGGGAGATCAGGAAGGCTACATTAAGTGGTTCAGATAAGTTGTTCTGAAAGATGACTTTTGAGCTAGGATCCTAGCAGCTTTCCCAGCCTAAGATTCTGTGCTAACAGTCACAGTCTAGGCGAGAAACGCTGGCAGTTTGGAGTAGAGTTGTGGCCATGCAGATGGAGAGAAGTGAATAAACATGTGTATTTTGCAAGCACAGCCAAAATGACTTAACAGGTTGGTTGTAAGATACAAAAGCCAGGACTCCCAAGTCAATTTCAGGTAGTATGTAGTAATGCTTTTTTATTCTTTATCTTTTGTTCCTGAGGCAATAAGTATGGCCCTTTGTCACCTATATTTCTAGGTCTGCTTTTTAAAAAGTTTCTTAGTTAATATTTTAGGGTGATCTGTTTTGAGATCCACATTGTGAGCTGTCTTAAGATGACAATTTAAGAACACACCCATAATAACAACAAATTAACTAAGCAAGTAAAATAAACTAACCAAAAATTACTAAATGAAATATTTGCTGGCTACCCTTTAACATATTTACAAGCTAAACCAATGCACATGTCTTTGTTAATACCATTTCTCGTATCATCTTCTGCAAAAGGCTAAGTCTAAAAAGTGAAATAATTCGTTATGGCTTAATTTTTTTTTTTTTAGAGACAGTCTTACTTTGTCACCCTCGGAAGAGTGCTGTAGTGTCACAGCTCACAGCAACCTTCAGCTCTTGGGCTTACATTATGGTAAAAAAAAATCAGACAATGGCTATTTCTAACTTCTTTTCTTCCCTATATTTTTAATGTCACCTTCCCTATATTTTCAAGGTCAAACTGCTGAAGAAGAAATAGTCAAGAATCTGGCAATTATAGCGATTTCAAGCTCTGTATAGCTGACTCTCCAACACCTGGTCTGAGTTCCTTGATTTTTTCACTTCTGATAGTTCAGTCTTCAGTCTACCTCAGCCCCATACTACCACCTAGTCCTTACCCTGACCAATAAGTGCGCCCTCCCTAGCTCTCAACATCTATGACCCTTCTCTCGTTAAAATTAACTCTTCCTACTCCTTACCAGAACCACGGTACAGATAAAACTGAAGAAAAACACATGAACTAACCAGACATATTTAAAATTTATCATCACTAATAGCTGAGTGCTGCCTGATAATTCTACTATATTTCTTTCTTTTTTTTTTTTTTTTTTTGAGACAGAGCCTCAAGCTGTTGCCCTGGGTAGAGTGCAGTAACATCACAGCTCATAGCAACCTCCAACTCCTGGGCTCAAGCAATTCTCCTGCCTCTGCCTCCCAAGTAGCTGGGACTATGGGTGCCTGCCACAATGCCTGGCTATTTTTTGGTTGCAGCCATCATTGTTGTTTGGCAGGACCAGGTTTGGATTCGAAACTGCCAGCTCAGGTGTATGTGGCTGGTGCCTTAGCTGCTTGAGCTACAGGTGCCAAACCTGCAGTCTACATTTTACAGGACCTATTAGAAGCAATATCTGGCCATAAAACACTCTCCTCACGTGGATTTGAGGACATTTTTTTCTTGGCCCTTTCCCCCTTTTCTCTCTGCCTCATCTCATTCTTTGCTGGTTCCTCCTCATCTTTAAATGGTGAAATGCTCCCAGGACTTAGTTCCTTGGACAGCTTCTCATGGTATACTCATTCCGTTAGCAATTTCATACATGACTATCTTCCACCTCCAACCTGGACCTCTGGAACTACAGGTGCCCAATGCCATGCCTAGCCTATATATATATATATAGAAATATATATATATATATATATATAGAAATATATATATATATATATATATTTCTTTTGGTACAGACAAAGATCTCATCAGAGCTGTTATTGTAGGAGGCCTGACAATTAAGTTCATGAACTGCCACTATGCACTTATGTTGGCAGCACTGTACTAACAACTCGGTGACCTTGTTATATCAGTGTCTCACAGCTGTGTTTGTGGTGACGTATGCCAGTGTCTTGCTCAGCAGCACTATTTTTGTTGCGTATTTTTGTGTGTCATACCAGGACAGCTCTCATAATCATTACAGAAAAAGAAGTTCCAAAATTGCTTTGAAGGGGTGGATTAGGTGATGACATTGGTCCCCAGGGGAGTACTTCAAAGGTGACCACTGTGATATTCAGCAATGAGGTATGTGGTATTTTTTCTAGGATGAGTTCACAAACTTAATTATCAAACCTTGTATATACACTTACTGGCTAAGATTTAAAAGAATGACAACACCAAGTGTTGACAAGGACATGGAACAACTGGAAGTTTCACAAATCTCTGGTAGAGTACGAATTGATTTACCCACTTTGAAAAACTTTGTTAGTATTTATTAAAACTAAATATACATGTACCATAATAACTCAGCATTTCATTCCTACCTATATACCCAAAATGAGTATAGTTACGAGTAAAAGTTATGTTCATTTAAAAAAAAAATCTAAACAAAAATGGTCATAGCATCTATATTCATAATATCTCCAAACTGGAAATGACCCAAACATCCATTATCAAGAGTTTATACATAAATGAATTATAGCATAATATTCACATAACTGAATACTATATGGTTTTATGTAACAAAACATAAATCCTTCTTACATGCATTATACTGAGAGAAATAAAAAAAGTCAGACATAAAAAGTCAGTATATATAAAGTAATATATACTATATACTATCATTTATATGAAATTTAAGAATATGCAATGCTGGGGTGGCGCCTGTGGCTCAAAGGAGTAGGGCGCCGGCCCCATATGCTGGAGATGGTGGGTTCAGACCCAGCCCTGGCCAAAAACTGCAAAAAAAAAAAAAAAAAAAAAAGAATACGCAAAGCTAATCCATGGGCATGGAATCAGAATAACTACTGAGGTTTAAGGAAAAGAGGAATCAGAGAACATTCTGGAGTGATAAACATGTGCTATATTTTTGAATTGGATAGCAGTTACACAGGCATACACAGACGTAGAAAATTTCTTGGGCTATATATTTAATATTTTCTCCCTTTAAGATATATATAAAAAGTTATATTTAAAAAATTAAAATATATGCTTGCTTTATACAGGTAATTACACATATTTGATGCTGAAAATCAAAAAGTTTCTACAAACTTGGAAAAGACTGCTTTTTCTATAGCCATAGTAACAAGTAGCCTCCAAAATGCAAGCCAATCAATCACAGTCAAGCCCTTCACTCCTGGAAGGGACAGAACAGACTCGCTCATGCCTCTGAGTGCCAGCCAACCAATCACAGTTATGCTTCTACAGATAATCCACTATGGCCTCTCAAAGTGTGTCAATCCCTGAATTCCACACTTCTCTAAAATCCTATATAAAAAATTAGCCTGTTCTCCTCAGAGAAGCTGTGCCTAGCCAGCATAGCTCTCCCTCACTGTAGGCAGTATTAAGTTCAGCTTTGCTTTTTTGCTTCAGATACTGACTGGTAGTGTCATCATCCTTTCATACTAGAGAAAACTTTTAGTGACAACATAAGTTTATTTTTAAGTAAAAATGTTTCAATATTGATACATACTAGATAATAGTAGTTTGGATTGAAATATTCCCTCTAGATAAATATCCTTACAATCTTTTGAACTGGATATGATTCACTATCCAGTAATTTTATAAGTATCCACTTCAATTTACTTTGGTTTTAAAAATTCAAATCAACATTTCTTTTTCTCTTTTGTTTGGACTAGGCTTAAGAATCTGGAAAAAGGCTCGGCACCTGTGGCTCAAGCGGCTAAGGCGCCAGCCACATACACCTAAGGTGGCGGGTTCGAATCCCCAGCCCGGGCCCGCCAAACAACAATGATGGCTGCAACCAAAAAATGGCCGGGCATTGTGGCGGGCGCCTGTAGTCCCAGCTACTTGGGAGGCTGAGGCAGGAGACTCGCTTGAGCCCAGGAGTTGCAGGTTGCTGTGAGCTGTGATGCCATGGCACTCTACCAAGGGGGATAGCTTGAGGCTCCGTCTAAAAAAAAAAAAAAAAAAAAGAATCTGGAAAAAATGTTGAAATAAGTTATTTCTGTCTGAAGATTTTTTAATCTAAATGCTCTCTTATTTAATGTTAGGCTAAGTGCCATCTCTGCTGGTTTGAAGAACATTCTCTTTAATGGAGAACACCAAACTAAAGAAAGTCATCTATGTATTCTTGGGATTGTTAAAGTATAGGCTGAGCATGAATATCTGTCATGATCGTATGTGGCAGATTTCTCAGCTCCAATAGAGTTTTAAGACTCTCATAAGGTCATTTCCTTTTCTATGAGCTTATAATTCTAAATAACACTAATATAACCAAAAAATGTACTCAATGTTTGTCTTAGCCTGTGTTGCTATAACAAAATACCATAAATTGGAAAGCTTATAAACAACAGAAATTTATTTCTCACAGTTCTGGAGGCTGGAGAGTCCAAGATGAAGATGCCAGCAGATTCAGTGGCTGGTGATTCTGATTCACAGAACCTTCTAGACAGCTGTGTGCTCACAAGGTAGAAGAGGCAACGCAGCTCTCTGGGGCCTCTTTTATAAAAGGTACTAATCCCATCCATAAAGGGCTCCACCCTCATGACCTATTCACCTCCTAATACCATCACATGGGAGATTAAGACTTCAACATACGATTTTGGGAGGACACAAACATTCAAACCATAACAGTATCCACCATGTCCAAACACTATGCTCACAATATTTACCTTCTAAAAAATGAAACCCATTTTATTTCAGTTGTTTATAATATATATTACTGCTATAGTAAATAAGACTTTTTTTTTTTTGGACAGGGTCTTGCTCTGTTGCCAGGCTAGAGTGTAGTGGTGCAATCATAGCTCTCTGCAATGTCAGACTCCTGGGTTCAAGTGATCCTCCTGACTCAACCTCCCAAGTAGCTGGAACTATTAGTGCTAAAACTCACTCCTAGTTAATTTTTGTATTTTTTTTTGTAGAGACCTGGGTCTCACTATGTTTTTCAGGCTGGTCTTGAATTCCTGGCCTCAAGTAGTCCTCCAACCTTAGCCTCCCAAAGTGCTAGCATTATAGGCATGAGCCACTGAGCCCAGCCATAAATTAGACATTTTTATAAGTGCTTTGGATAGATACTAAATTTATGCATCCATTCAGTTCACTGACAACTGTTTGTCTTGTAAACAAACAAACAACAAACAAAAAGTCTAAAAGATAGTACTTTAATGATTTTTGTGACATTCTTGGGATGCTCTAGTTGACCTCAGCTGTGAGGATTATCTGTGAGATAGCTGCTTTGCACACACACATTTGAGAAAATGCTGGCTGATTAAAAGGTTCCACGGAAACTAATCAACCCCAGTATAAAATCAGCTAAGAAGCTGTGCCTTTCCTGCCACTGCTGATACCATCTTGCTTTTTTTATTTGAGACAAAGACTCAAGTTGTTGCCCTGGGTTGAATGCCAGGGCATCATAGCTCACAGCAACCTCCAACTCCGGCTCAAGCAATCCTCTTGCCTCAGTTTTTCTATTTTTAGTAGAGATGGGGGTCTCACTTCTTGCTCAGGCTGGTCTTAAAGTCATGAGCCAAGCAATCCACCTGCCTCAGTCTCCCAGAGTGCTAGGATTACAGGCGTGAGCCACCGCGCGTGGCCCCATCTTGCCTTTTTAATAATGTATCTATAGATCCCAAAAGCATAAGGTAAGAAAATAAAGTCTGAAGTCAGCTCAGAAAAACTTGTTGGGGCCAGAACAAAGAAGGGATGTAATTAGAAGCAGGTTACTGAGGGTAACCTTAAAGTAGAAAGCAGCCAGATTAGTTCTCTGATTATTACAGGAAAATACTTGACAGGTTACTCATCCCACTTCAAAAAAATGATCTTTCACCAAGACCCTACTGCAAGACTTTTGTGGCTCCCATGTGTGTACCCCACTTCCTTTTCTGCCTCAAAGCAGTAAACTAGCTCCAAGTCCTATCCCACCTCCTCTCTTTTTCTTCTTGGTGGGGTTGTAGCACCAGAGATACCAGGCAAGGTCAGACAGGAACCCACCGTGTGCATACCACAGATGGATGCCAGAACAGCCACACCCTTAGCACACCCAGTTTTCTCAGTAACACATGTTTTTCAGTCTTTATTTTTTATTTTATTGTTTTATTTTTGGTTTGTTTGTTTAATAGACTGGGCAGACTAGAAAAAGCTGAAGCTTTTCTAAAAGTTGTTGCAAACTCAAAACATCTTAAAAAAGAAATGACATCATATGAATAAGGCTCTCAGGATAATAAGGTTACTGGAATTCTTTATCTCTGCTGGTTAATCTAAAAGAGCTTTCTACCAGCCACACAGTAGACACAACCAAAAGTAATATGAGGTGGTTTATAGGGAAAGATTATCAGTGCTCAGCTATCATTCAAAATGTTAAATCCATTCCAAGTTTGTAATGGAGAGATTAATCTGAGGGTTTTCTCTCTTCCCTGCAACCCCCAAAGGGAAGTATTGCAATGACTCATTCTTCCTCTTGCGAGAATTTTCTTAATCCCCCAAGTTAGTAAGCATAGAAGTACATATAAAATAAACTAGACCAGAAATCATGCGAAGAGCAAACTGAATTTTATGCAGCAAACAAAAGGTATTATCTTTCTTCAGTTTCACTCCTTCTGAATTTCCTGGGCTTCGAACTAAAATATTTGCTTCATTTTCAGATAGATCCTCTGAATTCTGAAACAATCTCCTTTGTTAACTTTTCCAATTTTCCCATCTTCAAGCAAAATAACACACACATACACATTTATTAAATGCCTATCACATGTAATGTACTCTCCGGGGGGAAGAAGGTGCTAGACTAGAGGGTAGGATGGAGGGTGAGGAAAGCAACCATGGGAATGAAAGGAAAATAATTTAAGAAAATTACATAGAACAGATTGTTGTTCTCTCTCCCCCTTTTATAAATGTTTCTCAAACTAGAATTTAAGAAACCACAAGAACAAAAGATACGGCACAAAGAGGAAACAGAGACTGTAATACTCAATTGTAGACTTAATGTTAAAGGCAGGTACAAATCAATACTCTTGAATCTTCTTTAGATACATTATCTCTAAATTTACAAAAATAATAAACTGCACAGTTGGGCATACAACAAAAGGAAATCTAGTCTTTCCTAGGCTCTGTCCATCATAAGAGTGGTGGACTGAAGAGGAGCCATCGCTGTAATGTCTCTGCTCTTTTTTCTCCCTTCCCTTTCTACATCCATAGAGATGCAGAACCCCACCTCTAGCAATGCTATACATTGACAATTGTGCCACAATAAATAAAGATTAAGGCTCGGTGCCTATAGCTCAACCGGCTAGGGCGCCAGCCATGTACACCTAAGGTGGCGGGTTCGAATCCCCAGCCCGGACCTGCCAAACAACAATGACGGCTGCAACCAAAAAATAGCCAGGCGTTGTGGCGGGCGCCTGTGGTCCCAGCTACCTGGGAGGCGGAGGCAGGAGACTCGCTTGAGCCCAGGAGTTGGAGGTTGCTGTGAGCTGTAATGCCACGGCACTCTGCCCAGGGGGACAGCTTGAGGCTCTGTCTCAAAAAAAAAAAAAAAAAGATTAAGAAATGCATCACTGTTCACCTAAAAATGTACTTACATAGAAAAATATTCCCCCAAATGAAGCAACTGTGCAAGGAGAAATCAGTTCTCAACAAAATGTGCCTGGATGAATGTATGCATGAGTGTCGCTGCCATACTTGCCGATCAGCTTATTAATAAGGCATCAAAATGTTTTAATGGTTCCAGTATTCTAGAGACTTTAAAAAGGTAAGGTTTTGGTAAAACATGGGGGAAAGTGTTTGAAGAGATTATCAGAACTAATTTATTTATTTTATTTTATTTGTTTATTTATTTTGAGACAGAACCTCAAGCTGTCCCCCTGGGTAGAGTGCTGTTGCATCACAGCTCACAGCAACTTCCAACTCCTGGGCTCAAGCGATTTTCCTGCCTCCGCCTCCCAAGTAGCTGGGACTACAGGCGCCTGCCACAATGCCCGGCTATTTTTTCGTTGCAGCCATCATTGTTGTTTGGCGGGCCCGGGCTGGATTTGAACCTGCCACCTTAGGTGTATGTGGCTGGCGCCTTAGCCACTTGAGCCACAGGTGCCAAGCCACCAGAACTAATTTATATCACCAAATAAGCAATTAAGATGTGGGAAAAGTCAGGATTAAAAAACTTTAATTGATACATAATAATTACATATATTTATGGGGTACATGTCATACTTTGATACATGTAGATAATGTGTAATGATAAAATCAGAGTAATTAGGATAGAAAGGACATTTTTAATATGAAGATTTCCCAAATCAATGATGATAAAATAAATACCCTAAACGCACAAAACATGGCTACTCTTGCTGTTTGTGTTGCTTCACTGCAAAATTATGCATGATCTTGGCCAAAATGTCCAATAGTACAGTAGATAAATATCTGGAAAGTTTTTTAAAATTCCCCTATGCTAATTCTACTAGTGTTTTAATCCTTTCAGATCAGATTTTGTTTTTAAACAATTTCTCTTCTGTCTAAAAAAATTCTATTTTTTTGTTTTTCATTTTTAGGGGTAACATTCCTAAAAAAAGAGGGGTATATTCCTCTTTGAATATAATGGAGATAAGATAGTAGCACATTTTAAAAATGTTAAAAATGGAAAAATCTTTAGTCTTAAAAATAGATGCTAAAAAGTTTTCAACTTGAGCTAGACTGTATACATAACTCAAGCTCTATTTCTTTGCTAGAATAAGAACCCTCTCTACCTTCTGACTGCTTGATGAATACTCCAGAGCTTTTCTCTAAGATCTGTAGTAAACTGTGATAAACTTAAAGCACCTAGTAGAATTAAACTATCAAAAACAAACAAAACCCAGAGGGAATCAGAATTCTTTAGGAGAAAAAGTCTACCACTTAGTCAGCTCCCAGCAGATCTATAGATTTAAGGGCTCTATGATTGAACAAAAGTCAATTCATTTCTCAGTTTCCTAGATTAGATGAAGAAAAGTCAAAGTACATCACCAGTTCTGACAATCAACTCCTCTAAGTCCATGACAAACACAAGTCAAATAGCCTTTTCCCCACTGAGCGCAGATTCTATCTACCTCAATCTTTAGGCAGTCACTACTTGTAGATGAGCACTGGCAATGGGATGAAACCTGTTCATTTTATCCCTGGGTTTCTTCTAGCACCAATCTATGAATTTAAGAAAAGATCATTTGGAAAAAAATACTTGCCCTCATCACTGCCAAGATGAATAATGTATAACTAGAAACCAAAAACATGGCAGCTGAATCATGCTAGATAAGCATGTACACACACACCAAAACTGAAATACTTTAGGAACGTAACTTGAAAAACCAGAACAAGATAGATTAAATAAATGAAAAAAGTAAATAAGTCAAATGTGGGCCAATGTTGTTAAGTACTAAAAAGTTAAATTAGTATGCTCATATTAATAGGTGTTTTCCTAAAAAACTGACCAAATAATAAAGCAAATTTATAAGTTCATTTCCTACATTCACATTGATTTCCATAATAAAATTAGAAATGTTTCTATGAAAATATGAATTCTCAATACATCTGAAATTGTAGGAATGAATGCAAGAAGTATTAATCACAAAACTTAATAAATATAACTTTTATTAATATAGTAAAAATATGAAAGTAGCACATTAATTTCTGCCTTTATCTTTTTTTTTTTTTTTTGAGACAGTCTCACTTTGTGGCCCCCAGTAGACATCACAGCTCATAGCAACCTCAAACTCTTTTTTTTTTTTTTTTGAGACAGAGCCTCAAGCTGTCCCCCTGGGCAGAGTGCCGTGGCATTACAGCTCACAGCAACCTCCAACTCCTGGGCTCAAGCGAGTCTCCTGCCTCAGCCTCCCAAATAGCTGGGACCACAGGCACCCGCCACAACGCCCGGCTATTTTTTGGTTGCAGCCGTCATTGTTGTTTGGCGGGTCCGGGCTGGGGATTCGAACCCGCCACCTTAGGTGTACGTGGCTGGCGCCTTAGCTGGTTGAGCTATAGGCGCCGAGCCAGCAACCTCAAACTCTTAAGCTCTAGTGATCCCCTTGCCTCAGCCTCCCGAGTAGCTGGGACTATAGGTGCCCGCCACAACGCTGGCTATTTTTAGAGACCAGGGTCTTGCTTTAGCTCAGGCTGGTCTCAAACACATGAGCTCAGGCCATCCACCCACCTTGGCCTCCCAACCATTACAAAAATTTAGAAGTATCTAATTATTCTTCATTGCCTACTTTTTTCATTTTGTTAATCTGTCTTGGGCTGGTTTTTCAAGTTACTGTCTCTCTCTCTCTCTCTTTTTTTTGTTACTATCTCTTTTTATCTTAATTTTATAGCCAACATTCTCAAGAGGATAGTACCAAAAATTCCAGGAAAAGACTTTAGCATATGAAAAATAGGAAAATGGATTTGTAATTTAGGAAAGAGACCTTTGGTAAATAGGTCTCAAAGTCTTTAATTTCAAAAGGTGATGTTCTAAGGAGTTTTAGAGGGGTTGCCTCACCCCAGTATTTATTCACGTCCCTTCCTCAAATTTGGCCCACTTTTCTCTAGTACCTCAAAAAACTCTAATGATTAACAAAAGACCCTTTAGGTCCTTCCAAATCTAAACAATCAACTTTATTTCATTATGTTTTTAAGTAATTGTTTCTTTTGGCTTGGTGCCCATAGCGCAGTAGTTATGGTACTGGCCACATGCACCGAGGCTGGTGGGTTCAAACCCGGCCTGGGCCTGCTAAACAACAATGACAACTGCCACAAAAAAATAGCTGGGAGTTGTGGGGGGCACCTATAGTCCCAGCTACTTGGGAGACTGAGGCAAGAGAATCTTAAGCCCAAGAATTAGAGGTTACTGTGAGCTGTAACTCCATGGTACTCTACCAAGTGCGACATAGTGAGACTGTCTCCAAAAAAAAAAAAAGTTTCTTTTATGGTCATATATCCATTCCTCTGAGCTTAGAGAACATCAATTTGTAAAAATGTAGTAAGTGCTTCAGAATTAACTATGGAAGAATCTATAAAAACCATATTATTTGCCATACAGTCAATGGCACTATGTATAATTTTTTATTTTTGAGACAGACTCTTCTTGCTGTTGCCTGAGACAGAGTGCAGTGATGTCATCACAGCTCAATGTACCCTCAAACTCCTAGCCTTAAGCAATCTTTTCATCTCAGCCTCAGCAGTAGCTAGGACTACAGGCACGTACCATCATACCCAGCTAATTTTTAGAATTTTTTTGTAGAGACGAGGTTTTGCTGTATTGCCCAGGCAGGTCTCAGACTCCTGGCCTCAAGCAATCCTCCTGCCTCAGCCTCCCAAAGTTCTGGGATTATAGGCAAGCCACCATACCCAGACTTAAATTTTATTAATTTGAAGGAAAATTCAATCATTAGTTGTGTTTGATACTGTGTATGAAAAAAATAACAAATATTGTCTCTGACTTTTGAATTACATATGACATTCAGGCAATAACAAACTATGCTTTGGTAGAAAAATCAAAACAATAAGAACCATCAAATAATTCTATTAAAGAACTGCAAAACAGCAGGGCGCGGTGGCTCATGCCTTCCAGCATGGTGGGAGGTTGAGGAAGGAGAACTGCTTGAGCTCAGGATTTCAAGACTTGCCTGAGTTGAGAGTGAGACCCTCAACTCATGAAAAAAATGGAAAAACCCAGCGGGGCACAGTGAGCGCCTGTAATCCCAAGGGCTTCCAGAGGCTGAGGCAGTGGGATGCCCATAGTCTGAGTCTGAGGTTGCAGTGAGCCATTGCACTCTGCTCAGGGGCATAGGGTGGGACTCTGTCTCAACAACAACAAAAAGCAAAGAAATAAAAATAAAAAAATAAGCAAGGAAATAAAAAAAACTATAGAACTTTTTTTTTTAACTAACAATCTATGAAACCAATACTAAAACTTACTTTAAGCGATATATAATTATATATTCTTCCAAGTTCCACAGCTTAGGACCAAAGGCCCTATTTAAATGAAATTTTAAAACTGGGATTGAGGCCAGTTTTGGAGTGTTTTTCTCAAGATCTCTCCTTAGAGAAACAATTTTTTCAGAGTTCTGTGCAGACTTCAAAGCCCTGTGTCTCTGGGCCCTGCCCCTTCCCAGGATCTAGGGAGATTTCTGAAACCTATATAGAGAGGAAATAAAAAACACTTCTTTATCAAGCTACCTCTCCCAAGCTCTAGGCAAGCAAACTCCTCACCTGTCCACTCTAGGCTCCTATTTTCCTGCTCTTAACACATCTTGCTTATAGCTACCTAAAATAACTGCTTATAACATTTCACTCCTTTACTTAGAAATTTTTGTTAGGTGTTTGCATTTTGACAGACCCTCAGGTGATTTTGCTAAAACTTCTTCCTACTTGCACTCAATATCCCCTTCTCTAATTAGGCTGGCTTCCTCAGGGCCTCAAAAACATCCCCAGTTCACCTCCACCTCTCTGCCTCATTTGTTTCCCACAACCGTGTACACTTCAACAACCCTCCCTACCTCATTCCCAAATTTCACCTCTCTATCCTACCCAAACTCTGCACAATTCAGAGTAGGACCACTCAGTCATCCTCTCTAACTTTTCCCACTCTCCTTTTCCCCTTGAAGGTCCAAGGGGAACCAACAGGGTCCCAACAGGGGACCCAACAGGGGTCCGCCAGCCCCATTACTGGCAATGATTCATATGTGCGGTGCCCCAGCTGGCACAAATGCATGCTCCTCAATGGACCATGCCTCCCTCCCACATAATGAAGGCACTTCATACACACATACACACTTTCAGAGCCATACAAAGGTTGGGCAATTAAGTCTGCAAATTCATCCTTGAAAAAGGGTTTCATGCCTCATTGCTGAATAACACTATGGTTACCTTCAACGTACTCCCCTTGGGAAGCTATGCACTAATCCCACCACCTAGTCCACTTTTCAAAGAAATTTTGGAACTCTTTTTCTGGAATGGCCGTCACAGTTGTTATTATAGGGGGCCTGACAATTAAGTTCCTGAATTCATCCTAGAAAAAGTGGTATATACCTCACTGCTCAATATCACTATGGTCACCTTCAAAGTACTCCCCTTGGCCATGTGGTAACTGTAGAACAATAGTTCTGATGGCCACAACAGGACAAAAGTTACAAAATTCTTTTGGATGGATTAAGTATTGGCATTGGTGCATAGCTTCACCAGGGGAATACTTCAAAGAAAGGTGACTATAGTGATTTTCAGCAGTGAGGTATGTACTCTTTTTCTAGAATGAGTTCATGAACTTAATTGCCTATCCTTATAGCACATTTATCACTTTTAGGGACACCACTCTAATCAATTTCAGAGGCCTGGAGACATATCAAGCTTTGTTACCACAATTCAATTAATTTTCAAGTTAACAAGGAGACACAGCCTATAATTTGCATATCGTATCTTGATGCCTCGTGGTGGGGGTTAGGGATACAGTAGTAGTCAAAGAGATATAGTAACCACTGAACTGAGGATATAATTCTTATCAGGTGGAATAAAAGGATAAACTGACTACTTGAGAAAATAAGCAAGCTCCCTCAGTCAACAGCAGGGTAAAAGGAGCCAGTTCTTCAAGAAAATGTCACTGTTCCACCACCTTAAAGCTGGATCCCAACTATAGAAAATCTCTTGGCTCGGTGCCTATAGCTCAGCTGGCTAAGGCGCCAGCCACGTACACCTAAGGTGGTGGGTTCGAATCCCTCGCCCGGACCCGCCAAACAACAATGATGGCTGCAACCAAAAAATAGCCGGGCGTTGTGGCGGGCGCCTGTGGTCCCAGCTACTTGGGAGGCGGAGGCAGGAGACTCGCTTGAGCCCAGGAGTTGGAGGTTGCTGTGAGCTGTAATGCCACGGCACTCTGCCCAGGGGGACAGCTTGAGGCTCTGTCTCAAAAAAAAAAAAAAGAAAATCTCTTTTATAGAAAAGCTCTTTCCATGATATCCAGAATAAATAGCTGAAATAACAGCCATCAGACAGGGCACTTGTAAGTAACCACATGGAAGCTACCAGCAACATCCACAGAAGCCACCATAAATGATTTTGGGAATACATAGGGAAAAGGTCAAGATGACTATCATTTTACAGGACAAAGACAGCAATGAACAATGTTTGCTAGGTAAAGTAATTTGGTATGAATTAATTTTACACTTGGTCAAGTGTGGCTCACGACTGTAATACTAGCACTCTGAGAGGCCAAAGCAAAAGGATCATTTGAGGTCAGGAGTTCAAGACCAGCATAAGCGAGAGCAAGACCCTTGCCTCTAGTAAACACAGAAAAAATTAGCCAGGACTGGTGGCATATGACTGTAGTCCCACCTACTTGGGAGGCTGAGGCAAGAGGATCACTTGAGCCTAGGAGTTTGAGATAGTCAGCTATGATGATACCACTGCACTCTAGCTGGGTTAACAGAGTAAGACTCTATCTCAAAACAAAAAAACAAACAACAATCCAACAACAATCCAAACAAAGAAAAAAATTATACACTTAAAATGAATTAGTATTGTGGTATTATACGTAAATTATAAATTACTTTGATAAAATTGTCTTCTTTTAAAAGTAACCTGGTGACTTATACAAGAATATTCACACGTGGACAAGCACCTAGTCCAGTAAGGCAGGGGTATCCACAAGCTTTTATTGGAGGTTTCGAAACAGAAGGCACAAAACTTCTGGCACAGAAGTGAAATTATCCATCGATACTAAGATAGGAGAGTTCACTATAAAGGATAAAAACTACTAAAATATCGCCTTCGAAAAATACAATATACATAAAACTAAAAACCAAACCATGTAAAACCACTGAAACAGTAAGAACCGTAACATTCAGCTAGTAGGGATAGTTCCTGGGAAAGAAGAAATGGCAGGCAGTTGAGGAAGAAAGCAAAACAAATTAATACTTAAGGCTGGCGATAGGTGAAGAAAGCAGAACTGATGAAAGAAGGGAAGTTTTAGAAATCATTGCTATTGGCCAAGAACCTTGGTTCACTGTTTTCAGGGTAGGTCTGCTCTGGCATAGGTTCTTTAGAAAGAGGCTAAAGGCCAGACATGGGTGGCTCGAGGCTGTAAATCTAGCACTCTGGGAGAACAAGGCAGGTGGATCATTAGAGCTCAGGAGTTTGAGACCAGCCTGAGTTAAGCAAGACATCATCTCTAAAAATAGCCAGGAGCTGTGGCAGGTACCTATAGTCCCAGCTACTCTGGAGGCTGAGGCAAGAGGATCACTTGAGCCCAAGAGTTTGAGGTTGCTGTGAGCTGTGACACCATGGCACTCTACCCAGGGAAACAAAGTGAGACTGAGTCTCAAAAAAAAAAAAAAGAGGCTAAAGGACATATTTCCTTTAGTCACCACTTTGCCCACACTTCTATCAACATTTATCTCACCACATTACAATCAGTTGTGTAAATACCTATCTTCAGTATAGATGGTATTTTTGCAGGCAGGACCTATTTTTACTTTACTAGCCCCTAACTAGTGTCTACAGCATGGTAGACACTAAATTAATGTGTAATAAATTGTAATAATAAGGGGGACCAGTAAACTTGGAGATCAGTCATGGGAGTTCTTGGTTATATTATAAACTAACTGCGCTGGGGGACAGAGTCAGTAAAGTTGCATAGTATTATATCACTCTTCGTTTGATTACCAATATTTTACTTCCCTATTCTTTCTGAACTGGAAATTAATCTCAAAAAGATATGTTTAAAAAGTAGATAATTTGCTGTAAAATTAGAAAATTTCCAAATGATGACAAAACACATTTCAGTAATTTATTTCACATACAGTCCACCCTGTTATTAAGAATAATGCTCTGGGCTCGGCGCCTGTGGCTCAAGCGGCTAAGGCGCCAGCCACGTACACCTAAGGTGGCGGGTTCGAATCCCCAGCCCGGGCCCGCCAAACAACAATGATGGCTGCAACCAAAAAATGGCCAGGCGTTGTGGCGGGCGCCTGTAGTCCCAGCTACTTGGGAGGCTGAGGCAGGAGACTCGCTTGAGCCCAGGAGTTGGAGGTTGCTGTGAGCATGATGCCATGGCACTCTACCCAGGAGGACAGCTTGAGGCTCTGTCTCAAAAATAAAAAAAAAAAGAAGAATGCTCTGGGGTGGCACCTGTAGCTCAAAGGAGTAAGGCGCTGGACCCATATGCTGGAGGTGGTGGGTTTAAACCCAGCCCTGGCCAAAACCTGCACAAAAAAAAAAAAAAAAATTTATAAAAATAAAAAAATAATGCTCTGAGTAGACTGCTAAACCTAAAAGTTAATCCTAATGGTAAAATGGTCAGGCAGTCATAGCTATAAACAGACACTAAATAAGAAAACACACAGTTTTCAGCTGTCAAACTGCTAGATGCAGTGTAGATATAAAAAAGATAAGCTCTGGTCACCTCCCTGACTTCTGGCAGCACAGTAAGTATGTTATAGGATGATCAACCACAAACCTCTTTGTGTGGGCCAACACTTACCCCAGTACCCAAGAAGGACACAGCCAAAGAAACCACACACCAAGGCCATATCTCTCACAGCTATTTGGTACAGGGGTCACTGCACCTAACCCAGACAGGACAGATCAAATCCAATTCTTCTCTAGGAATCTGGAAAGCTAGGAGATGAAATCTAAGTTGAAAGATAAAGTATTATCAAGTCTGGAAGCAATACCATCATAAGCCAAAGTCATATTTAAGCTGAAGCTAGGTGGAAAGCAGAGAAAGCCAGCCTGTAGAGGAGTTCAAGGCTAGGGCTAGAGGGAGGAACCTGACTCAGGCACATGATTCAAGAGGGCACAAAAAAACTCAGTAATTCAGATAAATGATACGTAAAGCCCTATTTTTCAGAGACAGAGTCTCACTTTATCACCCTCGGTAGAGTGCTGTGCAGTCACAGCTCACAGCAAACTTCAATTCCTGGGCTTAGGCGATTCTCCTGCCTCAGCCTCCAGAGCAGGTGGGACTACAGGCGCCTGCCACAATGCCCAGATATTTTTTTGTTGCAGTTTGGCTGGGGCCAAGTTTGAACCTGTCACCCTCGGTATATGGGGGCCGGTGCCCTACTCACTGAGCCACAGGTGCTGCCCAAAGCAATACTATTTTTAAAAATCAAAATTAATGTCCTAGAATGGAGAAAAGGCACAGAAAGAAGCCGAAGAGAAGCCATGCATGCTACAGAGGGAGGGCAGAGGTTTCCAAATGCCTAGTCTGGGTTTCATTTGTAGTTTATTTCAGGGAGCTAGCGCCCTTACATTAGTAACACACAATAATTTTCAGTCTGCCTCCACACCATCTAGCAAGCTAGCTTAAGTGAGTATGCATTCCCTGAGACCTAAGAACCTGACTAATACACACTCTATTTGGGAAAATGAGACCTGCACATAGAGCTGTGTTTTCTGGTTTGTTGTTTTTTTTAATCATGGCAATACATAATTAACTGCAAAAAAGGGTACTGGCAATTAGTGCTATAGAAGTTCAGAGATCGCTGTGGGTGGTCAGGGAAGGATAGAATTTAACATAGAGGGGGAGGAGAAGTATATGCAAAGCAAAGAGATCAAAGCACAGGCTAGGGGAGCCAGGGAAAGGGGAAGAAAAGTAAAGGGAAAGGTGTGATCTGCAAACACTCGTGTTACAGCCATGAGGTTAAGTCACCTTGCCCTTCTGCATCCAGCCCTCACATCACTGTTCACTACACTGGAACTATCCTTCTGCACTCTTTCCCATGTCAAAGGCTTTCACATATTTCAGAGACAAGTTCAAATAACATATCTTTGACGAGGCTTCCCTGGCTTCCTATTCAAAGGAGATATAGGCCACAACTAAGAGGGCAAATGGTTTCTTTTGAGGCAGGAAGGAAAGCTAAGAGGTTGAATGGAGTGACAAGAGCTATTCTCTGGTACAGTGTGAACTATATCACTTGGAATGTTGGCAGATGTCTAAGGAGAGTAGGAAGTAAGATCATTTGACAAGGAATAATAATGGGGCTCAAGGAAAGTGCACAGGAAAGGCAGGTATAGGAGGAAGGAGAGCTGACAACAAAAGGGCCCACTTGCACCACAGGCCTTGCAGTTAGGGGTGACATTTGTGCAAATGTGTCACAGTTCATTTCTGCATATGGTTCTGATTTTTCTCCAAGAAACTATAGATCTTAGGGACAACAGCAAAAAAAAAAAAAAAAAAAGGAGGGGGAAGGTCTGAGCTCTGAAACCATCAAATACTTATTGATATTTTCCAATCAAATTAGGACTCTCCCTCCTCCCCTCAGCAGGTCTAGCTCGCTAGCGGGCATATTAAAGAGGAAAACAAACAAACAAAAAAGTTTCTTTAAGAATACTAACTTGGGTTAATAGTCTGCCATGAATGAAAATAAATCTTGGGGTTGTATCAAACCTTGCCATGCCTATCTCAGCATAAGGACTGCCTGAACATTATTATAATATAAGACTGCCAGACTTATTATAATATACACATCTCAGGGGCCTCCTTTCCCTCTACTTGTATGCATGTCAAGGGAATATTCCATAACAACTCCTCGTTAAAGTAGTAACACCACACCCAGGAAACCACAATATTTTATCAATCATAATCTTCCATATGGAATTCTCTACTGTATAATTATTATTAATAATATCCTGCTCAAAGGAATTGCTGTGTAATAGGTTAAGGAGCTATAGCAATCTTACCAACAACTCTGTATACATACCAAATATCATATACACATCAGACTAATGCTACTAGTTAAAAAAACTAAAGGTTCTAGGAAATAGTTCTAAACATCAAGAGAATATGCTTTATTTACATAACTTCAACTTGTCATCACACTCATTCACTCCTGTCCACTCAGTCCTCATTTTCTCATCCATTTTCTCCCACATACTTCAGGAATCGGGTTCACTTGTATGTACTTACGGTGATAGTAATGCTTAGATATGCCGAGATATGAGTTGTTTGTTTGTAGAGGGTTATCAGTGCCTATCAGTTACCTTAGTTTGTAAGTTTGTCTTAGTGTGTTGGTGTGGGTGTAGGAGTTTGAGCATAAATACTGGAGGGAGCACATACCTTTACAGGTCAAATAGGGTGCACATCTGTGAAGGAACCATGACTGTACTTCAGTTCAGTGATTCGTGAAATGAACTAGTATGAGTAGTACCAGGTTGAATGAAGCCAGTATCACATACTATTTAAATGCATTTTATATGAAATGTTCAGAAGAGGCAAATCCATAGAGACAGTAGATTAGTAATTGCCTACAGCTGGGGGTTAAGTGAGAAGGCTTGGGAGGAAGTGGGTAGTGATGCTAATGAGTAAGGGTTTTTTTTTATGGTGTGATGAAAATGTTCTAAAATGGTGCTGATGACTGTACAACAACGTGAATATAAAAAATCCAATGAATTGTACACTTTATTTATTTTTTGATATAGAGACTCACTATGTCACCCTTGGTGCCCAGGTGCCCGCCACAAGGCCTGGCTATTTTTCATTTGTTGCAGTTGTCGCTCTTGTTTTAGTTGGCCTGGGCTGGGTTCGAACCCACCAGCCTTGGTATATGTGGCTGGCGCCATAACCACTGTACTACAGGTGCCGAGCTGAGTTATATACTTTAAATAGGTGAACTTATGATACGTTAATTTTATTTCAATAAAGCTATTATACCTTGAAGGCAGGGAGAGAGAGAATGAATAAGAAAATCAAAGTTGTTTCTGCTTCTTAGTTAAGTTTTAGGATTCAAGATTCCCCACAGCTAAGTCCCCTTGTCATCTTTTCCCCATCTTTAGTGTTGTTTATTTTTACTAACAAGGGTAATCCACATAAGGCAGACAACATCTACTAATCTTAGAACAAAAATAACATGCTCGCTATGATTACAATCATATAAAATACATAGATGAATAAGGCCTGCAGGGAATGAGGAAAAATGAAAGTATTTATATTAATGAGACTGGGGACAGTCTTTTAAAAATAATGTGATTTTTTTTTTTTTTGGTGTTATCAGTAAATAACACGAGAAGAAAAAATAACCAATCTGTTTCCTTAAAAATTGTTCGAAGGGAAATTCAAGAATTGTGTGTCACCAAGGATTAGAATGGACAATAGGGTACAGAGATGGAAATGAAAAACCATGAGCTATATGTATTTCCATCTATGTTGACCAAACCAGTAAGTCAAGAAATATTAATATTTTAGTATTAATTGCTCTATTAGAGTCCGAAGAGATCACTCTGGGCTTGAATCTCCTTCTTCCTCTCTAGCATCTGCCAGAACCTGGCTTATTTATAGGCAAGGTTCAACTGGAGGCTACAGACATATGAGGTTGTCTCCATTAACTCAAGCCCCAGAAAAGCCATTTAAAATTCAAATTCATAATTAGCATTTTTCCATCAGGAAATAGTAACTAGTCCTGGATCTATCTCAGTCTAGCCCCAATCTGGAAGGTTTGTTTTGTTTTTTTGATTTTTATGATTCAGGTCCTATTTTTAAGATACTAAACAATAAAGTACAATAAAAATACAAAGTATAAAAAAACCATAAAGTATTAATAGCTCAGTTGATTTTCTTTTTTTTTTTAGACAGGAGCCTCAAGCTGTCCCCCTGGGTAGAGTGCCATGGCATCTCAGCTCACAGCAACCTCCAACTCCTGGGCTCGAGCGAGTCCCTGCCTCAGCCTCCCAGGTAGCTGGGACCACAGGCGCCCGCCACAATGCCCGGCTATTTTTTGGTTGCAGCCGTCATTGTTGTTTGGCGGCCCGGGCTGGATTCGAACCTGCCACCTTGGGTGTACGTGGCTGGCACCTTAGCCACTTGAGCCACAGGCGCTGAGCCTCAGTTGATTTTCAACTAAGATGCCAAGACAATCTAATGGAGAAAGGTAGCTTTTTATTTTAACCTAAGTTGCTAGAACAACTAGAGATCTACAAAGGGGAGAAAATGAACCTAAGCCCCTGAAACACACAAATTAATTTGAGACGGATTAGGGGGACAATATGAAAAACTTAGAACAAAAAAACTCCTAGAAGGAAACAGACTAGCTTTGCAGCCCTGGGTATACTAAAAATTTCTTGGTCAGGACACAAAAAAACACTAACCATAAAATTTTAAAATTGATAAAATGGGAGCACATCTTTATAAAAAGTAAGCACATCTGCTCATTACAACATCAGTGAGAAAATAAGACAAGCAACAGATTGGGTAAAATAAAAATTGCCAACACATACACCTAACAAAAGGCATGTATCCAGAGTATATAAAGAACTCCTGTAAACAATAAAAAGATGGATAACCCAATGAAAGAACAGGCAAAAGACTTGAACAAACACTTCACAGAAGAAGATATCGTATGGCCAATTAACATATGACAAAGCATTCAACATCCTCAATCATCAGGAAAATGCAAATTAAAACCGTAATGCGGTACCACTGTATATCCTCTAGCATGACTAAAATTTTTTAAAAGACTGGCAACACTAAAAATATTGAACAACTGGAACTCATGTATAAGCCACTTTAGAGAAGTGTTTGGCTTTTAATAAAGTTTTTATGTAAAGTTAAACATACATCTACCCTATCATTCAGTAATTCCACACCTAGGTATTTATCAAGAAAAATGAAAAACATTTAATAGGATGTAAGCACTCCAATTTGTACAAATAATCAACACATTGAATCCCATAATGGGATAAATGTATTTATGATCTATGATCTGTGTGCCTTTGGAGGCAGAGTGGGTGAGGGTAATGGCTGAAGAGGGGCATGAGGGAACTTTCTAGGGTAATAAAAAGATGTTTTCTATCTTTTTTTTTTTTTGGCTGGGGCTGGGTTTGAACCCGCCACCTCTGGCATATGGGGCCAGCGCCCTACCTTTTTGAGCCACAGGCACCGCCCAGTGTTTTCTCTTATTTTGGTAGAAGTTACAGTATATATAAAATTGTCCTCTTTGAACTGGATATTTAAGATATGTGAATTTTACTGAGTATTAGTTATACCTCAACAGAAAAATACAAAGTAGCATTCTGCTTCAAGATACAGGTTAATAATTTTGTTTCAGATGAAATTCCACACATGGAATTCATATCCACACATGTATGTTCAATCATTTGGATTATTTACATCTATATTCCTTCAACCCTGCAAAGTCTAATAGATTATAGACACATATAGACAGATATAAGAATGTATGTTCATGTATCTAATTTTTCATAAATAGCAAATTGAATATGATTCTTTATAACTTTAATATGCACATTATAAACCAGTTATAGGTCCAGTGGAGTTTTCTATTTTCTATACCATTTTTCTTTCAATATGATTTTATGTTTGTGATTTTATTTATTTATTTATGAGACAGAATCTCACTTTGTCACCCTCGGTAGAGTAGTACTGTGGCATCATAGTTCAAAGCAACCTCCAACTCTTGGGATCAAGAGACTTTCTTGCATCAGCCTCCTGAGAAGCTGGGACTAGAGGCACCCAACATACTGCCTGGCTAGTTTTCTTATTTTTAGTAGAGATGGGGTCTTGCTCTGGTTCAGGCTGTTCTCAATCTCCTGAACTCAGGCTATCCACCCACCTCGGCCTCCCAGAGTGCTGGGATTACAGGCATGAGCCATCATGCCCGGCCTATATTTGTGATTTTAAAGGACCTGATTTAAATAGGTGGGCATTGTGGCCGGTGCGTGTAGTCCCAGCTACTTGAGAGGCTGAGGCAAGAGAATCACTTAAGCCCAAGAATTTGAGGTTGCTGGTATGTGCCACAGTACTCTCCCCAGGGTGACATAATTGAGACTCTGTCTCAAAAATAAATAAATAAAGGATCTGCTTTTTTTTTTGAGACAGAGCCTCAAGCTGTTGCCCTGGGTAGAGTGCCATAGCATCACAGCTCACAGCAACCTCCTACTCCTGGGCTCAAGCAAGTCTCCTGCCTCCACCTCCCAAGTAGCTAGAACTACAGGCACCTGCCACAATGCCCAGCTATTTTTTTTGGTTGCAGCCATCATTGTTGTTTGGCAGATCCAGGCTGGATTCAAACCCGCCAGCTCAGGTGTATGTGGCTGGCACCTTAGCAGTTTGAGCCACAGGTGCTAAGCCAGAATCTGCTTTATAGAATTGAGAAGGTATGTAAATCAAATGTCAGCTAGCAAGATTAATGAGCCATGCTTGCAGTCCAGAGAATACCCTCCTCTAGTATTCAAGAGAACACACACATATTTACACAGCCTAAGTATCCGTGTACATCAGACTGACACCAGAAAACTTACTAGAAGTCGTTTTTTCCAACTATTTTATAGGCTCCTCCTCTATTTTTCTTTCTTTTTTATCTTTTCTCCTCTGTTGGTCGCTATCCAGATATATATATATATATATTTTTTTTTTTTTTTTTTTTTTT
>NW_003852406.1:4602226-4606856 GCF_000181295.1 Otolemur garnettii | reverse complement strand
TGAGCTGTGATGCCACAGCACTCTACCCAGGGGGACAGCTTGAAGCTCTGTCCCAAATAAATAAATAAATAAATAAAACTGATGTTTGAAAAAACCATCAATATGTATCCAATATCAATTATCAGTACCAATATTTAAAATGTTATTTTAAACACCTTGAAATATCTTTAAAATTTTCTCCTCACTCTTGGTATTTGAAGTGTCATCTCTGACAGCATCACCTACTAGACATACAGATTCTAAATCCTCACTTCAATCCTACAGTATCCTGAGTGATTTAAACATGTTAATATTTGAAAAGCATTGCCCTACACCATTCAGGTCCTTCCCTTGGTACCTGTGTTTCATTTAAATGCAGCAGTAAATGTATCCTAGCACTCTGGGAGGCCCGAGGAGGGTGGACTGCCTGAGCCCACAGGTTCCAGACCAGCCCTAGCAAGAGCGAGACCCAGTCTCTAAAAGTAGCTGGGCATTGTGGCAGGTGCCTGTAGTCTCAGCCACTTGAGAGGCTGAGGTGAGAAAATCGCTTGCGCCCAAGAGAGTTGGAGGTTGCTGTGAACTATGACGCTATGGCACTCTACTGAGGGCAACAAAGTGAGACTCTGTTTATAAATAAATAAATAAACGCACCAGTAAACAAGAATTGAAAATCGAGCAAACGAGAATGAAATCAGTATTTGTATTAGGATTGGACCTGTACTTATTTGACTTCAGGTGAAGTTATATTACAGAGTAATTTGGCCTAATGGGTATATTACAAAACTTAGGAATTAGGAATTAGTCATAAAAACATATGACTAAAGAAAATTGAGCAGTAGGTCAGTAACATTCTTAAGAACTCATTTTTGTCCCTTAGTTCCTAGCACAGAGCTTAAAATGATTTATGTGGCCAACGTTTCATGAATGAATAAAATAAATATATGAATTTTTAAAAATCAGAGACACTTAAGTTTGAAAATCTTGGGGTCATCTAGTCCAACAACTTCATTTCAAAGATGAGCAAACTAGAAATTCTGAGAGATGCAAAAGCAAATAAGCTAAAAAAAAAGGAGCTTTTTTGGCTGGAATGTTTTGGAATTCATATTTTAATTCCCTTTTTGTTTCTTTTGTAGGAATATGTTGGGAGATTCTAACTATTAGGGCTGCTGGCTCTTCATGAAATGTAATGCAAAAAGGTGCCTAGGACTAGGAAGAAACTAGCAAGAGTAAGTAAGCCTGGGCAAAGCTATTTTTCCTAAGACTAATATATTTTTGACAGGACAATTAATTAATCAATTTACTCTACCAAAAAATTAATCTGAAGGATTTTCAGCAAAAGAAACACGAGCGGCATGAAAATGTTACAAACCCAGAGAGACTGCTCGTAACTAATTTAAATCTCCACAGGCTAATTTCCTGTTGAAGTATGACCTCCTGGGATAAGTTTTACTGCAGTGTTCATTACCAGATGACTTTTGGTTTTAAGAGAAGCCAAGGGCAAGTTGGAAATGTGATTTCTTAACTAAACTTTAAAAACGAAGAAAGAAACTGCGGCTGTTTCCCATTTCTGTTTGTAATCAGAATGCACGCTTGCAGAAGAAACACACCAGCCTCTGTAAGCAAAAATACAACGACCCAGTCACGTCCTCAGCACAAACCAACAAACTTCACAGCCGGATCCAGCTGTGCTGCCCAAGAGCCAGGAATTTATTCTAAGACAGTGCGTAGCTCAAAACGGCGAATGCAAGAAACGCCAGATTTCAATCACAAATGGGTGTGCCCTAAGTTTCCACACCCCCACCCCAACTTTGAACAAGCAGAAGTCTTTGAAGGAGTCTTGGTGAAAAGAAAAAAAAAAACTTTTAAGATGACTGTCCCCAAGGTACGCCTGGGTGGGGTGCAGGGAGCTCGCGGGGCCGCAGCAGGCGCCGGCTCCGCGGGAGGGGAAGGGGCCGGTCCCGAACCTGGTGGGAGGCCGGACCCCCGAGTGATTCATCGGCAGCCGCGGGTTTGCGCGCCACGGCCCGTGGGCGACGCCCAGCCAGCCCTACAGCCCCACAGCCCCACCCGGGCCGGTTCGCCCTGAAGCAGCCCTCAGCGTCCTCCTGCTCTCCGAGAGGGGCCCTTAGGGAAGGAGACCCGAGCTGGGCGGCTGGAAGGCAGCAACCTCTCCGTGTCCGGCCACCATGGCCGGTGCGCCTCCCTGTCCCAGCTGCAGACGGACTTCCTGGAAAGCACCGGGCTGGGCTTACCTGACTGGCGCCCGCTGGGGCCGCCGACCTCTTCACAGACCCGCGGGAACTGCCGGCAGCAAGCAAAGGCTGGGTCTCAGCACCCGTCCGTCAGCCTGTGTGGGCCTTCCCCGGAGCTGCCCGCTCCTGTGGCAGCGGCTCCCTCACTCGACCGCGCTGTCGGAGCAGCGAGAGCCCCTTCTTCTTCCAGCGCTTGCGCACGTGCATCCCGCGGGGCATCCCGGGAGTTGTAGTCGAGCCAGGGCGGGTGCGGCTCTGTGCAAACCCTGGTCTTTACTAAGGGCAGAAAACCCAACTTTGAGATGAAGCTCGCTACTCTTGGAAAGACCTACCCTTAGCCCTCTGGAAGTTACCGATCATATCTAGGGGTTCTTGGGCGGCGCCTGTGGCTCAGTGAGTAGGACCCCAGCCCCATATACCGAGGATGGCGGGTTCAAACCTGGCCCTGGCCAAACTGCAAAAAGTAGCCGGGAGATTGAGGCAAGAGAATCGCCTAAGCCTAGGAGTTGGAGGTTGCTGTGAGCTGTGTGATGCCACGGCACTCTACCGAGGGCGACAGAGTGAGACTCTGTCTCTACAAAAAACATATCTAGAGGTTCTTCGGTATGATTTCCTTTTTATTTTGATCTTTTGTAAAGAGGCACACACGGCAGAACTTGCATTGCACTCTTGGTGTTAATGCAAAGACAAGACATCGAGCCCCTTAAACTTGTCATGAAAAAATGATGGCAAAGTAAACAAATAAATAAAAGCTAAGGCCCGAGAGAGATATAAGGCAGGCGAATGTCACCTCAAGGGTGTGGTGACCCTAGTAGTTTTCTTAGGTACGCAACCAGGGATGATGTAGCAACTGTTGTCCCTATCTTCCCCAGCAGTGCCTGACCCTTTCCGGCTTCAGACTTTACCCAGGCTGTAGGGCTGGGCTGATGTAAGTGGGAGAAAAAAACAAGCGACAGCTCAAAGGAGGGGACTGGGCCAGATGGGTGATCTGGAGGGGAAGACAAAGAGTGTGGGAGTATCTCAAAAAACTGTTTGACAGCGGCCTAGTCAAATGGCTAGGCTTTACACTTTTTAGAGGACTCAGAAGAGGGAACAGCAGTGTCCTTCTCTTCATTCAGTCACTGGGAATTTTCCTGGCTGCTCCCCAGGAGCAGCCCATCCTCAGTAGTAAAGCCTAGCTTCGAAACACCTTTCAAAAATGCAACCAAGGAAGTGAACTGTACTCGAACCTACTCGAGATACATTCCAGTATGGGAGTTGCCTAATGGTTAAATCTCTCCTGGCATCTATTTCTTCCCCATAGAGCAGACAGCACCCTAGTTAAGTAAACACCTTGGAATTTAATGCAACTCTCACCCACTAACTCCAGTAAGATCACTGATCATTTTGGGTTTTAAAGGGGGCGGGGGAACCCTTCTAAATTGCAAATACTCTTAGAAGACAGTCAACATTCACTCTTGTTAGCCCTAACACCGCATTTTCTCTTATATCTGGTGTGAACCAATTTCTCAAATGTTCTTGGAGATAAAAGCAATTTTACTGTTAAGATACATTTCTGAGAGCAATTTCTAACAGAATTCAGATTCAACTAATATTTGTAAAATACTTAATACATACCAAGCACTGTGCCAGCATTTCGTTTATAATATCTCATCCAAACCTCCAAATAACCCTGCAAAGAGTTACTTAGTATACTTTATATCTGCAGTTGAAAAAACTAAGACTCAGAAAAGTTAAGTATTTTGCACAAGGTCACATAGCCTGTAACTAGAGATAAAGAAAAGAAACACAAGTATCCTAACTCAAATTCTAACATTCTTTCCACTGCTGATTAGAATACTGTGTCTCTTAAATCTCACCAAATTCTTTAAAGTAAGACAATCCATGATCTTGTCCAAGGTATAAAAAAAATTCTCTAATCATCAGGAGGAGATGGTACTCTGGATGAGATGAATGTTTGGATTCTTCCGATATCTATATCTATATCTATATCTATTCCTAACTTACTCTGGCTTACCAGCAAGCCTCTTGTGAATTCCTGCTAACATCTCTGGGCCATCACTCCTGGGGAAATCAACAAAATGGAGTTCTTGAACACATAAAACAGAGGACCATGGCTATGCAGACATGGTTTATTTTAAGGACTTTCCCCTGCAACAAGGGGTTCCTTGCTTTGTTCTTTAGTCAAATGTCTGACTGATTTAATCCATGACACTTTTCTCCCTGGACCTTCTAATATGGGGTATTAGGCATACCTTCAATGTATTTCCTCTTTTAGTTATTCTTTTTTTTTTTTTTTTTTTGAGACAGTCTCATTATGTCACCCTCGGTAGAGTGCTGTGGTGTCATAGCTCACAGCAATCTCAAACTCTTGGGCTTAAGCAATTCTCTTGCCTCAG
>NW_003852406.1:4600175-4601494 GCF_000181295.1 Otolemur garnettii | reverse complement strand
TTTTTTTTTTGCTGCAGTTTGGCCAGGGCTGGGTTTGAACCCACCACCCTTGGTATATGGGGCCCGTGGCCGGCCCTACCAGCAGAGCCACAGGCACCGCCCCGCCAGAATGATCTTTTAACAACAAATCAGATCATGTCACCCTCCTGCTCTAAACCACTAATGACTTCCATCACATTTAGAATAAAATCCAAAGTTACGTCTCCGCAAATGCTTATGTGTGTGTTTTACTTGCTACCACACACTGAGACAGAGCTGTCTCACTCTGCTCAAGCAACATGGTCTCCCTGAGGCTTTCTCAATCCTGCCAAGTATATCCCCCTCTCAAGTGCTTTGAGGTCCACAGGAGAATGTTTTCCTCTCAGATACTCCTAGCTCATTCTCTCATTTTAACGAAGGTTCTGCTCAAATGTCACTTCTACAAGGCCTTCTCTGATCTACCTTGTCATCTCTCCTTACTTTGTTTTCACAGCACTTGTTACTACCTGACATCATGTTGCTTGTTTACTTAGTGTAAGCTCAATGAAGACTTGGCTTTTACTCCTCCATCCTTAGCATCTACAGTAGCATCAGATATACAGTAGGTATTTAAGAAATATTTATAAATAAATAAATGTTAGATTCTTCCCTCCCCCTCTTGCTCTCATCTCAGGGCACAGAACCAGAGGGCTCACCTGTAAATGTCAGCCAGTGACCTGATGCAGATATAAATACCAGCTATGAAAGGGTTGACTACCTAGGAGAATAAGATCCTGGGAAAATCCTCCTGAAATGGAGACAGAGCTCTCTTTTAAAAATACCATACTTTATGGGTTGCTATTATTAGCTTATAGTTAGAAAACACAATTCTTGGAGGAAAAACATGAAATTATATTATATAAATGAAGAAAAAGGTAAATCCACTAAATACTTGTGGTTGATTGAAATATTTGCGGTCTTCTAGCGGAAGAGACAGCCTTAACACTGCTGTGTGACTTTCAGTGTCATCCTGTAGGCATTTTCAGGCTTTGCTATAATCTAGTGATGAGTTTTCCCTTCTTTCTTCAGACACATGTCATATTGCAATCACAAAGCTTAGAAACATGAGTCTTGCTTTGGCATATAAGTGACGGTGACAATACAACAGTTCTGGGTGGAAGCTTTAAAGGTCATTGTGTGTGGCACTTGTGGCTCAGTGGGTAGGGCGCTGGCCCCATATACCAAGGGTGGCGGGTTCAAACCCAGCCCCAGCCAAACTGCAACAACAACAAAAAAATAGCTGAGCATTGTGGCGGGCGCCTATAGTCCCAGCTACTTGGGAGGCTGAGGCAAGAGAATCG
>NW_003852406.1:4582137-4599947 GCF_000181295.1 Otolemur garnettii | reverse complement strand
GGCGACAAAGGGAAACTCTGTCTTTAAAAAAGAAAAAAAAATTCAGTTATTGTTATTTCCCACTAGTGTGCTTGTTCTTTCCCTCCACCAAGAGAAAGAAATATCTTAAGTAGAGGCTGGTCCTTCTGCCTGAGTCCTAGAATAAAAAGTTGCATGGGTCAGAGCCTCAGCCAAAGCTGACATGAAGTAATGTGAGCAGGAGTAAATTGAGATTTATGTTTGTTTGTCAATATTGACTTATCTAGCAAAAGCTGATTACTACAGTGCTCACCAAAGAAAGATGCTCTGAAATAGAAGGCCTGGCACCCTCAACCTTCTGTGCTTAATCCCACTTCAAGTAATGGAAAACAGCCGAAGTCCAACATACAAAAAAAAAAAAAAAGAAAAAAATCTGAAGACTTCAGGTAAAAATATTTGAATAAGGGACAGAGTATGGGTCCTGTTAGTTTTCAGAGCTTGGTTAGAGTGAAAGTGATTGATAAAAATGACACTCCAACTATTTAATGTATTACAAGCCCTAATTAGTGTTATCTTTAAACTTCCAGCTAAAGTAAAGCATGTCACACTGAATCATCATATGCAAATTCACGCCAGTAGCGATTTTCTTGTTATCAAAGGGTTACTTTAGGAAATAGTTTCTTTGGTAAGCGCTTAAGAAAAACACATGCATGTAATTTATAGGAGAGCTGAGAAAACTTAAGCTAAAGTCAAACTTGAAACAAAAAGTAAGGATTTCATTTGGGGAGCTTGGAGTTGGTTAAAGCAGTGGGAGGTAAATCTGAGAAGACAAACACCATGGCTGGGTGTATATGATTTTATAGAAAGGATTCAAGTGGGTGGCCCCTGTGGCTCAAGGAGTAGGGCGCCAGCCCCATATACTGGGGGGTAGTGGGTTCAAACCTGGCCCTGGCCAAAAAAAAAAAACAAAAAAAACAAGGATTCAAGCAAACTTTTTGACTTGAAATGCCCTTTTCTATTAGAGAGTCAAATTTCAGCTGTGGTGAGTGAATGAATATGACCCAGGTCCTAAACGGAATTAAATAAAATATTTAAAACCACAAATATGTCTGTGAAGACCAGAGTTATGGTATGATATAACCTCTACTTGCCATTCCTTGTGTTATTTAAAATTTTATAAGCATTAATTGGCTCATAAATGATATATTGTTCATACTAAGTTACCTAGCCAATGCATTCCCTCTTTATACTCATAGTAACTGTCAACCTATTTATCAAAAGTTCTTGGCTCGGTGCCTGTGGCTCAAGTGGCTAAGGCACCAGCCACATATATCCAAGGTGGCGGGTTCAAATCCAGCCCGGGCCTGCCAAACAACAATGACGGCTGCAACCAAAAAATAGCCGGGTGTTGTGGCGGGCGCCTGTGGTCCCAGCTACTTGGGAGGCGGAGGCAGGAGACTCGCTTGAGCCCAGGAGTTGGAGGTTGCTATGAGCTGTAATGCCACAGCACTCTACCCAGGGGGACAGCTGGAGGCTCTGCCTCAAAAAAAAAAAAAAGTTCTTAATATGTGTAATTGTTTCTTTTTGTTTTTCACTATTTATTGATACATAATAATTATACATATGATATACATGTGATATTTGTGATACATGCATATAATGAGCCAAGGATCACATCAGGGTAATTGGGATCTCCATCACCTCAAACATTTATCATTTTTTTATGTTGATCACAAGAATGTGATCTTCTCTTCTAACTATTTTGTTTTGTTTTGTTTTTGCAGTATTTGGCTGGGGCTGGGTTTGAACCTGCCACCTCCGGCATATGGGGCTGATGCCCTACTCCTTTGAGCCACAGGCACCACCCATCTCTTTTAGCTGTTTTGAAATATACAAAAAATTAGGCCAGGCATGGTGGCTCATGCCTGTAATCTTAGTGCTCTTGGAGGCCAAGGTGAGTGGATTGCCTGAGCTCACAGGTTCAAGACCAGCCTTAGCCAGGTCAAGACCCCACCTCTAAAAATAGCTGGGCGTTGTGGTGGGCACCTATAGTCCCAGCTACTTGGGAGGCTGAGGCAAGAGAATCCCTTGAGCCTAAGAGTTTGAGGTTGCTGTGAGCTATAAGACCATGGCGCCCTACCAAGGGTAACAAAAGTGAGACTGTCTCAAAAAAAAAAAAAAAAAAGAAAGAAAGAAATGTACAATAAATTGTGGATAACTACAGTCACCCTACTGTGCTATGGAACACTAGAACTTACTCCTCCTAACTAACTGTATTTTTGAACCCATTAATCAAACTCTCCTCATTGCTGCCTTAATAATTATCTTAGTTGATTTTGACCATAAAGTAAAATCTTTCATAATCAACAATATTGTAGCATTTTACTCATCCAATAATTACTACACATTTATACTTTGACAGAATTTCAACAAACAAATAAGTCAGATAGTCTTCACTCAGGTTAACCTGCTGGTATCTGAAAACGAATGTTCTATAATAACAATAAATCTAAATGGTGTACTTTGTCCATGTCAGTGACACTGTAAACTGATAAATGAATAACTTTTATGAACGTATAAACACCAACCAGCTGAGGTTCAAAGATGATGGAGATGGAAGTAATATTGAAGTAGGCTTTCTGAAAGCTGAGACATGAAGCCAAGGCAAGTAATAGATTTTTTTGCCAAATACCAAGACACTTTGTCTAATGCCACTTAAGACAGAGCTAGCTTTTAGGCAGATGCATTGCATTTCTCATTCACATTAAGCTTTTCAACAACTAAAACACCAAAATCTTTATCTACACAGATGTTAGGTTATATTTCCCTATCCCATCTTTTTTTAGCTGATTGTTTTGAGTAAAAGTAGAAAACAGTACTATGACTTCTGTTAAATTGTATCTGATCACACACTGGTTTATATTTTAGCCTGTCCAGATATTTTTTGAACCTAAGAATTGCTTGTCCCCCACCCAGTGATTAACAAGTGATGACTCTATCAGTATTCTGTTAGAATTACACACAGGGCAGTGCCTGTGGCTCAAAGGAGTAGGGCACTGGCCCCATATACCGGAGGTGGCAGGTTCAAACCCAGCCCCAGCCAAAAACTGCTAAAAAAAAAAAAAAAAAAAAAGAATTACACACAAATAACTGATAAACTGCTAATCAAGACAAGTCAAGGAAAGATCTTGGTGGTTGTTAAGTACATCTGGTTGAAATTATTACAGTCATTATAATCAAGGGTGAAAAAAAGACTGTTTGACTAGTTAGCTATACTGTTATGCAGCCCATATTTTCCAAGAATGTCATGAGACTTTCTTAAATATCTTGTGGAATGCCAAATAAAGTGTGTTTTTTTGACTTTTTTTCTTTTTTAGACCGTTTCACTTTGTTATCCCCGGTAGAGTGCCATGGCACATAGCTAGGGTGACCAGACGTCCCAATTTTGGCGGGACAGTCTTGCTTTTCAATAATTTGTTCCACGTCCCGCGGTGTTTTAAAAAAGTCCCGATTTTTGGAAAGAATGCACAAACGGGCTGGAGAACACGAAGGGAATATACAGTTTTTGGCCACCATATGGCTATTTCGCCAGAATATGAGTTTTATATTATTTTTGTTAATTTTATAATGTTAAACTGTAATAAATAATTGCTGAGAAGTGAGTATCGAGAACTGCTTATCAAAGTTTGCCTTGTTGTCAGGCCCTGCCCTGAGCCGTCCCCTGCCCCCCCCACCCCCGCCCTGTTGTCCTGGCTTACAGATCTTAGAAACTGGTCACCCTACACATACCTCAAGGCAACCTTAGATTCCTGAGCTCAAGCGATTCTCTTGCCCCAGCCTCCTAAGTAACTGGGATTACAGGCGCCCGCCATAATGCCCCGCTATTTTTAGAGGTGGGGTCTGGATCTGGCTCAGGCTGGTCTTGAACCTGTGAGCTCAGGCAATCCATACACCTTACTTTTGACCTTACTCTTAAGATTTCCTCAATGAGGTTGCTGTGAGCTATGACGCCATAGCACTCTACCGAGGGAGACAAAATGCGACTCTGTCTCAAAAAAAAAGAAAAAAAGATTTCCTATCCTTTTTTTCTGAGTGATTCTGTGCTGGTTTTTAAAGATTGCTGCTTCATGTCCCTTACAAACTACTAAAGTGGCGTATATACTTGTCTAAGATTTTGCTCGGGATTAGTTAAATCCAGTGGTCTACAATTTGCAGAATCCCCTCCCCACCACTCCACCTTTTGAATCACGCACCTGCCTGATTTTCCTACACCATCTGCCATCTCAGGTGGGCTGCACCTGAAGCATAGCCCAACCTTATGCAAACACACATATATCTAGTTCCTACTGAGCTTCTGGGATGTGTGGGACACTTCCCAGGGGCTTGGCCATCTGAACATGTTTCCTGATTGGTGGAGTAGGCAGTGTTGGTTGGTAGCCAGGGCAGAAGGGATATAGGGGACCACTTCTTATAGCCATAGAAAAAGGCTGGATTATCAAGCTGAGAGAAATCTGTCCATTAAAGGGTCAAGCCTAACATAAAATCAGACCTAAAAGTCAAGGAGTTGCTCCAGAAGCCAAACTGCCATGTCCAAAAGGGAGGACTGAGTAGGCGGGACAAACAAAACAAGTGGAAACATTAGGGAGATCATTAGGACCTGAGCTAAAGGGGAAGGTTGGCCAGGCGTAACTTCTGAGTCAGCTGTACCTTGTTTGCATTCAAGTCTTGGAGTGATGGGGGAGGACCTGTGTCAGAACAGAATGGACAGTGAAAATTAAATAGATTCATTCAATCCATCAATCCCATTTAAATTCTTTATTTTATTATATTTTTTATTTTTTGAGACAGAGTCTCACTCTGTCACCATGGGTAGAGTGCTGTGGTGTCATAACTCACAGCAACCTCAAACTCTTGGGCTCAAGAAATCTTCCTCCCTCAGCATTCTAAGTAACTGGTACACAGGTGCCTACTACAACTCCCCACCCTGCTAGTTCTTCTATTTTTTGTAGAGTTGGGGGCCTAAATCTTGCTCAGGCTGGCCTTAAGCTCCTGAGGTCAAACACTCCATCCACCTCGGCCTCCCAGAGTGCTAGGATTACAGGCATGAGCCACTGCTGGGACCCATTTAAATTCTTGACATTGTCAGAACAAAATGGAGAACTTTGTTAGCATTACTATCCTTGGATATTTATTTAGGTTAGAATTTAGGACAGTCATACCTAAGTGCCTTATGTCTAAATTGTTCTAAATGGTTTTAAACATTAAGCTTCACAATACTACTACTGTGAGGTAGTACTATTACTTGTTTTACAGATGAAGAAATTGGGGCTTGGTAATTTGCATAAATTTATACAACTAATGGAAGTGAGATTTGAACCAGGCAAGTTTGACCTGAGGGTGCACACTTGTAACCTCTATTCATTACAACCCAATAGACTGAATGGGAGAATTCTGTAATCAAAATAAATTACCATACTTCCTTGTCCAAGAGAAGGTTTGAAATGACAAATATAGAAATTAGACATAGGCCCTTTACGGTTCTTAGTTGGACCTCACCATCTGCCTAAACTAGGACATCTAAGGATGGGAGAGTTGGGACAAAGTTCAGCAGGAAGTTCAGAAGATAGCTTTTCCTGTTTTTCAAGGTCAAACCTTTACAATGTAACTTTATCACTTTTAGTGTTTAGTATTACATATTCCTAGATATGGATATGAATACAAAAAGATGCATTTAACAATGTGAATCCAAAGTTAATGTAAAAAAGTTCAAGGTAAAATGGTGAACTCGGTTGGTTACCTGAATTCCTTTGTTATTCTAACAAATTTTAACTATTTAGCCAAATGTGTGCATTTTTCTTTTGATAACCAATTATTATAATGACTGTAATAATTTCAATCAGATGTACTTGGTTATCAAAAGAAAAATGATTTCTCATTTTTCCCCCTCATAGCTAACTGTGGCTGTCTACTTCTTTTCATCTTCTCTGTAATCAGGGCACTTTATAGTTCCATCTGCAAATGTGCTCATCTAATAAGGGCCTAATGCCAAGCATTTATTTTAAAGAGACATTGTCTATAATTTTGCCAGATTAAAAACAGTCTTTGCTTTTATTTTGAAAGGAAAGTTTATTAATTCCCATATTCTTTACATTTTCATTTGGAAATACCATTCCAGACACAAATGGATACATTATATCTTTGAAAGCAGAAAGATCTTAATGAATTAAACCAGTTGACATTTACCTTAGCATTAGGTCTGGCTGGCTGATTCCAAAGGGTCAAAAATTGCACCTATTTGGGCCAACTGGGGGCTTTGATAATTATTAGGGTAAAAGTATTTCATACATTTTGTTTTACAACACATTTTACTTTCTACACGATGCTCAACTTCACATTTAAAAGGCAAATTAGTCTTTAATTCCCTAATGAATAATAGTCTACCTTTGATTAAAAAGTTTCAAATGAAAAATGAAACTATGTGGATTTTTTTTTTTTTTTTTTTTTTTTGGTGGAGACAGAGTTTCACTTTATCACCCATGGTAGAGTACCGTGGCGACACACAGCTCACAGCAACCTCCAACTCCTGGGCTTAGGCGATTCCCTTGCCTCAGCCTCTCAAGTAGCTGGGACTACAGGCACCCGCCACAATGCCTGGCTATTTCTTTTTTTTTCTTTTTTCTTTTTTTTTGCTGTAGTTTGGCCGGGGCTGGGTTTGAACCCACCACCCTCGGTATATGGGGCCAGCGCCTTGCCCACTGAGCTACAGGCACTGTCCGAAACTATGTGGATTTTTCTATAACTATGTGCATTTAACCAAGTAAATGTTACCAATAAAACCTTAAACAGTTTACAAAAGTATTATTTCCTTTGTTCTGTCCAAAACAATACAGGTACACATAAGGTCACACATTACAGGCATCTGAATTGGTAAAACATTACAGATTAGTGGCATGCAAGTATTTTACATTTTTTAACGCAGTGAACAATGCTGCTTATTCATTTTCCTTCAACAGACAAAACAGAATGAAGATAAAGCAAACTTAGCCCTTGTCTGAGCCCAGATTAAGGTAATTAAAACATAATTATTTCATGTGTATAATAGATTTTGTTTTTTAAAAACCAAAGTGGCAAAGATAAGAATTTTAGGTCAGGATAACTTCTTTCTTAACTAAAAGATTGTCACTGGCAACATTTGGTACTAAAATAAAATTTAGTTTTATTTCTATCCACCTCATTTCACCATATGGCCAATTCCTGTGTACCCACATTTAGATCATCCACAGCAAGTTTCCAGTCCTGGGCCAGCTTCTCTCATCTGCACAGTGCACTTTCAATTGGCTTCTCTCTGTTACCCAGTCAACACGTGCTCAGAAACAAGCAGATGGAAATCTTAACGAAAAGCCTATGAAAAGGACGCTACCTGCTGTGCTCCGTCTGATTCAGAGGAGAAAAATATTGTACATTTTAAAACAGCCTCTCAGAAAAGGCTACTCACCCACAACTATGCTGAAGACAGTAAAAACTGCTGAAGAAGAACAAACAACCGTCTGCGGAATATTCAGATCTCTTTCTCTGAACAGAGCCTTCTGAAGGGAAAGGGAGCTACAGGGGAGGTGTCACTTATCATGTTCGGAGGCAATGGAAATGACTTAGAATCACAGGGTCATAAAGTTTGGGAGCTGGAAGGGACGTCAGGGAGCATCTAAGCCACCGCTTCACGAAATGAAGACAAGATAGATGAGGAGTGTTGCCCAAAGTCATGGGTAGCTGGCATCCAAATCAGTATTGTTTCCCCAAAATATTACACAGTGGCAAATACAACTCTCACGGAGCTAGAGGATAACAATTATTAAGCACCTACTATGTACAAAGCACCTTACTAGGTGGTATTGAAAATGCAGAGATTTATGAAACCTGGTGTTTATGGAAGTCCTGTGGGCCGTGCTTCAGTACCTTTCACAGCACAGATAAAACTGACCAGGGCTGAGTTTGCTGGTGATAACAAGGCAGCTGCTGCCCTGGAGACCTGATCTCACAACAGGTGGTACTTTCTCCCCTTCACCATCAGACTTAGCACCTGTTACACAGCTGCTAGGCATGAAAATTCTTGGAACCATAAGGACAATTTTCTTTGCTAGGCCTTCAATTATGCCTGAAGTCTTAGCCTCCCCCACTCCCAGCAGTGACAGGAGGGCAGTGGTGCCTCACTCTCCCTTCCATTCTTTAGTTACTGTTTGCTTCCTCTGTGTGTCCAGCCTTAGGCCTTCTGCAAGGTTCTAACCATTTCCCAAGGCACCAACACAGTGACCTAAGAAAATACCCCACCACGTACATCACTGGTATCTTTATTATAGCACCCACTGCCCCCATCAACCACCTCTTCCACCTCTATGTGGATAGTGAAAAATTCTAGTCCTCTACGTCATACCCATGTCTCAATTCTCCACACCCCAGAAGATGTAGAAGATGTAATTGTTGGTCAGAATAAAACAGATTCAAGAGGCAGTGAAAACAGCCAATTGTCAATAAAAATGATCTCCCACTTTCGATAGCACTTTCCGGTGCTGATTATCCGATTATATTCTCACCACAACTCTGTGAGGTAGTTAGTAAAGATATTCCCCTTTTATAGCTGCAGAACCTTAGGCTTAAGAGACCAAGTGGCTCACCCAAAGTTACCCTGCTAAGAAAGTATGGAGCCAAGTGTCCAAGTTTCTTGACTCCAAATCCAGGGCTCTTCCCCCTATATAGTCTATAATTGGTAGGCAATAGAATGAATTGCCCATGATCATATACCTGCTAAGTGTTGGTAATGGGATTAGGATTCAGTCTCCAAATCTGTAGGTATGGTACCATTTCACCATACCTGCTGGCTGAGCCAGTGTGCTCAGAATAACTACCATGGAAGATACCAGAGAAAAGTCTAGTTACTTACTCTTTTCTATTTATACTAAGTCTTCAGCTTGTCCTTCATCCTCCCCCGAGTCAACAATGTGGTACATGTGCTATTCTATTCATGGAGAGTACCCAGACTCAGGTTACAAACTTGCAACTCCTTCTCCATCTAGTGATTATTCAGTCATTGCTGTTACAGGCTAGTGGGAAGGAGGGAAGTGGACCAGAGCTCCGTTCTGCTACTACACAAATTTAAGCCTTTAATTTCCATCCTCCTTCCACACCTCAGTCAGGCCCTCCACTTGACTAAACTCCTGAATCACAAAGTAAAAATCTGATCTAGAATTGGAGAGCAAGAAAAGCAGTGAATATACGTCCTTGAGTTCCCAGGCACTTCTCTCTGGCCAGTGTTTCAGGAGGCCTGGTTGTGTGATTTTCATGCAGGAGGCTCAGCTCCATGCTTCTGAGCACTCCCTCGTCTTCCCTTTGTTGGGGGGTGGTGGTGGTGGTGTCTCAATCCTTTACCTTTGAGGATGGGGGGAGTAGAAGGGATATTGGAAATGAGGAGCAATAAAGGAAGGTAAAGGGAAATTGCTAGTGGAAGGCGGAGCTAGGACATTTCCTCTTAGCTCTCTGCTCATTAAAATGAAAACAGCTATCATGGCATGGTTAGTGGAAGAAGGGAAGGAAGCTTTGGGATCGTGACTTAAAACCTGAGTCCAGAAACAGTCCTACCTAGTATAGGTAACATACCACAGAACCCAGGGTTCTCAACTTCCCACTTCCTGCCCATTTTTGCTGTTACTATACATATCTGAACTAAAGATCAGATCTTCTTTGCAAAAAGGCACTCGAATCTCCTCTCCAAACCCAGAAACACATACACAATGATATTTGTCTGGAATTCTTTTTTTTTTTTTGTGGACAGGGCTGGGTTTGAACCCACTATCTCCAGCATACGGAGCTGACATCCTACTCCTTTGAGCCAGAGGCGCCATCCCTTGTCTGGAATTCTTAAACTTCCTTCACAGTGGCCAAGGAGAGGGCAAACGTACATATCCTATCCATGAAAAAGGAAGTATCTACAAATGCCTTATAAATTCCAAAGGGCTTTCTTAGATTTAAAGCATGCTGATGCTTAACACTGGTTTTAAGTGTTTGCAGTTTGAGTATCTGAAATGTTCCCTTGGCAGTTATTCAGAGGACACTGGTTTTTCTACAGCTGGTGCCCTGCCTGTCAGGGGTCATGTTGCCATCAGAAGAGAAGCAGCTGTTCTTCTGGGATGGCGTGCCAGTCTTCCCTTAGGGAAATTGGTTAGAGGAGTACAGGCACTGGGATGCTATTTGAGTGTTTAAATAGAGATGGGCTTTTACTGTTAGATGAGCTGTGTGCACCTCCAGGTTAGTGATTCCCTATCTAACCAGGGCCCGCAGCAACTCAGACGAGGGCAAGGCAGGCAGGGCTGGGAGAGAACGCCTCCCTTCAGTCAATCGTCCAGATGTTCACAAAGACCTCACTAAGGTATTTAGTGATCTTTACGCACAAAATATGTATATACAATATGCCCTACCAAGATGGAAGGAAGGGACTTAATCACGTTGATGAGGATAAAATATTATACACTTTGGGCAGATGTACAGATTTGGTGCTGGAACAATTAAATGATCTCTAGGCTTCTAATATAAATTTCCTCAGAATCATCCTCCACACAGCTATGAAATGTGATGGTTGGTCACATAAACTGCAAACTCCAGGGAGTAATTTCATATTTAACCTGGGTCTGCAGCAACTCTAAAAAGGGCAAGGGAAGTGGGGCTGGGGAGAGAGCATCTCCCTTCAATCAGTTGTCCAGATGTAGCCAAATACCTAGTTCGATATCTGACACCACACACACACACACACACACACACTCTCACACACTTATTTACATTATACCCTTCAAAGGTGAAAGTAAGGATTTCATCACACTGATGAGGATGAAAGAGCTTCCGTTACCCATACTTTAGGCAGATGAGGGAGAGATGGAGTGCTGGACTAATCATATGATTTCTAGACTTCTAAAATTCACCTCCTAAAAGTCCTGTTCCACATATGCTGTGAGAGGTGTTGGTGATATGAGTTTGCAAGTCCAGGGGAGTGACCGTACAGTTCCTGTGGACCTGACCAACTTTACAAGGGGAAGGAGAGTGAGAAAGTGGCCCTGCAGGGAGGTCATCTCCCTTCAATCAAGTGTCCAGATATTGCCAAACATCTCACTACAATATCTGGCATTACATACATATAAAAATATTTTATATACATTATGCCCCATCACAATGGATAATTAAGGGGTTAATTGTGCTCATGACCATGAAGGAGTTGCCACTTAAACACTTTGGCAGATGTGGTGATGAAGCCCTGGGCTAATGCAATAATTGCTAGGCTCCCCAAAGGGTATGTTTATCTTCCAATACTTATCTTCAATATGTGAATACTCACAGAAATGTCATCTTTCAAACTACCTTAAAAACACAGATAATAATAAAAATTGATTAGTAATAAATACTTGATTTCATAGATTATCACACGTGATTCGACTATTTCACAAGCTAAAAACAGAGCTATCTTTTCAATAATGTCCCATTATCTTTCTTTAATACTGTTAACAATTGCTTATACCGAAGAAACAGCTATTATTGAATTCTGATTTTTCTTCTTACTTTCTGCCACGGTGGACTACTTTAACCCCCAGTCTACAGAACTTGGAGACACACAGGGAACACTCTGTAAGAGTTCTTGGGTGTCAAGGCAAGAAAAAAAGTGTTACATAGAGGCAGGTCAAGGACTCAGCATTTAAATAAGTTTGTAACAAATCCAAAGGGGAGAGAAATGTTCTTTCCTTTGGCAACATGATAACCAAAACATATGTGTACCAAAAAAGGGATTTTATTAATATAGTTTCACTCAGTGGTGTGCTGATGAATGTTCATCAGCCAGCAATCTAGAGGGAGAAAAAAGCCCCAATTTCTGAAACATTGCTTATTTCTGTGGTGTAAGTGCTCCCACTATGGCCAATTTCAAACTACTAACAAGAAATTAGTGAACCTGGAGCTGGAAAGAGATGAGACATAGCATACTATTAGGTACTGTTTCCACCATACAGACACAAGGGATATAAATAATCTCAAAAGCATTAAAGATGGTAAAATATTGGCTGGGCATGGTAGCTCATGCCTTTAATTCCAGCCCTCTAGGAGGCCACACTGGGAGGATCACTTGAGCTCAGGAGTTCAAGACCAGCCTGAGCAAAAGCAAGACCCTGTCTCTTCTAAAAATAGAAAAATTAGCCACATGTGGTAGGCGCCTGTAGTCCCAGTTACTCAGGAGGCTGAAGCACTCTAGCCCAGGCAATAAAGTGAGACTCTGTCTCAAAAATATAAGAGATAGTAAAATGTACTATATCGTATTTTTTAATATAGCATTTATTACTTTTGTCCTTAATATTATTAATTCAATTATAAGCACATACCATCTAAAACATTTTTTTAAGACATAGTGTCTTCCTGTGTTGCCCAGGCTGGTCTTTAACTCCTGGGCTCAAGTGATTCTACTGCCTCAGCCTCCTGAATAACTGGGATTACAGGTGCACGTCACCATACCCAGTTGCATTTTAATTTTTAATAATGGTTGTGTTGAGCAAACAGTTTGCAAAAATTCTTAAAAATCTAATAATTGGCAGGCTTATACAAGTCAGACCCAACACCTCAGACATAAATGGGTGAGAGGAAAGGAAAAATCAGAAAAGTAGCAAATAATATTTACTATGCTTTTTAGATAGATAGGGAGATGTAGTAAAAAACTTAAGGTTAGCGTTCCAGCAGTGTCAGAAGGTTCTGTTTATTGTGCCCTCAAAAGTATAAAAAAATTCCCAAGAAAATGAGATGTTTCAAAGGACTTTAGAGACACTTATAATACAGATATATGTCCGGTGTACATTTTGGGGAGCCTAGCAATCATCAAATTAGCCTAGGGCTTCCTCTTCACATCTGCCCAAAGTATTTAAGTGGTAACTACTTCATGATCATGGGCAAAATTAATCCCTAATTATCCATTGTGATGGGGCATAATTTTATAAGGGCTATCCTAAACAGATTCCATATGCTTTATAAGCAAGATAGAATAATATATTAATTATTCTCTCATTAATTTGTTTTATTGCAACCAAGCAACTCGGGAATACTCAGTAACTAAAATTCTGGATCAGGCCCACCTTCTGCCTGGGTCAGCAATCTCTTTAGCTCCAGTAGTCACCAACATAAGGGATGCCATCATAATAAGGCTCAGATACAGAGAAAAGATGAAAGAGAACATATTGGAAGGAAGAGGAGAGAAGGAAGGAAGAGGGGGAGAGGTCCCTTAGGCAGAGTCAGAGTGCCACCAGGAGCCAAAGGCTATAGTTAACTGTTTCCTTAGTTTAGCAATGAAGTGTTACAGTGTTACATTGAAAGATTAGTGCATACTACAAGGCAATCATCTCAGCTGTACCTTCACAGGCTTTGTCTTGGAGATGAAACACATCTGGATAAGTAATAATTCAAATTGTTTCCTGATGTTTGCAAATATCTGGATGGATCATGCCACACAGACAAAAATCTATATAATTAAACTGAATGTCCATATTTCATCCTGTGATCTTGAATAAAAGCAATGAATGCTTTTAAAATATGCCAAACTAACACGCTAATTTGTATCAGATAACCTTGCTGACATGCAATTGTTATTGTTGTATTAGGAATGTACTCTTATTAAAAATTTAAAAATATCCTATCACATCTGAAAAACTTTAAAACTGTTTTGTAAGTACTTATTCATTAGAATCGTGTTGGATCGACACACTCAATGCTGAATACTCACTAAAGGTAGGTGTGCTAATTCATTTTGTTACCTGCAAGTCTGGATTGAAGCTACATTTTGTGGGTTAATAAATATTCTATGTTTATTTGCTAATGCTGTGTTAAAGTGTCAGAACACTGTCGTGCTTTATAAAGATTATGCCACTGATCTTTAATTAGGGGAGTATGTGCATTTAGTGATTTTTTTTTTCTGGAATTAAGAGAGAATTTGTGCTAAGTTGGTCACATTTTCTTATCCAGTGAAAGATTGGCAATATAAAGTGGTCAGCAGAACACTTCTGATATATTTAGCCTAACTCAAAGCTATGCATGTAAACAGAGATAGGCCTCTATCATAATCACAGTTACAAACACATATTATATACTAAATACCTTTCAGTAATTAAAAAAAATGTTTATGTAAGAAAGCCCAATATGAAAGTGGTTAAAATCATTTCCAACTGTTGTCACTCTCTAAGATCTTCATCAGTCCATAGGTCAAGTTGCCAGAGGTGCCCACGAGCAAAGAAAACAATTATATATATTAAAAATTCCAAGATAAATAAGTAGTGCTAAAAAAGAATAACAATTAAATTATTAGTTGTGTGGCGAACGGAAATGAACAACCTTTGATAACATGGTCCCCACGGGGAAGGAGGAAAGTTTTTGTTTGCTTGTTTTTAAATGGCTGCAACATGGTGAGATGTCACCTCTTCTTGGAGAAGTTTACCTTCGGTCTCCTTCAACTCTCTTCTTACGAACTAGGTAGGAAAGAAAGGAAGGTTTAAAAAGATAAATTGAAGGAATATTCCTTAAATTCAAAATAAATAACAGTAATCACACAAAATAGCAATCATAAACACTTGAAGACATGGTGAGCTCAAATTTCCTTCCTTTTCTTTTTGAGACAGTCTTAGTATATCACCCAGTAGAGTGCCATGGCATCACAGCTCACAGCAACCCCAAACTCTTGGGCTTAAGTGATTCCCTTGCCTCAGCCTCCCAAGTAGCTGGGACTTTAGGCACCTACTACAACTCCCAGCTGTTTTTTGTTGCAATTGTCATTGTTCTTTAGCTGGCCCAGGCCAGGTTCGAACCTGCCAGCCTTGGTGTATATGGCTGGTGCTGTAACCACTGTGGTACAGGTGCCAAGCAGTGAGCTCGAATTTCAATACTCAATTTACTAGGATGATAAATGGAAATGATAATATAATCCAGTGTCTGAGGGAGTTTACAATCTCAATAAAGATACGTCTGATATTTGGGTGCTTGCCTGTTCCATGAAACAACACACTCCTCAGTATTTCATGGTCATTTAACCACAGCTCATCATCTTCACAGCTTCTGTGCAACTCAGTCCCCAGCTGGTTTTAACTAACTCCTTAAGTCAACTGAATCATAATCTATGTTTCTGATTATGGGCTGAAAACCAGGAGGAAAATAGATCCTCAAAATTTCTTCTATTTTTTCAATTTTTTGTTTTCAAAGTTTATAAATTTATTTATTATTATTTTTGAGACCGAGTCTCGCTCTGTTGTCCAGGCTAGAGTGCCAATGGCATCATCACAGCTCACAGTAACTTCAAACTCTTGGGCTCAAGCAATCTTCCTGCCTCATGACAGGTGCCTACCACAATACCCAGCTAATTTTTCTATTTTTAGTAGAGACAGAGTCTCACTCTTGCTCAGACTGGTCCTGGACTCCTGAGCTCAGCCTCCCAGAGCATTAGGATTATAGCCATGAGCCACCACACCTGGCCCAGAAGCTCAAACTTTCCAAACTTCTTCTAAACAAAAACTCTGAAGTGTCAATGTTCACAGAAGTGTGTTTCAAACAACAAACAAACTCAGAGATTAAGTTTCCCTTAAACTGGTACTTACGGCTCGGCGCCTATAGCTCAACCGGCTAAGGCGCCAGCCACATACACCCAAGGTGGTGGGTTCGAATCCCCAGCCCGGACCCGCCAAACAACAATGATGGCTGCAACCAAAAAATAGCCGGGTGTTGTGGCGGGCGCCTGTGGTCCCAGCTACTTGGGAGGCGGAGGCAAGAGACTCGCTTGAGCCCAGAAGTTGGAGGTTGCTGTGAGCTGTAATGCCATGGCACTCTACCCAGGGGAAAGCTTGAGGCTCTGTCTCAAAAAAAAAAAAACAAAAAAAAAACTGGTACTTAGGATCAAAGAAATTACCCAGACTCCTTCTTTCCTGGTTTCTGCAACCCTCTTCACTTCCTAACTGCAGGCTCTTTAGGTCACTGGGAAGAGAGCTACTTAAAGCTCCCTAGACTTGGCGAAAAGGTGCCCTGGCTGTGGTCTTGGCCTAAAGCTCCACTTTAAAAAGCCCAGCCTGCTCCTGTGGGAAATTAGACAAAAGCTGTTGCCCATAGTTGCTACTTCTTGGGTTTAGGATTGCCTCTCCATTTCCTTCGAACCTCTAGTTTCTCCTGTTTTTCTTTGGTCTCTATGTTGTTCAGACACAGGCCCGGTGTGCTTTCTCTAGGCGCCTTCTGTCAGCTGCTTCTGGTTTGTCCTATTTGCTGGTTTGCCTCTTGGCCTCACCCTGTGCACCCCACAGGTAAGTGATGCATATGCCATGCCACTTTCTTGATGCCACACACTGCACCTCAGGGTCTTGGCTAAGCACGTCTGGGCAGGGAACTGGACATTCACCCTTACTTGCCCCTTCTGGTTCTAACCCTTAGTTTCCACCTTGTTCACTATCTGAATCCTCTTTCTGGCCAGCACCGTACTTAGTGGAACACCTTGCTCAATTCCCCTGTCCAAGTCTCGCATTCTGTCCCTGAACCTCAAACTGGAGCTGAAACCTGCTTTTGGCTAACTGCTGGCCAGATGGCCTGTCAGCTCCTCGACGTCCTTTGGCTGTGCTGCTCCAAGTGTCTGCAGTTTCCCCAGAACAAGCTTTCCCAGTCTGTTCCATCCTTCTGTGCTGTGATTGACTAGGTTGTGCCTCACCTCATCCTAATGGAAGAAACACCAGGGATCCTCCGCAAAACACAAAACACGGCAACAGGAAAATGAAACTTCTCAGTTTAACTGCCACAATGTAGCTCTCCTAGTCTATTTCATAGGTAAGGTACCCAAGTATCAGACATACCCATATCTAAATCTAAGTACCAAAGCAGTCAGAAGTCAAACATAAGTAAACTCAGAATTTCTAGGACTGTTTTCTGGTGCAGATAACAGAGAGTGATTACATACAAGAAATAAGTAAAGGAAAAGCAAAGGCACAAAAGAAATCAAGCAAAAAGGTCAAAGGCGATCTTGGAAAACGAATAGTTCTTTTTGCGAAAATGTTATGGTAAAAGAAATCAAGCAAAAAGGTCAAAGGCCATCTTGGACAAAGAACAGTTCTTTTTGTGAATATGTTACGTTATGGAAAATTTTATGAAAATGTTATGGTATGTCAAAACACTGTGAGAACCATGAGTGCAACCATCAGCATATGACAACGTGCCTTTCATGAAGGACTAAGTGACACCAAAGGCCAATGGAATAGAAAAGCTGTATCAGGGAGATGTTGCATCTGAAACGGAGAAGAGAAAGCTCGTCTTGTAAATAGCACAGATTACGGCTTCATTACCCAGGTCATTATTCTTTGTGATGGCAGCTGCCACCCTTGTTCGTGGTCCTTGCTTGGTAAACTGATATCCAAACTTGAGGATTCTTGAATTCTCCTCCAGCATCTGGGCAATTTCCATCTCTACAGCTGTTCCCAACTGCTGCCTCTGGTTGCCGGTGCCGACACACACACACAGGATGACCAAAAAGGAAAAGGAATGGTTACTTGCACAGGAAAGCCAAGACCCAAAAGTTTCTAATTAGAAGGGTCAGTGTCACTTCAGGTATTTCCTCCCATATAGTCATTTGAGTCCTGTTCCTTGTCTAGAAGCAAAATCCAACAGTCAGCTGAATCTGCTGGTTTACTGCACTGGACAAACTAAGCAAGTCATCGGAAAGGATGATGCCAGAGATAAAACGATACAAAACTAATATTTGGTGTTTCCAATTCACCCTGTATCTGTGGTTTTAAAAAAAGGACAGGGTGGCTCGGCGCCTATAGCTCAAC